>NC_138881.1:109591435-110191435 GCF_965194805.1 Balaenoptera borealis
TAATTTAATTTAACTTAATTTAATCCAAATTCCTAAGATTTTTGGATTTCCTAAACTTTCTTATTTTTCTTGCCTAGAGATGCCAGGACAGAAAAGGATCCAAGAGAGTAGCCATTAACATTTTGAGACACTAGGTCATCGAGAACTTGCTGCAAATAGGAAGCAGAGTGAGGGGGATGGCATCGGGATAGGGTACTGGGCTAGTGTGGTAGGCCCTCGGGCACGACAGCTCATCTTAGCATTATTGCCAGCTGTTTATCAGCAGCTTGAGAGGGAGCCTGGGAGCATCAGAGCCCAGAGGCCTGTGGCTTAGTGTTTTCTTGAGCAGAACTGACCTGAGATTTAACTTCTGTTCTTCCTTAAAATTTCCTTCCTATGCTCCTCCTCATGGTTTCATCATACAACATATGGCATAGTAGAAAGAAGGTGGGCTCCAGAGAGGCACACCTGGGTCCAAGTCCTAGCTCTGTCACCCCTTAGCTGTGTGATCGCAAGCAAGTCACTTAACCACTCTGGTCTTTGGGTCCTGATCTGGGTTGGTGTGAGGATTAAACTAGCATCTAGTACCATAAGGTCCCAATAATGAATATAATTCTACTCTGCCTCTGCTCCTGTATTTTCAGCCCAGACTCCCCAACACTTTCCTCACCACTCATTTTTTACTTGAAATCAGCCTGGAGTCCACCAGGTGGTGCTAACTCCCCATCCCTAAGGCCTTCAGGCTTCAGGGAGCCTCTGTATTGATCCATATCTTGCTCCATTTTACCAGGTCTTGGCCTGTCTCTTTTCCTTGATCCTTACACACACACACACACACACACACACACACACACACACACACACACACTATGCCCACATCACTGTGTCATGGACATAGAAAAGGGTGAAGACCCCATCTTGACCAGATTAGAATCCTGATCCAGACTTACACTGATGCAGTCCCTAATCAGGAAAGGGAAAGAGTTCAAATCCAGTCCCCAAGCAAAAATATACAAAAGGTTACTTTAGAGCCCTTCTGCCCTACCTCATACCGGTACCATGTCCCACCCTGTTGCTATAGGGGTCTCACCACTGCTAACACTATGGTTAAGAGCACCAACTTCAGATTCAGGCAGATCTTAGTTCAGATCCTGGCTTGGCTCTGCTTACTGTGTGACTGGGCAAGTTGCTTAACTTTTCTGAATCTCAAATGGCTTACCTCTACCTCATTCATTTATTCAACAATATCTATTAAGCACCTAACTGGCATTGTGCCAGGCACTGGGAATACAGTAATGAGAAAAGAGATGAGCATCAATGATCACAGCCATTTATGTAAAACTGCAACTTTTCAAAGCAGTGCCAGAGGTACATGGCATTATGGGACAGTATCTGACCGAGACCGGGAGGTAAAATTGACAGGATTTGGTTGGTGATGGATTGAAGGTGGAAGACAATGTAGAGGAATGAGTCAGAAATGGTTCCTTGCTTTCTGGCTGGCAGCAGGTGCCATTCACCGAGGCTGGCAGCAGAGGGAGAGGGTCAGGTTTGGGGAATAGCTATGGCTAGTGGGGGCTATGCACACATGTGCACACACACACATGCATGTTGATTGAAAGCCCCTACTAGGTGTTGGGACCATTTACACCTTTTATCTCAGTTAAATCACGATGGCAGCTTTATTAGGAGAATTACTAGCCCCATCTCCCAGGAGTGGAAACAGACTCAGAGGATTGAATCGACTTGCCCTGGATCTCACAGCTAGTTAGTGGCAGATCCGGGATTAACTTTCATTCTGTAGCCCAAACACGTGCTTTTTCCACTACTTCACCCTGTGGGGCTCAGCGAAGCCTGCAGGGGAAGGGAAGGCAGGCTGGCCAAGGGCAAGGACTCCAGGAAGGCAGAAAGGGTGGTGGGAGTGGAAGGGGGTCAAAGGGAGCAGAGAGAGAAAGAGTTGTGGTGAGGGCAGGAGGAATTCTCTCCAGTGACTTGATTAAGATTTATTTTTTGAAGACAGGATAAGCAGGCCAAACTGAGGTTTATATTTCGTAGCCCCCCCCTCTTCTACCAAATTCTGGCCCTGAACTCTGAGGCGGTGGTGGGGAGGAGAACAAATGAGGAGGCAGTTTACGAAGTGGCCCAAGGCCCAGGGCTAAATTTGAAATTAGCATGGGGATTTCAGTCACAGGAGTCAAGTTTCCAGGGCCATGGCTAAGTCCAGCAGCTGGGGCCCCATGGAGGGATAGAAAGCTGACCCTTCCTGGCTAGCACTTTGGCTCCAACCTTCCTGTCACCTGCTTGATGCCCCTGGCGTTCTAGGAAGCAATGACAGTCACTCTCTTGGCTTATGGTTTCTCATTCCGTCAGGAGCTGTCTTCTGTGAAGCTATGTGGGGCAAAGACAAAGGGAGCTGGGTCTGACAGAAGGCTGGGGAGTAGGTTTCAGTAGGATGGGACTTCTGTTTGCCTTCTTCCCCCACACTTGTCCCCTTTTCTCCTAAGTTTCCCACTTAGCCCTTTGCTAACCTGAGACACAAACTCAAGGTCAGGTGATCCTCAATAGAAGTTCAAAGGTCTGTATCTCATCACCTGAGTATTAGGTTCCTAGATCCTTTCTGGGTCATAACTACTAAGCCAAAGTTTCTTCTGGCAATCTCTTGGGGTTTGGAATATTCTTAGGGTTCAAAGTGTTTCCTGTGATAATTTTAAAATTGTGTTTTTATTACAATGAAAATCTAAAATGAATGATATAAGCCTATTCTGAGCCATCCATCTGGATGGCTACCTTAAGAAAATTAAGGGTAGCCACAAAATTTTTGGACCCTCATTTATGTCTGCCTTGGTGTATTAGGATCAGATTAGGATGCGTGTAACAGAAAAAGCCATTTAAAATAGTGGTTTAAACAAGATAGAAGGTTAATTCTCTAACATGTCAAAGAAGTCCAGAGATCGGATATGTGGGTTTGGTATGGTAGCTCCCTGAAGTTGTTAGGGACTGTAATTCCCAGCTCTCTTCTGTGCCATCCTTCATCCTCATGATCTAACTTGCTTGCTATAGCTCCAGCTAATACTTGCTCATTTCACGCAGTAATAGGAAGGAAAGGGCAAAGAAAGACCAGCCCCCATACCTTTTAGGAGATCTCCAAAAAATCCCAAATAACACTTCCACTTATATCTCATTGGCCAGAGCTTTGTGATATGGCCACACCTACCTACAAGGGAGGCCAGGGAATATAGCGTTTTAGTTGGGCACATTATGGGAAGAAGGGGGTGGTTTGTGGGGTAGGTAACTAGCAGTCTCTGCCACATTTTGTATAAAAGATCTCATTAACTTCACATTGTCCTACTTGCATTGTCAAGGACTAAGGAGAAAAGAACATAGGAAGACTTAATACATAAATGATGGCTTAGTCCCAGTGAAGGCCAAATGATGTCCCTGAGGGCTGTAGGAATGACAGTTAAGCAGTAGATCTAATAGGAAAAAAGTGATGCGGGAGCTGAGTCATCGCCTGGCACGCAGTAATACAGCACGACGAACTCAAAAGAACCTGTATCCCAGTCAGGACTGCAGTCACGATCTGAACAGCAATTTAATTTTAGGAAAACAACATCATCCACCTTGTTAAAATCACTGTTGCTCATTTCATTTTTATTGGTTCTGTAGTTTTGTTTTACACTTCATTTGGAACTTTGTTTCAGCTTTATAATTGGGTATCAGCTATAGGCATCAGGAGTTTGCAGCCTGTCTTCTTTTTGTACATAGTTCATAGTTTAACACTGTAATGAAAATGAGTCAATAATTGGGACACACACACACACACACACACATATATATATATATACCATTTTTTTAAAACATCTTTATTGGAGTATAATTGCTTTACAATGGTGTGTTAGTTTCTGCTTTATAACAAAGTGAATCAGTTATACATATACATATGTCCCCATATCTCTTCCCTCTTGTGTCTCCCTCCCTCCCACCCTCCCTATCCCACCCCTCTAGGTGGTCACAAAGCACCGAGCTGATCTCCCTGGGCTATGCGGCTGCTTCCCACTAGCTATCTATTTTACGTTTGGTCATGTATATATGTCCATGCCACTCTCTCACTTTGTCACAGCTTACCCTTCCCCCTCCCCGTATACTCAAGTCCTATATATACCTTTTGAAAGGGTTATTCAGCTGGGAGATGCTTCCTAAAACCACTGGGGACCACTGTAGCAATAGAGGAGGGCTGTGGGAGTTGGAACCCCAAATTAAGGCTTCTGGCTTCAATTTCAGGGTTCTTTTCACACTAGCACCCCAGGGTTGATGAGGGGGAAGCAGAACTGTGCTGCAAAACAGGGTTTGAACCTAAACATAGCATATGATCAGAGGAGTCCAACATTGGAGGAGTTCATAAAGGTCACAGGCGTGCCTCCTGCCTGAAGCTTGAGCCTCTCTATAAGCCAAGTGCCTGGGTCAGGGAGTGAGGATGAGAATGGCAGTTTAGGGTGACATAAGGAGGCATTTGGGGGAAGGCTTGATTCAAATATTATGTCTCTGACATCAGGAGTCCTTGGGATATTTTCTGAGTATGTTCATGGGAACACTGGACAAGTGGAAAAGGTCCTGGGGCCAAATGTATGGAAATATATCCTCTCCCGTGTCCCTAGTAATGCCCCCTAGACCATCTCCCACAGCCCTCCTTGGTCTGTGATGACATCCACCTTCCAGGCTCCTTTCATTGTACTGCAACCTGAAGGGCAGCCTATTTCTCATGGGGCAGAGGGGCTGCTACAGATGGCAGGGCCTCTTTTGAAGCTGGGTAGTTGAGGGGAAGGGGCCTGATTCCAAAGGACTTGTTTCAGGCCATTTGTAGATGGAGGGAAGAAAAGCCCCTTCTTTCTCCTTCTCTGGCAGCAATAAATCTTCCTCAGCCCTAGCCACTGCCACCTCCTTCGAGCACTTTCTCACATTCTCCATCTGTTGTGAGGGAATTCCACAGGGTTCAAGGAATCCTGAGAAATACTCTATCAGGGTGAAAGAGTGAGCATCAGTGAGGAGAGAGAGAGGGAGAGAGAGAGAGGTGGAGAAAGAGAAAGGGGGAGGGAGAGAGGGAGACAGAGACAGAGAGAGAGGCTGATAGAGCAAGAAAGACTGAAATATAAAGATTTATATAAAAGACTGCATATATATATATATAGAGAGAGAGACATACACATACACATACACATACAAGGCAGAGAGATAGATGGAAAGAGATATTTATTGAGATTTTTATTTGAAGAGGGAAAGACGTGGAGAAACAGAAAAAGACAGAACCAAAGAGATAGAAGAGGGGGAAGTGGAGGAGGAGAAAAGAGGAGAGAGAAGAAAGGGAGACAGAAAAATTTAATAGACACATTTCAACATGTGGAAAAGATGAGGACAAGCCAGAGGGGTTTATGGGCCTCTGTGTTGCCCCCAAGTGGTAGAAAAGAGGATGACAGGAGGCAATGCTGTCCAGGAGTCTCTGTGCTTCTGCCTTCTCCATGGAGAGAACTGCACCAGCCTGATCCTATCTTCAGGAAGCTTCCAGTCCAAACAGACCCGCTGATTGTTCACTGCATTCATAGACATTAGGACAGTGGAAGAGAAAAATTCATGATAAGCCACAGCATACAAGGTGTCTGGAAGAGCTCTGGGTGGGGCCAAATTAATCTTTGGGACAAGGCAATTGGGAAGAGTAGCAGCTACGTGTGCAATGTTTGTCATGGAGAATCCATGCTGTGCCTAATCCAAGCAGGTTTTCTGGAGCAGAAGGAAATGTCTAGAGCTGTGGGCAGTGAGGCCACCGGAGTGAGGGGCCAACAGCTATATGAATCAACATGTGAAAATAGCACTAACGATTGATCCCGAGTTTCCTCCAGCCTCCTGCCCACCCCCACCTTCTTGCACTCAGTGGCTTCTCTACTTTCACAGGGGACATGGAAACTATCAGGTGGTACACTCCCCCTATCACTCCTCTATTCACACCTGCATCTCTTTTTATTATTCCCCTTTTCCCTCCAGGCTCTGCTCCCTGCCCCCTATCCATTATTCATCCCCCAGTACATGCGAAATGATTCCAGAACCTAGAAGGGGTGGTCTCTGAGAAGGGCATATTTGCACATGCCATACTGTTTCATCCTCACAGCAATCATCTGCAGTGGGTGTCATGATACCTATTGTAAAGATGAAGAAACTGAGATTCAGAGAGATTAGGCAACTTTGCCAAGATCACAGCAACCCTGAGGTTCAAACTTAGAAATCCCTAGCTAGTCAGCCCATTTTCCTTCCACTGTACCAGAAAGGATCCCAGAAACATCTAAAAACTGCTAGTTGAATAAAGTTCTGCTTACTTGGGACCTACCGGAGTTAGGGGTGAGTAGACTGTACAATGCAATTTTTGGGAAATAGTCTTTGTAGGAATAAGATTGGAAATGCCAGGCTGGTGTGCCCATTGGCAGAGCTACTGGGGGTATGGAGAGAACAAGCAATAAAAATTAATGGTGCAAAGACAAGCTGATTAAGAAAACTCTGCCCATGTAGAGGGAAATATTGCACGTTATCACTCCATCTCATAATTTTACAAGCGATGAATTTGGCAAGTGGGTACCTGGACCTTCATCTAGCACAGGGGCCCTTCCAGTCGTCCCACAGCACCCAGGGCATCTGCAGGTACCGTTGAGAGGTTGGTGAAGTTCTTTGCTGATACCAGCTTACCTCTTTTCAGGGTCCCTCTCTCCTTGGTGACCACCCCAGCTCTGTGCCTGACCATTAGCTGCCAGTCACCCAGTCTCTACTCAGTTTGGTTCCAGTTGAGGTGTGGCCTCTTCCAGGGGTATTTGCCTTCGATAGAAAACATCTGGAGAAATTAACTGAAGGTATGAGGCTGTACTCATAGAATTTTAAGCACTATTGAAGACAGGCTTTAGGGTAAAGAGGATTTGTCAGCCTTCCCCCTCCTCAGTACCTCATCTGCATGGTAGAGCTGGCAGCTTATTGAGTGCCAGACATGGGACTAGATGATTTTTATATATGTCATCTTGTTTCATCCTCAGTGCAATCCTGTGAGGTATATTATTATTACTATTTGGTAAATGGTGAAACTGAGGCTCAGAATAGCTAAGTAACTTGCCCAAGGTCACAGAGCAAGTAAGTGGCAGAGTTGGAATTTGAACCTAGGTAGTCTGGCTCCAGAGACCATACTCATAGCAATTACCCTACTCTGCCTGCTTGCAAACAAACAAAACAATAACCATATCAAAACTGAGTGAAAAAGCATGCTGTTCCTGTCCCACCACCAAAGAAGTCTGAAAATCCTGGTTATATTCCCCACAAGACCCCCAACCCAGGGCCACTTTCTCCCTAATGACAGCATATCTGAACTGTAAACTACTGTGAAAAAAATATGTCACCTCTAGAAAGCTGCCCTTGGAATACAAAGTAGGGTTCAAAGCCAGGACTTTCTGACCTCTAATCTCATTATTTTATGCCCCTATGTTAGCTCCACTTTTCACACTGGGAGCCCTGTTATGACCAGCTGGGTATTGTGTGATAAACCTGGGCTGTGATCAGAGCTTTTGCACATTAGACAATATTTTCTCTTGTGAACATTTTTCCCTGTTTTCAAGATATGAACATTCTTATGGCCTTTTCCATTCCTTCTCAGAATATCTGTGTATACTTGTAGTTAAGGATAATGGCCAATAGGAATGAAGATCTTACACTTTGTACTGTTTTCACTGCTTTGTATGGATGAGCTCTTTTACTCCTCCACAGTTCTGTGAGGTGGGTACTATTATTAACTCTATTGTACAAATGAAGCAACGAGGCTTACGGAGGTTTAATGACTACCTCCAAGTTACACAGCTACTAAGTGGCAAAGCTGGGATTTAACCCTTGGCCTGTGTGACTCAAGATTTGGGATTGTGATCTATTTCTCAGGGCAGGGGTTCTGAAGCAGATAAGTGAGGTTTTTAATAGAGATATTTGTCCAGCAATTGTCCAATTGCAGAGATGAGGGAATTGGTGCTGAGCAATCTTCAGTGACTCACTTAGGTCATGGCCTGTCGGGGGCCGGGGGGAGTGGCGCTGTGCCTTGAAACCTCCACAGTTCTTGTCGAGTCTTCAGATCCTGTGAGGTCTTTGAGGAGAGGCCTGGGTTTGATTCACTTATCCCCCCAGTGTCTATCACATAGTAGGTATTCAGTTAATAAATTAAATTAAATTCACTTTGAATTGAAGTTTCAAATCATTTTACTCTGGGCTGGCTTCTATCTCCTCTAAGTGACAGGTTTCACCATGTACCAGGTCGGGACCAATCTCCCTCTAACAAATATGGAATATAGATGAGGGTCTGAGCCATCTGTGCTGTTCTGTTTGATTTAAGGTCACCTGTGGCTTCAACATCCAGATTTCACCACTAGCATTTCACACATTCACTTCCTGCAGTTCTACTTCTACAGGAGAAAGAAACACATGGAGGGATGGTCACAATGCTACAGCTACCAAAAAACCCCCCCACATTAATTTTAAAAAGCATCTAACAGTTATTGAGTGCTTTCCATATTCTAGGCACTGTTCTAAGACACTGATAATCATTTAATCCTCACAACAATCCAATGAGATATATGCCATCATTGTCCCTATTGTGCAGATGAAGAAACTGAGACTCAGGGAGGGCTGGCTACACAGCTAATAAGTGGCAGAACTAGGATTTTAACCACGTTTGGCTTCAAAGTCTCTGTTCTTAACCATGATGCTAAACTCCTTACACTCGTTGGTACAGGACTTGCTGATGGATTAGGTATGGGGACTGAGTGAGAGGAAGGGACAATAGCTCTAGGATAGGACTTGTGTAACTGTGTGGTTCATGGTGTTGTTCATGAAGGCAACAGCTTTAGAAGAGGACTAGTTTGGGATGTGTGGAGGGGTCATGAGCTTGACTTTTGGATATATCGAGTTTGAGGTGTCTTCAAGATATCCAATTGGAGATGCCAAGAAGACAGATGGATATGTGGTTTGCAACTCAGAGGAGAGATTTGGGACTCTAACATATAGATAAAAATAGCTAACTTTTATTAGGTACTCACTATGTGTCAGTGCTGTCCTAAGAGATTTATGTGGATTAACAACTCTTAACTTAATCCTCATGGTAACCTTATGAAGTTGATGTTTTATTATCCTCATTTTAAAGATGAAGAAACTGAGGTACAGAGAAGTTAAATGAGTTGTCCAGGATCATCCAGCTGGTAAATTTCAGAGACAAGATTCAATCAGAGGCAGTCTGAAGCCAGGGCCAGGCTGCTCTGCTCTGAACACAATAGATGGATGGGATCACTGGTGTGGGGGGGGGGGGCGAGAGAGACAGAGAGACAGAGAGACAGAGAGACAGAAAGAGAGAGAGAGAAAGAGAGAGGGTGTTGTGAAAGGGAGAGAGAGAGAAAGAAAGAGGGAATGAATAGAAGGGGTAGAGAAAACGATTGTCTAGGAATTTCAACATTTAATGGCTAGATAGAAGCGAAGGAGGCAGCGAAGTTATGGATTTCTTTGTTTATTTTCTATCTCTCCTACTAGATGGTAAGCTTCGAGGGCAGACTTTTGTCTATTTTGGTCACCGTTATATCCCCCATAGCTGCTATGACTTTATTTTAATTAACAAATACATACATAGTGGGCTTCCCTGGTGGCGCAGTGGTTGAGAATCTGCCTGCCAATGCAGGGGACACGGGTTCGAGCCCTGGTCTGGGAAGATCCCACATGCCACGGAGCAACTAGGCCCGTGAGCCACAACTACTGAGCCTGCGCATCTGGAGCCTGTGCTCCGCAACAAGAGAGGCCGCGACAGTGAGAGGCCCGCACACCGCGATGAAGAGTGGCCCCTGCTCGCCACAACTAGAGAAAGCCCTTGCACAGAAACGAAGACCCAACACAGCCATAAATAAATAAATAAAGTTAAAAACAACAACAACAACAACAAAAAATACATACATAGTATATTCTAAGAGCTTTAAAAGTATTAGCTCATTTAATTCTCACCAACAACTGAATGTGATGAATACTCTTATTATCTTCATTTTGATAGATGAAGAAATGAAAGTATAGAGAAGTTAAGTATGTTGCTCAGAGTCATACAACTAACCAGTGGCAGAGCGGAGACTCAAGCTCAGGCAGTCTGGCTTCAGAGTCTGTGCACTTAACCACTAGGTGATGCTCAAGAAATATTTGTTGAATGAATAATGGAGAAGTCAACTGGGCCAAATGCTACTGAGAGGTCCAATAATTGGGGGATTAAAATATATTCTGGCTATGGTGACATGTAGGTCACTGGTGGCCTTCAAAAAAATCTGTCCAGTTCAGTTTCAACCTAAAAGAGAGGTCATCAGAGAAGTCCAGGAGAAGAACCTGTGGGCTCAGATTCAGCCTGTCCACATTTCTGAATACCTGCCATGTTCCAGACACCATCCTATGGGCTGAGTGTAGAGCAAGCCAACCAAAGTCCCTGTCTTCAAGGAGCTCACAGTCTGGTGGGAGAGACCGACGATGAACAAAAGTGTAGAAGTCATAATATCAGCAAGTGATATGTGCTGTGAAGACAAGTGAAGTTGGGTAAAGAAATACCCGAGAGAAGGGGTAGGAGAGGGCACTATATTAGATATCGCAGATCTGGTCACTCAGTTCCTCAAGCTGACTCTGAGGACATCTATAGAATGAAATGTGCTTTGAGGCCTTTGGGGAGTCTGCTGTATCTCTGGAGAGGCAGTATATGAGTGTGCTAAGAACATGGCTCCTCAAGTCAGACAGACATGTATTAGAATATATTGATACTGCCACTTGCTAGCTGTGTGACCTTTGGCAAGTTACATACCTTCTCTGTGCTTCAGGTTCCTAATCTGTAGAAAGAAAATAATGACAGTGCCTGCCTCATAGGGTTATTGTGAGAATTAAATAAGTCTAGATTAGTGCCAGGCACCCGGAAGACATGTAATAAATACCATTTGAAACTTAAAAGAGTGACAGAATTAGCAAATGCTAATGACAATTTAAGGGGAAATATTGTACAATAGAAAAAGCCTGGGCTCTGAAGCCAGACAAATCTGGGTCTAGATCCAGGTTCTGCTATTTCCTAGCTGTGTGGCTTTCTCAAATCACTTATCCTTTGAGGTTCAGCTTCGTCACTTATAAAATGGAAAGAATAATTTGTACTGTGCAGGATTTTTACTAGGATTGCATATTTTAAAACCCATCGCATAGTAGGAATTCCATAAATTAGAACTATTACCATTAGTAACACAATATTATAAACACTTATTGATTGATAACAGCATAGGGTTATTATCTTAACAGGTGTGACCTACGGGTTTCCCGACCAGGTTTTCTTTCACTTCTGTTTTCTCAGTTTCCCTGAGAAACTGAGCCTGATCTCTTGGTTTCTTCTCTCAATTCCCTTTTAACATCTTTGGTTTTAAGCACATTAGATGCCTCAGACCCTTGTCTTCAGTTCGGCTCATTTTAAGGCCTTTCTCTCAGCAGTTTTGTGACAACTATGTTCTTTTCATCGGTCAGCCCTCCTGGGACTGCAAGCAGCCTAGGCCCAACCACGCACCCAGAAAAGTAAACATCCATAAAGAAAAACTCTTCAAAAATGCCTTATTTACTTGCTACCACCACTATACCCACAAGGGGGCGCCATCTCACATATAATTCTTACATTTTTGATGCAGCGATTAATCAAAAACTGAGACACTGGCAGAATACTAATCACGAATAAGCAGAGCCCCAAATTTGTCTGAAGACCAAACCCCCAGCATTGGTCACAGCCTCAGAATGGGCCATATTCTGAGGACAATACAGCTTAATGGTTAAGATCATGGGTTTTGGAGTCAACCTGCTTAGGGTCTGATTCTGGCTCTAACACTTCCTAGCTGTGTGCCCTCTAAGCCTCAGATTTTTTACTGAAAAAGTGGGATACCATTGATAACTATCTCAGGAAGATTCTGAGGAACAAATGGAGTGTTTGTAAAGAGTTTAACATAGTGCCTGGCACTTGGTACACACTCAATAAATGTTAGCTATTTCTGAGTCCTTACCCTGGCCACCAACTGAATTCCCAATCAGGTCATGCACTGAGCTCCAAACCTTAGCTACTGACTGTCTCTCAACTGACCATCTCACAGTGCATCCTGTCCTGGGAAAGACGGTGGGGGGATGGATTTGTGGACCTGCATTCCTACTAAGGGTGACCCAGTTCCAGGTTCCCTGTTGCCTCTCCCCCATGCCCACCCTGGCCAGCCCCTGTCATGTATACCCTTATATATTCAAGCTAAGGCTTCAGGACAGTGTGCTAATTTTGGATCTCAGTTTCCCTGCTAGCTTTGGACTTGGAAACTGGCTTAGATTACACATTTCTGCCCTGGAGAGCAACACCTCTCCCCCCAACAAACAGGTACATGAACACCACACACACACACACACACACACACACACACACACACACACACACACACAGAGGCATCTTCCACTCAAACTCCAGGAACAAATTCCTGCCCGGGGGGAGGGAGTGAAAGGTAGCTGAGCCCTGTGGGACAGCTGGGCATCTGGCTCAGCCCCTGCCAGGCACTTTTCCTAGTAAGGGCATCCTTTGGGTGAGAATATCCAACTGAAGACACAGCCCTTAGGGATCTCCATGACTGTTTCTCTTAGCCCCGCTAGCAATGTCCCCAGAACCCTTTTGGGGAATTGTATTTAGAGACCTGCTGGCACTCACTGACCCGGTCATCCAGCAGCTGGTGCCTGCCTGCCTCCCCTCTCCGTCTCTCCTTCCACCCCCATAGCTGTAGCTGTACCCACAGAGATAAGTGATTCAAACATCCCTAATCTGTGGTCTCCCCTAGTGCTGTGTGTGGCCCAGGGGTACCCTTCATCAGTGTTTGTAAGCCTGCCCCCCCCAAACAAGCCCCATGCCATTTCAGTTGTTTCCCCAAGGGACTGGATAAATTCTGGCTTTTCCAGCTGGAGAAATGTGTGGGCGAATCCTCCAGGGTTCCGTCAGCTTGTGGAGATGGACTTCCCTTGGGTGTGATTTGAAAACACCCATGTGTTCATTTCACAAATATTTAATGAACCCCTATTATATGCCAAACACTGTTCTCAGTCTAGGAGATATAAAGTTTACCAAGAAAAGAAGAAGAAGAAGAAGGAGAAGGAGAAGTAAAAGAAGAAGAAGGAAAGAAAGAAAAAGAAAGGAAAGGAAAAGAAAGAAAAATACCAGAATTCTCCACGAACCTTAGGATTCAATGGGGCTGGAATGCCAGTATTGTGTTTACTATGTGCCAGGCACTGTTCTGAGTGCTTTACCACCTATTAACTTAGTTAATCTTCAAAACCTCAAATAAGGAATATGAGGGGTATTATTATTACCATTTTATAGAGGAGGAAGCTGAGGCTCAGAGGTGTTTCATGATTGTAGTGAGTTAATAGTGTCCCTCAAAATTCATGTCCACCTGGGACTTTAGAATGTGACACTATTTGCAGATGTAATTAGTTAAAGATCTTAAGATGAAATCATACTGGGTTTAGGGTGGGTCCTAACTTCAATGACTGATGTCCTTATAGAAGAGGAGAGGACACAAAGAAACACAGAGAAGGCCATATGAAGATGGAGGCAGATATTGGAGTTACGTGTCCATAAACCAACGAACACCAAGGATAACAGGCAACCACCAGAAGCTGGGAGAGAGGCACAGGATAGTTTCTTCCTCACAGCCTCCAAAAGGAACCAGCCCTGCCAACATCAGGATTTCAGACTTCTTGCCTCCTGAACTGGGAGAGAATACATTTCTGTTGTTTTAAGCCATTCAGCTTGTGGTAATTTGTTACATCAGCCCCAGGAAACTAATGCGATGACTTACAGAGCTAAGATTTGTACCCAAACAGCAGGCTCCTAAGTCTGTTCTCTTAACCCCAGAGCAGGGATTTGCTCTTGGAGTCTGGATGGAAGATGCGTGTGTGTGTGTGTGTGTGTGTGTGTGTGTGTGTGTGTGTGTGTGTTTTCTGGTGTCAACAGCCAGCAGCCTGTCTAATACCTCTCACACTCAACTGGGGAAGGTGGTTGAGGGCCTCCATGGTAACCTCCGGTGAATAATAGCCTGGCCCCCTACGAGCCCCAATTTTCTCATCTGAACAATTAGGAATTTTTGCTAGCTGGTCTTTAAGGCCCCTTCCATTTATGACATTTTATGAGGCTGTGATTCATGGTTTGTGGGGGGTGGCACAGTGACACTACTGAGAGCAGGTTGAGGATGAGGGTATAAAGGATATGCATTATATGTAATTGACTGATTTTCAAAAGGCCTGTGGATAAAAACCCTGTTATGGAAAAATTTTCATTATCTTTCCCTGTTGTTCTCTTTATGTCTGTTTCTCTCAGACTCCCCCCGCCCAACCTCTCTCTCTCTAGCACATGCATATGCATCTCTACACCCACACACATGCCCAGAGACTCCTCTCCAACACTGGAGAGTAACTTCATATTTATGAATTTCAAACTGGTACAGAAGGAAAGGGCCAAGGTATGAGTGTCCAGAAGTTCCTGGCAAGGAGAAAGGCATTGTGGGGGGCGGGGGGAGGAGGGCTCCAGAGACTTTGGGCTGGAAACAGTGTTATTAAGTATGTTCATTAATGAGCCCAAGAAGGAAATGACTAATAAATTGATGGAAGGAGGCTGATGGCACCAAACCACTTGGTTAATTAAAACCACAGAGGTTTTGGAGTGACTCCGAAAAGCCCCTGAGGATGGACATGGTCGATAGGAGGCAAATAAAGAATAAAGCCAAGAAAGACCATTCATGGGGTAATCACTGAAGGGATGTCTCTTGCAAGGAAAGGTGTCTAAAACTGGGAAAAAGGCAAATGGGCAAAATACCACAATTCCAGAAGTCTTCCCTTGATATACCTCCCCTGGGTACTAAAAGCTCCCCAACACTTCCACACTTCTTTATAAATGGTGCCATGCCTGTGTGTTTTCTGTGACTTTAGTTGTTTTCCTAGCAGCCACTGGGAATGGGTCTGGGCCCAGGTCCAGAGTGAATGTGAGAAGCTATGGTACTCCATGAAAGCCTCTAGATATTGGTCAGGTGGAAGGGCATCTGAGGGTCTTTTCTGTGGTCAACTGTCAAGTGACATAGAGCCTCCCAGTCTAGAATGTACCTTTACCCAGATTAGCCCCCAGAAGTTGTTTCAAATGGAATGATAGGAAATGACTTTGGAAATTGGCACAGCGCCAGTTTAGGTTCTGGGTGGCCATTTGCAGAACAGTGATAGGTACCTCAGAGTTTGTATGCTGGGACATGTCCTTAAGGCTTTGTCCGTCTCTCTTGGCAGAGTGATCAAGTCCAAATACTTGAAGTACTTGTCACACTACACTTGGCAAGTCACTCAACCTTTCTGGGCTTCAGTTTCTTCATCCATTAAATGGGAGTAATTATAGTGTCTACCTCATAGGGTTGTTTCTAATGTACAGCATGGTGACTATGGTTAACAATGTTATATTATATACTTGAAAGTTGTTAAGCGAGTAGATCTTAAATGTTATTACCACAAAAAATAAGATAATTATATGAGAGGATGGAGGAGTTAACTAACCTTATCGTGGTAATCATTTAGCAATATATACAAAATATCAAATAATCATGCTATACACCTTAAACTTACATATATTGTGTGTCAATAATATCTCAAGAAAAGAGCCATAGATAATATACCATGCTGGACAAATAGAAAATAAATAGTATCCTTTGTCTTTTTCACCTAGATATCTTTTGTACACCTTAAACTCGACATAACTCTTTACCCCCCCACCGTATATTACTATCTCAATTAATGGCATCACTGTTAATGCCTCAGTTTCTTAAACTATAAACTTCAGAGTCATCCTCACCCCTGCTTTCCTTCAACCCTCACATTCAACCGATCACCAAGGTCTACTTCCTCTTCTTTATCCTTGTTGCCTCACATTGCCTCTACCCTAGAACAGACCTTATTGTTTCTCACCTAGATATTATAATGGCCTCCTAACTGGTTGCCATGCCTCTGTCTCTCCTTCCTGCAGCCCATTCTCCACAGTGTAGCCAGATAAGCTTTTGAAAACACGAATCTGATCATGTCACCGTGCCCCAGCTGAAAACTTCATACTCACTGTTTCTTTAAAGATCAAATGCACACTCCTTGTCTTGTCCTCTAAGGAAATCCATAATCCTCTTCTGTCCAGCCCTCTGTCCACTCCTCCCAGTCTTCACTTGAGCCTCATTGAATCCCTTATCCAAATACGCCATGCTATTTCACTTCTCCCTGCCTTTGTATACAGTTTCTTTTCCCTAGTCTTACTTGTTGAACTCCTACTCATCCTTCAAAGCCAGGCTCAAGTGTGCCCTTCTTTGGGAAGTCCTTCCTGTCCCTCCCAAGCAGACATTTTGGTGCCCTCCTTATGCTCCCAAAGCAGTTTTTCAGGCCCCCTGTCCAGCACTTCTCTCGCTGTCTAAAGGTGGTCTATTTATTCCACTTGCCCGAATGTTCCCCATCCCCCTGCAGGAGTCAGTCTAAGCTGCCATAGTCCAAGGAATAGAATCAAGGCATCCGGTTGTGGCCAGTCTGTGTCCTGGACTCTGTTCTTCCTTTCTTTCCAAAACAAACTCAGTCACAGTCCCCCAGGGAACTTGAGAAACAGAGAAAAATCCAGGTGACAGGAACTGATGTTGAACAAGCTGGTGCTGCTGGATAAAATCTTCTCATAACAAGCCCTGATCAGCTTCCTGTCTTCAAGATAAATGACCCAGCACTGATGGCTCTGCAATTACCAGCTCTTCTAATTGAATGTTGAGACCCTTGCTTTTGGGAAACCAGTGGCTTAGGCCCTCCCTGCCCAACCCCTACCTAGGTATATGTTTTCTCTGGTCTCTATTCGAATTCAGTGGACAGGTGTTGAGTGTCCGCCATGCACCAGGTATCTTGCAAGGCATTTTTAGAAACATGACCTCATTTGATTGTCATAACAACCCTACCTGGTAGATACTATCATCTCCATTTGAAATATTATATGGAACCTGATGACTCCAGATGTGGAAGGACTTGCTTAAGATTACCTAGCTAATAAAAAACAACATATCATTTATCGAGTTTTTACTTATTGCCTAGTCCCATGTGAAGTACTCTATGGACATTGTTTTATCTATACAACAACTCCGGAAAGTAGATAACATGATCTCCATCTTAGAGGTGGAGAATTTGGGACTGAGGGAGATGATATGATTTAACCAATATCTCATGATTAATCAATGATAGAGCTGGGACTGTAAATCCATGTCTCTCTGCTTTTAGGTCTGATAATCTTTCTACCACACCATACAATCTCTTTTTCCCTCATCAGATCAGAGTTCTCCAAGTAGAGAACTGTGTGTTTCTCACGGCAAGAAGAGCCATTGTTCACAGTGCTGTTCAGTATGAGGCGCAGACGAACTAAAGAATGAGCATCAGGCAGCTCCAATCCAAACTTTAGGACCCAGTCCTGGTGTGAATACGGTCCTTGGGAGAGTCAGGCCATTTTGCAGCATGTGGCCCTGCCTCTTCTGGTCCCTGAGGTAAGCATCTTCAACCCTTAGGGCTCTAGAGGGAAACTCCTTCTCTAGGAATAAAGCACGTTTTCAGTAAGGAAACATATTCCAATCACAAACCCATTGCTCTGAAGGACAACCTTTGCTGAGAAAAAGACAAGCTTTGCAGAGATAGGAGCTGAAACTGCAGTCACTTTTCCAAATGGTCTTCATCTGGGAGACACATGGATGATGTACCTGGAACATTTACTAAGCATCCTTCCTGGGAGCCACTAGCATGCTGTACGTTCCTGGACCTCAGTTTCCCATGAACCCAATGAGAGGGTAGACCAGAAACCCTCTAAGGTCCTTGTAGTTTGAATCACCTACAGTTCTAGGTCCCCAACGTCGACCAGCTCCTAACCTGTTGAGTGCTGTGAATTTCCTGGGCCAGCTCCCAGGTCAGTGTCAACATGGATATGCACCTTAGCAGTCCACCTTGGACACAGCACCCCAGTTAGGTACTTCATCTTCTTCCTGACAGTCTTTTAAAGTAAATGGACTGATAAAATGGACAGGAAAATGATGACTCTGGCAGACTCAGAGAGCTGTCTTACTCCTCCCACCATCGCCACCCAGAGCCACAGCCAAATGAAATGGCTCTTGGAACAGGACTGGCTCATCCCATTAAGGAGATGAGAGTTCTATGAATTGGGAAGAAACTTTCAAAGGCAGAGAGGTCAGCAACTAGGGCCCATGGTTAAGTACTACTCTGTGGGTAGAACAAATTGAGTGGAGGGGCTTCTGCAGGCTTGATGGTGGGGGTTGGAGAAGAAGGAGGCAGCTGAGCTCAAATGGAGAGCACCAGCCTGGCCAATGCAGCTAGCACTAGTTGGCGCTACTGTCTTCCACGCCTCACCCCTGCCCTCACCCTCACCCCTGCCACTTCTAATTCCCTCAGCTGCTCCATGCCCGATTTCCACACCCCAGCCCCCTCCTATTCCTTTCTGAATTTGTCCTCTCTTTTTATATAATAGTACCTATTGTCTTGGGTACTGTGGAATATTTCAAGCGCCATAGAAGGCTCTCTCATGCCCCTTCCCCAGTCAATACTACCCCAGGAGGTAAGCACTAGTCCAAAATCATCTGGAGGACTTGTTAAAGCACAGACGCCTGGGCCCTATATTCAGAGATTCTGATTCAGTAGATATGGGTGGGGCCCATAAATTTGCATTTATAACAAGTTCTCAGGTGCTTCTGGTGCTTTAAGAACCACTGTGCTAGTCTGACTTCTCTCAGCATCAATCAGTTTTGCTTATTCTTCAATGTCCTCTTTCGTGTCTGCCTTCTTTCACTCATCCTTATGTCTGTAAAGTTCACCCACGTTGTTGAGTGTACCAGTAGTTCTTTTTTCTTTTCTTTCTTTGTCGTATTTGTAGCATTTCATTGTATGAATATAGCACATTTTACTTATTCATTCTACTGTTGATGGATATCTGAGTTATTTACTGTTAGGAGCTATTATGAATAATGTTGCTGCTATGAATATTCTTGTACATGTTTTTGGTGGACATATGCACTCATTTCTCTATATACCTATGTATAGAATAGCTGGATCATAGGGTATGTATTTTTTCACTTTCTTAGGTACTGCCAAACAATTTTCCAAAGTGGTTATATGAATTTTTACTCCCACTAGCAGAGTATGAGAGTTCCAGTTGCTCCTTATCCTTGCCAACATTTGCTATTGATTTTCTTGTTTTAAATGTTAGCCATTTTGATGTGTGTGTGTGTGTGTGTGTGTGTGTGTGTGTGTGTTTATGTGTGTGTGTAGTATCTCACTGTGGTTTTAATTTGCATTTTTGGATGGCCATTTTAACTAGGTTGCATAGTGTAAAACTATTAGGAGAGATGGGAATGCCCAGCACAGGGCCCTCAAACCAGTGACAGACGGTATGGTAAACCCTGTACAAATCAGCTCAAATGATATGGTGGAGCACTGGATGGAGAGGGGGTGGAGAAAAGTTCAAGGGAAAATCCAAGCTTCTTCACTGTTTTTGGACTTACCTTCCTCCCTTGTACAGATAAGACAGTTCTCTCTTTGAAGTGGATCAGGGACCTCAAGGTTGGTCTTTGAGCTTGGGAATACTGAGGCAGTTACTGCCAGTCTCTGAGATGGGAATGAATTTTGTGTATAGGAGGTACAGAAAGACAGCCAATATGGTTGAAGTGTAAGAAAAAAAGGGGAGGATACAGATACTGTTAGAGAGATCAACAGGAAGCATCTTTCAAAGGGTCTTGTAGGCCATAGGAAAGAGCTTGAAGTTTATTCCAAGTGCAATGGCAATCCAATAAAGGGTTTTCAGCAGGAGAGTGACAGGGTATGATTTATATTTTTGAAAATAACATTCTGGATAATGTGTAGAGCAGTGGTTCTTTTTTTTTATTTTTTAACATCTTTATTAGAGTATAATTACTTTACAATGGTGTGTCAGTTTCTGCTTTATAACAAAGTGAATCAGTTATACATATACATATGTCCCCATATCTCTTCCCTCTTGCATCTCCCTCCCTCCCACCCTCCCTTTCCCACCCCTCTAGGTGGTCACAAAGCACCGAGCTGATCTCCCTGGGCTATGCGGCTGCTTCCCACTAGCTATCTATTTTACGTTTGGTAGTGTATATATGTCCATGCCACTCTCTCACTTTGTCACAGCTTACCCTTCCCCCTCCCTGTGTCCTCAAGTCCATTCTCTAGTAGGTCTGCGTCTTTATTCCCGTCCTGCCCCTAGGTTCTTCATAACGTTTTTTTTTTTTTACATTCCATAAATATGTGTTATCATACGGTATTGGTTTTTCTCTTTCTGACTTACTTCACTCTGTATGACAGACTCTAGGTCCATCCACCTCATAATAATTATAATAATAGAGCAGTGGTTCTTGTCCTAGGTTACATGTTGGACTCATATAGGGAGTTTTAAAAAATACTGACTTCTGAGTCTTACCTCCCAAGATTCCGATTCAACTGACCTGGAGTACAGCTGGGGCATTGGGAATGAAGGCAGAAAGAAGTGGACAGATCGGAGACATATTTTAGATGTGGAATATATTGGGTTTGGAGATTGACGATGAAATATAGGGAGAGGAATGAGTGAAAGACATGGCCAAGTGTCTTACGTGCAACTTACAGTAGATGGTGGTGCCACTGGAGCACTGAGGGAGGAGCAGCAGGTTGGGTGTGAGACTGTGAGTTCAGTTTTGGACATACTGAGTTTAAGATAAGTGAACTATTCAAAGAGGTAGATAGGACTCCATAATGGATTAGATACAGTGAGGGGAGAGGAAGAAGGAAAACCAAAGAGGATTTCCTCCTTTAATGTCTTCTTTCAGCCTTTCCATGACTCTTGTCTTAGTTTTTTCCACTTCTCTGGTTTAGATCCCATCACTGTGTTCTGGGTACTAAAAGACTAATAAGATAAACTTCTTCCTACAAACGTGTTAGCTCACTCCATTCCATTTTCCTCTCTGATAAAATTTAGCTTTACGCAGCTAAAATACACATGTACCATTGTTCCTCAAAGAATGACCCTTCTGGGGGGTATTTCAAGCCTCTGTGGCTGACTAGTGGGGAAAAGTTGAGAAAAACTGTGCTAAAATTTTGCCCCTTCAATTTCAGTGAGAAGGAGATGGCTTGGATCAAGATAAATTGGGGCGAGTTCTGACTCCCTTTGGGAAAATGCAGATTCTGAACTAGGAGTTTTATATCCCTTGTCTCATTTGAATATTCTAGACCACTCTGGTTGTTATTATTGCCATTTTACAGTTAAAGAAACTAAGGCCCAGAAAGGTTAAGCAACTAGGTCACACGACTAATCATATACAGAACCTGGAGGCATATTTCTGCCATGAGTACTTGGAGAATTGATTGATTTGTGTATTTGTTTGTTTACAACTGTCCTCCAAACCCTGTCCTGCCACAGGCTCAGCTTCCCCAAACCAGTCACTACTTGCCATAGTAATCCTGACCACCAGCTTTTTGCACTCACTTCCTTACAGTCTCATCATGTGTTATGCCTCTAGGAGCACAGGTGATCCTGCATAGAAACCTAAGGAGCATCAAGGGAGTAAAAAGTCCCCTTAGATAAAAACTAGATAGGCCGGTGGACTGGAGTGGGATCACCATTTGCGAGTTTCATCTCTTGAGTCCTGTCTTATAGTAACATGCCGTCACCCCTGCCTCTGAAATGGAGGTCCCAAGAGCTGGAAGAGCCCTTCAAGAGCAAAGAGTCTCATTCCAAAGGTAGGGAAACAGGGCAAAGAAAGGCAAGGTAGTCTGCCTGAAGTCACAGCGCTAATTAGAGGCAGAATTAGGGTAAGCTGCAAGTGTCCTGAGTCTCTATTTTTTTTAATTTTTAATTTTATATTGGAGTGTAGTTGATTAACAATGTTGTGTTAGTTTCAGGTGTACAGCAAAGTGATTCAGTTATGCATATACATGTATCTATTCTTTTTTGAGGCTCTATTATCTACATCCTGGAGTTCTGAGGGTCCTTCAAGCAGCCCTTCAGTCCCAAATCTATCCTCACAGTCTGGTGAGATATAGGGGGGCAAGAAAGATGATATATTATTGGTGGGGGTTTCCCGAGTATACCTCTGGGAGGAGGCTTTCTGAAGGAATGGGTAAGGGGGGAAAAAGAGCAGACAGAATCCTTGAGGCTGTAGCAGAGAACTCTCCAGAACCGCTGCAGTCACGTCCCACCCTGCCAGCCAGCCCCTCAGCCCTCAGCTTGGGGCTGGAAAAAGACATAGGACAGGGCTCCTTAATGAGAACATTTGGGAACCCGGGAAAGGTTAATGATCTGCAGCCTCAACCATCCGTCAGCTGCCCAGCCAGAGACAGTAAACACCGTTACTCATCTAATTAGCTAGGAAAGGCTGGGCAGGGGCTGAAGAAAGGGCCTTGGGGATTACAGTCCCCCAAATGTCCACCCGCTTAGGGCTGTTGAAAGAGGCTACCAGAAGGCACAAGCCCCCATTCCCAGAAGGAGTTGGGAGGGAGCTCACTCCCAGTCGGCCACCCTGCAGCTCTGGCTGCAGGCGGTGGCAAAGATGTGGAAGGGCATGGACATTTATTGAGGGCCTCCTCTATTCCAGGCACTGTGCTGGCCAATCTTCTATGTGTCATCTTATTTTGTCCTCCCAACAGCACTGCAAGGTCCTTACATTTATTAAGCACCTGTTGTATGCCCATCACTTTACATATATCATTGGCTTTCACTTCTCTAAGAGTCCTAGGAAGTACTGGTTGGTATTTCACCCATTGCACAGGAGAGAAAATCAAGATTTACAGAACATAATTGGTTTATTTGCTGATTTATTCAGAAAATGTATATTGCATGCCCACTCTGTGCCAGGCATTGTGCTAGGTGCTGAAGATATAATGATAAAATGACAGACACAGACTTTGCCTTCATGATGCCCACTGTCTAATGGGGGAGACAGACAGTAAAACATAAGCTCACACAACTAGTAAGCAGCAAGACTGAGATTAGGATCTGAGAGTAGAGGAAAGCTGTAAACAGGATGGTGAGGGCACTGAGGTGACAGGTATTGTGGGAATCAGGCCAGAATACCCTTGCTCATGACGAGCTACTCTGTCTCCAGGAGACCAGGCCCTGGGACCAATGATGTACCACTGCTGGGGGTGGAGGGAGAGTTGAAGACCTCTCAAAGCATAAGTGCCCATTGCACTCTGGGAGGCTCTTCTCCTTTCCAGCCGCCGTGAATTATTTCAGCTCCAAAGAGGAGGTATTGGGGTTAAGAATAGCTTTGTGATTGCTGAACAGTCGATGGGGTGGGCCATGGCAGGGGAATGGGTATTCTCTGAGCACCTGGTATGTTCTCAACCCTATACCAAGTTCTGGGAGGGGGTGCCCAGGAGCAAAGACCCAGTTTTTTTTCCCAGAAGGCCTTTAATCTAAGTTGGAAACATGATTTATTTTTATGGAAAGATTAAGGAAGATAGCCAGTTAAGAGCTGAACAGGGCAGTTCTGGCTAGTCAGCTTAGAAGCCTGAGATTCACTGAGGGCTTTTTGGAAGAGACAGAGTAAGGGAAGGGGAGAGAGAGAGAAAGAGGGAGTGCACAAGTAAGAGAAAAAAATGTAATCGAAAGAGAAAAAGAGAAAGACACAGAGCCATGGAGAGATACAGACAGAGATGGCAAACAGAGAAAGGTAGAGGTAGAGAGGAAAGAGGAGAGAGCAAGAGATAGAGGAGAGAAACAGGGAAAAATTGTGGCAGAGACCAGAGCAACAGAGTGTGACAGACAAAATGAGACATTAGAGGGAGTGGGAGGGAGAAAGAGAGAGGCTGGGGCCTGCATTTGGACAGGAAGGGGCTCAAATGATGAGGTCACCTCTCACTCACGTTGAGGCCCTACAGATCACTGTGGAATCAGGCTTCAAATAGTTATCATATCCCCCAAAATGAGCCTTTTACACTAGTAATGGGCCCAGTTGTCTGGGTGGCTGAAGAGTGGGGAAGTGAGTGTGTGTGTATATGTATGTGTGTGTGTGAAACTGACAGAAGTCACCACATAGGCATGTGTACACCTCTTTCCCACACTCACACTTATAAGCCTAGCTACTTGCAAAGCTGAATGCAACCCAACTTGTAAAGTGAATCCTCTTTGTCCACGAAATGACATTCCTCCATTTAGGAAAGCTCTCCACTGGGAAGTGAGTTCCTGTCATTGGAACCGGAAGAAAATGTCTCCAAACTAGGAATATCAGAAGACCTGGGCTCACATTTAGGCAAAATCAGGATTTAGCCATTTATTGGCTGTGTGACCTCACACTGTTTCGTCAACTTCTCTGGGTCTCAGTTTTCTCCCCAACGACTAAGTGGTTGTATTTAGTTCTTGGCCATTTTCCCATTTGAGCACGTGCAAGAAACAGGTGTAGCCTGGGCCCCCAAGGAAATCTATCCTGGTGACCTTTAATTTGAAAGGGTGAGGGGAGGGGAGGGGATCAACAGATCAGATCAGAAGGCAGTGTGGAATGAGGCAGGGGTATAAATAAAGTAATGCCTAAATGAGTCGTCTGAAATGGAATGGGCCCCTGGAAACTCGGCCCTTGATCAGGCTCTCTTGTCCCCGTTGGCTGGCTCAAGGGAGGGGCCTTCCTCCTCTCACACCCCTCTTGGCTCCGGTCTGCCTCCCGCCTGCCTTCAACCTCCCTTCCACTTCACTGCTCAGTAGGGCTAAATAAAATGTCAGAAATGATTAATGGGGACACTCCCAGTTGAGAAACCAGCATGCACAATGGTGGGAGGGGAGACAGAATAAAAAGGCCCGATATGGGGTTTTTCAGGCCATGTTAAGGGTGTCTTGGGGAAAATGGCCATATCTTACTTGACTGGTCATGGGCAAGGTTGGGTCCATCCCCAAACCTTCTGACTCAAACCAGCTCTTCATTCTTTGTGACCGGATTATTGCAACAGCGTCTTCCAGGGCCTCTTTGCCTCCAGCTTCTCACCTCCTTTCTGTTCACCACCCTTCACATTAATCTTTCTATATCCCAACATTGAGCATACATCTCCTGTACTTGACTGTGAGCTATGTAATTCCCTTTGACAAGCACCATGTTTCTCACAGAGGAGGTGCTCAGCAAATGTCTGATAGATGAATAAATGAAAGAATGAATACCATGCGCCAGTCTCTATACGAGTCATTGTAGCGAGGGCCTCCCATGTGCTCCCACAGTCCACAGTGTTCATCCCTATCAAAGAATTTATTCCTCAGTTTGTAATTGCTTGTTTACTAGACTGGAAATTATGTGAGGACAGAGACCACATTTATCAGGTTCACCTTCTCTGACATACCTTATTCTCAGCAGCTTACACTGTTTTGAAGGAATGAATGAATGAATTTGCCACTGGGAATGTATTTTTCCTCCATCTCTAACTTCACATTCAACAGTTATACATTGGGCACCTACTTATGTGCAAGGCAGTGATCTGGGCATTAGAAGTTTAACAGTGAGCAAAACAGACAAAAACTCCTGCTTTGATGGAGCTTATATTCTAGTGGGGAAGACAGTTGATAAATATATGGACATACATTTATATAAGCAATGACAAATAGCAATAAGTGCCATGAAGAAAAATGAAGCAGGACAAAGGCGTAGAGAACGGTGGAGGGGATTCCTGTTTTAGCTGGAGACTTCAGGGAGGACCTCTCTGAAGAGGTGACACATAAATAGACACCTGAATAAGGTGAAGGATGATCCATTCCAAACAAACGGAACTAAGAGTGCAACGGCCCTGATGCAGAAACGTGCTTAACAAGTTTCAGAAAATGTAAAGAGGCCAGTATGGCTAAAGCATACTGAGCCAGGAGATGAGGAGGAGACAAGGTCAGAGAACTAGGCAGGGGCCAGATCATGTAGGGTTATGGAGGCCATAGTAGAGAGTCGAGATCTTACTCTAAATAAAATCATAACTCAACAAAAGATTTCTAAGTAGGCAAATGACAGTTGATTGATGTTTTTAATAGATCTGTGAACACTGGTGAAGAAAATCATAGAGGCAAAAGTGGGAGGAGAGAACCCAGTTAGAAAGTTAGTGTGATAGGCTAGGTGACAAACGATTACAGCTTGGTCCACAGCGTTAGTAGTAGAAGTGAGGAGAGAGTGGTTGGACAAGATATGTTTGTTTGTTTGTTTGTTTGATTTTCAGTTTCCATCTCTCTTTTTTTTAACATCTTTATTGGAGTATAGTTGATTTACAGTGTTGTGTTAGTTGCTGTTGTATAACAAAGTGAATCAGCTATACATATACATATATCCCCATATCCCCTCCCTCTTGCACCTCCCTCCCATCCTCCCCATCCCACCCCTCTAGGTGGTCACAAAGCATTGAACTGATCTCCCTGTGCTATGCAGCTGCTTCCCACTAGCTATCTGTTTTACATTTGGTAGTATATATATGTCAATGCCACTCTCTCACTTCGTCCCAGCTTACCCTTCCCCCTCCCCGTGTCCTCAAGTCCATTCACTACGTCTGCGTCTTTATTCCTGTCCTGTCCCTAGGTTCTTCAGAACCTTTTATTTTTTTTTTTTTTAGATTTCATATATATGTGTTAGCATGCGGCATTTGTTTTTGTCTTTCTGACTTACTTCACTCTGTATGACAGACTCTAGGTCCATCCACCTCACTACAAATAACTCAATTTCATTTCTTTTTATGGCTGAGAAATATTCCATTGTATATATGTGCCACATCTTCTTTATCCATTCATCTGCCGTTGGACATTTAGGTTGTTTCCATGTCCTGGCTATTGTAAACAGTGTTGCTATGAACACTGGGGTACATGTGTCCTTTAGAATTATGGTTTTCTCAGGGTATATGCCCAGTAGTGGGATTGCTGGGTCATATGGTAGTTCTAGTTTTAGTTTTTTAAGGAACCTCCATACTGTTCTCCATAGTGGCTGTATCAATTTACATTCCCACCAACAGTGCAAGAGGGTTCCCTTTTCTCCACACCCTCTCCAGCATTTATTGTTTGTAGATTATTTGATGATGGCCATTCTGACCTGTGTGAGGTGATACCTCATTGTAGTGTTGATTTGCATTTCTCTAATGATAAGTGATGTTGAGCATCCTTTCATGTGTTTGTTGGCCATCTGTATATCTTCTTTGGAGAAATGTCTATTTAGGTCTTCTGCTCATTTTTGGATTGGGTTGTTTGTTTTTTTGATATGGAGTTGCATGAGCTGCTTGTATATTTTGGAGATTAAACAAGATATGTTTTGAATGCAGAGCCAACAGACCTATGGATAGTTTGGATGTAGGGTATGAGAGAAAGAAAAAGAGAAATCAGGGATGAGGCTGAGGATTTTATCCAGTTCAAGTCCCATTCTTCATGGCTCAGTTGAAAGCCACCTCTTCTTAGAAGCCGTCCATGATGCACCCTACCTTATTACCACCGTTAAAGTCAACTCTCCTCCTCAATTCCCATAGCATTTTGCAGCTGTGTAATGCTAACAAGAACATTCTACCTTCTGGCAGAGCAGAGGTACCTGTGCACATCTACCTCCCCCACTTGATTTAGAGCTCCCCAGGGACTTTGTCATTGTCATCTGTTTAGTCTTCACTGGACGCAGCACAATGGCTCGTGCAGAATATTTTGACCAATAAATACTGTTGAAATTGAATAGATTAACTAAATTGAAGCTGTTTATTATTGCTTCCAGTGTATGGTTGCAAAACTCTCCAATCATTAGAAGGTAAACTGAAGAATTATTTCAATATCACCAGCTTTTAATTACTAAAGTCCACTTGATAGATGCCTCTGCTTGAATTATTGGCATCATGAGGATTAAAATGTGCTCTCTTAATTAAAAGAAAGCTCATGTGTTGAGTGAGGGGCATGGAGGGCGCTGGAGGGTGAGATATTGAGTGGATTCTGTTCTCACAGCTCATGTTCACCTAGTGAAGCTGTGAGGAGAAGGGAAAACTATCTAGAGGAGGACCAAGCTGATACTTGTAAAAATGGCAGAAGTGAGAGGAGGCAGGGATTTCGGAAGCATGAGAGTTGAAGTATTTGGTTGGCCAAAAAGTTCCTTCGGGCTTTTCCATAATATCTTTTCCATAATATATGGAACTGGGTTCAAACTTCAGCTCTGCCATTTACTAATCATGATACTCTAAGGAAGTCATTTTAAAGTTTTTAATTGAAGTACAACTTATATACAAAAATGTGCGTCAATCTTAACTGTGTCACCTGATGAATTTTTACATATGCATACACCCATGTAAGCATCTCCCAGATCAAAATGTAGAATATTTCCAGCATCTCAGCAGACTCCCTCATGCCCCTTCACAGTCAGTACCCCTTGGAAAGGTAGCTACTATTATAACATCTATCACCATGTAGCGGTTTTTCCTGTTTTAATCTTCATGTAAATGGAATTATACAGAATGTACTCTTTTGTGCCTGGCTTCTTTCTGAGCAAGTCATTTAAACTCTTTAAGCCTCAGTTTCTTCATCTATATAACAGGAATATTAATAGCACTTACATCATAGGGTTGTGAAGATTTTATGAGATAAAGTGTATAAAATGCTCAGGAAAGTGCCTGGGGCATAGTGTGTACTGAATAAATATTAGTCCTTTCCTTCCTTACTTCCCTTCTAAGTTCTTAGAGCCATATTAGGCACTCTTGATGTATAAGAATAAAAGGCAGTTCACACTCTTAAGGAGCTTATAATCTACTTAGGGAGACAAGGATACAAAGTGCTTGGTAAGCAGTAAATGACAATAAAAGATACTATTAATATAATGAATATAATAATATCAATTACTAATCCCATGGCTGATTGGAGAGGAGGCACGCAATATCATGAAATGGTTAAAAGCATAGGTTTTGGAGTTTTTGGACTTCAGTTCTAGCTTCAGTTTCCCCACTTACCAGTTGTGTGATCTTGGAGATGTCACATAAGTCTCTAAGCCTCAGTTTCTACATCTATAGAATAAGGTTAATACTATTATCTACCTCATGGGATTGCTGAGAACATTGAATACAACATATGTCAAGTGCCTGTCACAGGGCCTGGAACATAGTATACACTTGAACAGCGGTATTTTCTGAGGTGTTTTTTCCTGCTTTGGAACGCTAGGATTCATAAAGATCCAGAAGTACCAGCCAACCAGCGTTGGGTAAGTGGCTTGCAAAACCTCACCCACTCCAGTTGAACAAGTAGCAGGAGCCCCAAGATGACTGTTGAAGCCCGAGGGGCCACGTCTTTCTTTACCCCTCTACCTTTCTCTAGTAGACACTCAAGATACTACCGGTGACCATTGGTCTAGGGACTGTGCCTCTGAGCCTCCCAACCATGCTTTTTTATTGTTCATAAGCCTTAACTCCTAGTGATCCAGGTCCCCAAATGGGACTCTCCCTTGAAAAGCTGACTCCGTGCAGCCTTCTGCCAGAGCCACGGCAAGCTGGCCCCAGTCCAGTAGTGGAAGACTCATTTGTCACTGAGGAGTGTAATTTTTATGGCCATTGGAAGTCAACATTTGCAAATCAAAATTCTTTAAACACTGCTTAGCATCACAGTGTTTTGAGAAAACATTTTCAAAACGTTTTTATGCATTCTACTTCCCACTGTTCAAAACAAATTTAAGAAAAACTTAAAAATCAACATGTCTTGAAAATATTTTTCATACCAAAACAAATGTTTCAAAAGCTTTTTGCAGATATGATGATTAGTGAGATGATTCAGCCCCAAAGAATATTTTCTCTAGTGTTGTTCTGATGATTGTATTTTTCAGCCTTGATTTAGTCAGATTATTGTCTCAAAACCATATTTATTTTCTATCTTCAGACCCAGCTAAGAGACCAAGGGAATTTAAAATCTTAAAGCTTCAACATAAAACATGTGTTGAATAAACGAATAATTTCTTCTTTTTGTCTTGGCTGCCAGAAGACTCAGAGTTATGTTAGGTAGAGGTAAGTATTTTACCCTTGGTTAGGTACAGGTAACTATTTCACCCTTGGTTTTGCCTTGCTCTGCATTTTAAAAAAGCAGCTTTATTGAGGTATAACTGATATACAAAAAAACAGCACATATTTAAAGTATAAAATTCAACGTTTGGACACTTGAATACACCTGTGAATCCATCACCACAATCAAGGTAATAGACATATCCGTCACATCCAAAAGTTTCCTGGTGTCCCTTTGGTTTTTTTTTTTTTTTGGTTTGTTTGGGTTTTTTTTTCTGTCAAGAACACTTAATATGAGATCTACCCTCTTAATAAATATTTCAGTGCCTATCTGTGAAAGTCCTAGAAGAAGACAGGAAAAAACTCCTTGACAGTGGTCTTGGCAATGATTTCTTGGCTATGACACCAAAAGCAACAAAAACAACAATAGGTAAGTGGGGACTACATCAAACTAAAGAGCTTCTGCTTTTTACCTGCACAGCAAAGGAAACAATCAACAGAATGAAAAGGTAACTGATGGAATGGGAGAAACTACTTGCAAACCATCTATCAGACAAGGGGTTAGTATCCAAAATACATAAGGAACTCTTAAAACTCAATAGCAAAAAATCAACCCAATTTAAAAAAACAAAGAACTGGGATAGACATTTCCATATGGTTTTTCTATCACTCGTTTGATCTTCATTTATCTGCCCTATTTCTCTGAATTTTTATGTTACTCTTCCTCAAATCCATTTTGGAAGTAGATGAAGTTATTAATGACATATAAAACATAAATTGTTCAAAATCTAGGAACAAGAAAAAAATGTGTTCAATAGAAAATGAGCAAAATATTTGAATTGGCATTTCACAGAATAGGAAATCTGAAATTATGGGGAAATGCCCAATTGCAGTAGTACTCAGAAAAATGTAAAGTTGAAAAACCATGAGATATTGCTAAATGCATATTTAAATGGCAAAATTAGAAAGTCAGATAATATGAGCTGGTGACAATATGGGGAATCACATATTCTCATGTATTGCTGGCAGGAATGTGAACTGGCAAAGCTACTCTGGAGAGTAATCTAGAGGTGCTTAATGAAATGAAATACGCATAACCCTATGACCAAGTTTATAGTTCTGGAACCGATCCATTAAGGGACACATGCAAGTATTTTTTTTTTTTTTTAAATTATTTATTTATTTATTTTTGTCTGTGTTGCGTCTTTGTTGCTGTGCCAGGGCTTCTCATTGCGGTGGCTTCTCTTGTTGCAGAGCACGGGCTGTAGGTGCGAGGGCTTCAGTAGCTGTGGCGCATGGGCTTAGTTGCTCCGCAGCATGTGGGATCTTCCCGGACCAGGGATCGAACCCATGTACCCCGCACTGGTAGGCAGGTCCTTAATCACTGCGCCACCAGGGAAGTCCCGAGTATGTTTATGGAATCATCTTTTGTGTGATAGCACTGAAGGGAACCTAGGTATCTATAACTAGTGGACTGGCAAATAAAATGGGATATATGCACATGATGAGAATACCATGGCTAATCAGAACTAATAGTCTAGATACAAGTCTTGGTCAGCTCAGGCTGCCATAATGAAATACCATAGGCTGGGTGGCTTAAACAACAGACATTTATCTTCTCACAGTTCTGGAGGCTGGGAGTCCAATTAGGGTGACAGCATGGTCAGTTTCTGGGGGGTGAGGGCTCTTTCTTGACTTGCAGATGGTGTCTTCTCCCTGCATCCTCACGTGGCAGAGAGAGAGAGAGAGAAAGCAAGCTCTCTGGTGTCTCTTCTTATAAAAGCACTAATCCCATCATGAGGTCCCCACCCTCATGACCTCATCTAACTCTAATTACTTTCCAAAGGCTCTGGTCTCCAACTACCATCACATTGGAGTATAGGGCTTCAATATATGAATTGGTGCTGGGGGGCCGGGCATAAACATTTAGTTTGTAACAATACACCTAAAGCAACATCATTAAGCAAAAATGATGCTAAGTGAAAAAGTAATAAAGGGAATTTCGTAGTGCAATACAATTTATGCAAAAACACTATACAATTTCAAGATTACACATGTAGCTAAATTAATATATAGATGATGGATTGAAAGGGTGCTTATTAAGTATATTAGGGTGGATGTCTATGGGGGCAGAAGGGAAATGGGATTGGAAATGGGAAAAGAGGAAAAGAATAAAATTAATTAAAACAAAAAAGAGAGACCTTGTAATGAAGACTGTGTCATTAACCAAGGAATATGAATGACTCAAGTCTATGAATCTTGAGGTCAAAATAACCAGAAAAATATTTATAAATTTAAGGGATATATTGCTGTGTTTCAACATTAGTTCCTATAAATAGACCAGAAAGCTTTCCTGGCCTTTAAGATATGGACTTTTTAATTCTACAGATGAAGAAGACCTCTGTGCCTACCTCAGGATCATATGAATGGTGTGCAAGTAGTCAAGATGATTTCTATGGAAATGAGGGATTAGATTCTAAGATTAGATTCTAAAATCAAGACTTACCATATTGTCTGAATGAGAATGAGGTCTGAAGTTGGGGTATGGTTTTTTCCAAAGACACTGCCATGGTGGAAGGTTGTGTATAAGCAGGAGAGTGATCTCTGAAGAAGAGCATCTCAAAATTAAATTCAAGAGCATTCAGCCCAAAAAAAGGTAGATAAATGATGCCTAGTGTGTATGCTACTGTCTGGCTTGGGGAGTGGGAGTAGAGGTGGGAAGAAGGAGACACAGTTGAAAAGAAGTTGTTTGGGCAGGGAGAAAGTTCTTCCAAAAGGGGAGCAGGATGGGGAAAAATAGTCACAGATGGGAAGACAGAGTAGAGGTTGTGCTGATCAGAGAGACTTGGAGATTAGAGATTGTGTTAGATTTGGGGGATGGGGGTTAGGAGAAGAGAGAGACTTTTCTAAATAAGAATCAAGAGTCTAACATTTAAATCTCAGTCTCTTATGCCTAGGTGCCAATCAGCCTGAGAGGAATCACCCTAATGATCCCACCCACACACACACTCCATTGTGCAGTGTTACTGTTCTCCCTTGTGACAATAGGATGTGGTTTGAAAGCTGGTGGGGACAGGGCATACAGTCACTATCAAAGTCGGCTTGGCTTGCCTAGCTCACTGGGTTCCATTTTGGTGGGGAAGAAATAGTGAGAGACTGAGACTTCCCTGGTGGTCCAGTGGGTAAGACTCCACGCTCCCAATGCAGGGGACCCGGGTTCGATCCCTGGCCAGGGAACTAGATCCTGCATGCATGCTTCAACTAAGACGTCTGCATGCCACAACTAAGACCCAGCGCAGCCAAAATAAACTATAAATAAATGAAAATAAATTTTTAAAAAAGAAATAACGAGAGACGAACAAAATACACTAGGTGTGCCACGAAAGTTCCAGAATCATAATTGTGAGTGGGTATGCCAGTTAATTGACTTTAAGTATAAAACACATTTTTTGCCCATTAGATTTTACTAATAAAATAAGAGACATATTTGTCTTGAGGGCACGACATAGAGCAGGGGTTTATTTAATTTTATGGAACATTATTGAGTATCCTCTGTAAGCCTAGAACTGAGTTTAAAAGATTTTTAAAAATCCCATGATCCTCAATTCTCAAAGAGTTCATTTTCAACCAATTTTTTAGATTCTCAAAATTAAACCTAGCATTGACATTTTGAAGTCAATCAATCAACATATAGCCACACCTGAGCCATCCTTTTAGGGACTGGAGCTATGAACTTTTGCCAGTGCAGTGGGAAAGGGAAAGAAGATATGCTGAGAACTTACTATGTATCAGGCTCCACAACTGAGCTTGTTATGTATTCTTTCATCAGTATTCTAAAAAGGAGGTTCTTGGAGAAACAGAAGAAATTGGGGTTATTTTGCCTAGCGATGAGGGATGTCTTGGCTGTCTCTAGATGTCTGAGGATTTGTCATTTGCAGAGACATAACTGTGCCTTGTAGCTCCAGAGGGAAAACACTAGCCCATAGAAGGAACTTTTCAAAGGGATAACATTACTTCATGGGTCAAATAAATCAAAAGTATAATAATAATAATAGTCACAGCTCCCATTTACTGATCACTTACTAAGTGCCAGGCTCTGTGCTGAGCATTTTAAATCCATTATCTTAATTTGTTCTCTCAGAGATGCAATGAGCTAAGTGTTCAAACCAACTCTTCCAAAAACTGGCATAAGAGAAAAACAAAGTTAGCTGCATTGAAAAACTTTGCCCCTACAATTTAATCAAATTAAGATGCATCTTTTCAGTAGTAGTATTACTTTTTCACTAGATACGAGGGCACAATTCTCCTTCAGGGCATAGGGCACACTGCTATACCAACATCTACCTCCCTTTGTGATTATCATTTCTGAACTCTGGTCACTCTTCTCCATTTTCTGAGGACTGGATCTCTGGCTTCCTTGACACCCCAGGTCCTGCCATCATCCTAGGTAACCTCAACAATATCTGTGTGGAAGACCCATCCCACACAACCTGGCCTCATAACTCCTCCTAACTCCTTTAACTTCTTACTACCTCAACTATCACCAGCCATTCGACATCACTGGACATGGCTTCACCCCCTAGGAGACTCAACTCCAATATTCCATTGTGACCAAAATCTCATAGCAATGGCTGAGTTCCATGTCACCTGCTCTGTTTTTTAAAAGTATTTTTATTGGAGTATAATTGCTTTACAATGTTGTGTTAGTTTCTGCTGTACAGTGAAGTGAGTCAGTTATATGTATACATATATTCCCTTCCTCTTGGACCTCCCTCCCACCCACCACCATCCCACCCATCTAGGTCGTCTCAGAGCACTGAGCTGAGCTTCCTGTGCTTTTCAGCAGGTTCCCATTAGCTATCTGTTTTACGCATGGTAGTGTATATATGTCAATCCTAAAAATCCTAATCTTAATCTCCCAATTCGTCCCACCTTCTCCTTCCCCTGTGTCCACATGTCTGTTCTCTATGTCTGCGTCTCCATTCCTGCCCTGCAAACAGGTTCATCTGTACCATTTTTCTAGATTCCACATATATGCATTAATATATGATATTTGTTTTTCTCTTTCTGGCTTACTTCACTCTGTATGACAGACTCTAGGTCCATCCACATCTCTACAAATGACCCAATTTCATTCCTTTTTTTTTTTAAACATCTTTATTGAAGTATAATTGCCTTACAATGGTGTGTTAGCTTCTGCTTTATAACAAAGTGAATCAGTTATACATATACAATATGTTCCCATTTCTCTTCCCTCTTGCATCTCCCTCCCTCCCACCCTCCCCATCCCACCCCTCTAGGTGGTCACAAAGCACCGAGCTGATCTCCCTGTGCTATGTGGCTGCTTCCCACTAGCTATCTATTTTACATTTGGTAGTGTATATATGTCCATAACACTCTCTTACCCTGTCACATCTCACCCCACCCCCTCCCCATATCCTCAAGTCCATTCTCTGGTAGGTCTGTGTCTTTATTCCCGTCTTGCCACTAGGTTCTTCATGGCCTTTTTTTTTTTTTCCCCTTAGATTCCGTATATATGTGTTAGCATACTGTATTTGTTTTTCTCTTTCTGACTTACTTCACTCTGTATGACAGACTCTAACTCCATCCACCTCATTACAACTACCTCCATTTCATTTCTTTTTATGGCTGAGTAATATTCCATTGTATATATGTGCCACATCTTCTTTATCCATTCATCTGTCGATGGACATTTAGGTTGCTTCCATGTCCTGGCTATTGTAAATAGAGCTGCAATGAACATTTTGGTACATGACTCTTTTTGACCTATGGTTTTCTCAGGGTATATGCCCAGTAGTGGGATTGCTGGGTCATATGGTAGTTCTAGTTTTAGTTTTTTAAGGAACCTCCATACTGTTTTCCACAGCGGCTCTATCAATTTACATTCCCACCAACAGTGCAAGAGTGTTCCCTTTTCTCCACACCCTCTCTAGCATTTATTGTTTGTAGATTTTTTGATGATGGCCATTCTGACTGGTGTGAGGTGATAGCTCATTGTATTAGTTTTGGTTTGCATGTCTCTAATAATTAGTGATATTGAGCATCTTTTCATGTGCTCTTTGGCCTTACGAGACCTCCAGTGCCTGAAATCCTTCCTTTTCTGCTCATTTCCTTCCTTGTCTAGCCCGGATCTTGGGGCACATTTATTTAGCACTGACTGCATCTTCCTCCCTTTGCCCTCCAAATACCATGTCTGCACTATGTAGTCTCAGCTTTGTGTCCCTCTGAACATCTGATTTCTCTAATCCCATAATGCCCACTGTGGGAGAAAGGAGAGCACTCCAAACATTGGTGCGTATAATACTTTCCAATTTCAGTGCTTGATTTTCAAGCACTAACCCAAATTTGCAATCCTTTGATAATTCTACTTGGCCATAACGTAATATCTTTTAAATATATTACTGGGTGTGATTTGCTAAAATTTGTTAAGAATTTTTGTGTATATGTTTGTGAAGGATATTGGTCTATACTTTTGTTGTGATGAATTTGACTAGTTTTGGTATCAAGGTAACGCTGGCACATAGATGACGTTTTAAAGTGTTCCCTCATTTTAATTTTTCTGGAAATGTTTGTGTAGAACTGGTATTATTTCTTGCTTCACTATTTGGTAGAATTTACCAGAAAAGCCATTGAGGGCTAGAATTTTCTTTGTGAGAAGGTTTTAAACTACAAATTCTTTAATATCTTTAATACATTTTGGACACTTCAAGTTATCCTTTTCTTGTGAGTGAGCTTTGGTAGTTTCTGTCTTTTAAAGATTTGTCCATTTCTTCTACATTGTTGAAATTACTGGCTTAAAATTGTTTATAATATTCTTTTTTATCCCTTATTACTTGTAGAATCTGTAGTGGTGTCACCTCATTCCCGATATTGGTAAATTGTGTCTTCTTTCTTTTTTTTCCTGGTCAGTTTGGCTAGAGGTTATTAATTTAATTAATCTTCTCAAAGAACTAGATTTGGTCACATTGATTTTCCCTAATGTGTTTCTGTTTTATATTTCATTGATTTCTGGTAACTTAATGTAAGACTTTTCTTTTTTTCTAATATAACCTTTCATGGTATAAATTTCCCTCCAACCACTGCTTTAGCTGAAACGCACAAATTTTGATATCTTGCATTATCATGTTCATTCCGTTCAAAATATTTTAAATTTTTTTTGTGTGATTTCTTATTTGACCCATGGGTTATTTAGAAGTATATTGTTTAGTTTTAAAATATTTGGCGATTCTTCATACATCCTTATGTTACTGATTTCTAATTTCAATTCTAATTTGGTCAAAGATCATATTTGTATAATTTTAATCTTTGAAAAATATATTTAGGCTTGTTTCATGGGCTAGAATATGGTCTGTCATGAGAAAAGTATACATACTTGGAAATGTATTTATTCTGATACTTTTTGGTAGTGTATTCTATAAATGTCATGTAGGTCAATTTTATTGATGGTACTATTCCAGTTTTCTTTAACCTTACTGACTTTCTGTCTACTTGTCCTATCAGTTATTGAGAAAGGTGTATTGAAATCTCCAACTTTAACTGTAAATATGCCTATTTTTCCTTTCAGCTCTATCAGTGTTTATATCATGTATTTTTGAATCTCTGTTATTAGGTGCATAATATCTAAGATCATTATATATTTTTGATGAATTGACTCCTTGACATTATGAAATGACCCTCTTTGTTTTTTGTTTTGTTTTGTTTTTCTTTTTTCTTTAAATTTATTTTATTGAAGGATAGTTGATTTACAATGTCATGTTAATTTCTACTGTACAGCAAAGTGATTCAGTTATACATATACATACATTCTTTTTCATATTCTTTTCCATTATGGTTTATCACAGGATATTGAATCTAGTTCCCTTTGCTATACAGTAGGACCTTGTTGTTTATCCATTCTATATATACTAGTTTGCATCTGCTAATCCCAAACTCCCAATCCATCCCTCCCCAATCCCCCCTCCCCCTTGGCAACCACAAGACTATTCTCTATGTCTGTGAGTCTGTCTCCGTTTCGTAGATAAATTCATTTCTGTCATTTTTAGTTTCCACATACAAGTGCTACCATATGGCATTTGCCTTTCTCTTTTTGACTAACTTCACTTAGTATGATAATCTCTAGGTCTATCCATGTTGCTACAAATGACATAATTTCATTCTTTTTTATGGCTGAGTAGTATTCCATTGTATATATGTACCACATCTTCTAAATGTTCTTCTGTCGATGGACATTTAGGATGTTTCTATGTCTTGGCTATTGTAAGTAGTGCTGCAATGAACATTGGGGTGCGTGTATCTTTTCAAATTATAATTTTCTTTGGATATATGCCCAGGAGTGGGACTGCAGGATCATATCTTCATTATTTCTTATTCTTGGCATATAGCAGATTTTTATTTGTCTTTTAAAACAGGAAAAATAGACAAACACTGTCTTATTATTATTATTATCATCATCAGTAGTAAAGATGAGACTAGAAGCCCTTTGGAGGACTAAAACCTGTTATCGGGAAGAGTTAGAGTTAGTATACAGAAGCACAGATAGAGGGAGCACTTAGCAAGCTGCCTGGGATGTACATTTAAATCTAGACTCAGGAGCAAACATGTCAGTTTTCTTTGACAGAAAAACCTTTGCCACAGATCCTAGGTAGTTACGTTGGTGGAACCTTCCCAAGATGTTAGAATTTGTAGGAATGAAATGACCCTCTTTGGTCTGAAATCTATGTTGCAGGCATTGATATGGCCACTCTAGCTTTCTTTTGTCTATTGTTGGCATGATTAACCTTTTTTTCCCCAGTTTTTAAAAGATATTTTCTTCTGATGTCTTCTGACTTGCGTTGTTTCCAATAAGAAGTCTGCTGACTTTCTTATATTTGTTCCTCTGTATGTAATATGTGCTTTCCCCCCATTGGATTCTTTTAAGATTTTTCTTTATCACTAATTTTAATTAATTAGAATATGATATGCCTCAGTGTAGTTTTTTCATGCTTTTGGGCTTTGGATATTGAGATTCTTGAATTTGTAGGTTTATAATTCTCATCTAATTTTGAAAATGTTCAGCCATTTTTTCTTCCAATATTTTTTCTGTCCCCCCTCCTCCTTTTCTTTCCTTCTAATGAACATCACATGTTCAGGCTGATAAAAATTGTCCCACTACTCACTGTGTTCACTTTTTCTTTTGTTCTCTCTTTGTTTAATTTTTGATAGTTTCTAATGCTATGTCTTCAAATCTTGTAATCCTTTCACTGCAGGTTCCTCTTCCTCTATTTACCCCTTACACACTGATGTTCCTCTAGGGGTTTTTCCTGTGCTACTTTTTCTTCTCACTCTGCACACTGATCCACTTCCAGGGCTTCACCATTTCTATTTTGATCACTGCTAAAACTTTATCTTTAGCCCAGATCATTCAGTATTTTAGTATTTCTGACTGCCTATTTGACATCTTCCCTGGCTTGACCCAAATGTACTTCAGCTCACACAGAAACTATTATCTCCTCCTGTATGTTTTATTAGCAACACAAAACAACTGGTTACCAACACCAGAAATATGGGTCTTATCAAAGATCCCCCTATTCTCCAACCCCAACATCTATTTGATGATGACATTTTGTCAGTTTTATTCTTTAGCATGACTCAGGTTGTTCTGCTTTTCTCTATTAAAACTGCATTGGCTCAAGTTCTAGGTCTTTCTCATCTATATAATTACAAGTCTCCCTGCCTTTATAAGCCTCTTTCAATCTTTCTTACACTTTGCCTACTACAGAATGACTTTCTATTATGCAAATCTGATCACGTCATTATCTAAGTTCCTATGGACAACGAAATACAGTTCAAATTTCTTCACATAGGATACGAAAACTCCCATGATCATTTGCCTACTTCATTAACATAAGTTTTTATAGATCTTCTATGTAAGTAATCCACGATGACTATTTGCAGTTCCTTGAAGAACCTATATTGCTTCATACCTCTATGTCTTTGCTTAGGCTGTTCCCTCCTCCTGAAATATCCTTTTTACCTTTCTATATGGCAAACTCTTACTTATCATTTCAGACCCAGCTGAAGAGTTTTTCTGTGAAGCATTTGCTGAACCACCCAGGCTAATAACTCCTTTTCTTGAGCCACCAAAGTACTTGGTACCTCTATTATATCGTTTCTTACATCCTATTACAAATATTTGTTCATGTCAGTCTTCCTTACTATACTGTGAGCTTCTTTAAGACTTGAAGCTTATTGCATTTCTGTATCTCTAGCACAATGCTTAACATATGAAAAGTGCTCAATGAATGTTTTTTGATGTGTAGAGTTGTTTTACCTTGGATATAAAATTGGTAAGAGGTGTGGCAGGATTTGAACCCAGATTTTTGTGAATTCAAATCCTTGTTTTATCCACTACTTGAGCCTATCTTCCAGTTAAATATCCCAATTCACTGAATTTTTCTTCCTGAAGTTTCCTCTGTATGGAAACTGATCTTATTTGAACATTTTGATCTCTCTCTCTCTTTTTCTCTCTCTCTCTCACTGTCCACTTTTTCTACACATATTTTAAAGTATAAGACTTTTAAGTCTGGAAAGCTATACAAGGTATGAAAGTTTGTATTTTCCAAAGATAGCTACAATAATATCTCATATTCCACATGCTGTTCTGCAACATCACTCTCCCATCAAGAGGTAGAGTCCATTTCTCCATTTCTTTGAGTCTTCAGGCGATCTGTGACTGCTTTGGCCAGTAAAGTAAAATAAGATGATGCCATGACCATTCTTGGAATATCTCTTAACCGGTCTGGCAGTTTCCACTTCCTACCTCTTGAAAGCCAGCCAACATGTGAAAACCCTGAGGCTACCAATGCTATGAGAAATTCAAGTCATGTGGAGAGGCCCTAGAGGATGAGGTGTCATGTTGAAAGAGAGAGAGAGACCAAGGTGTCAGACCTTGAGGTGCCAGACATTTAGGTGCAGAAGTTATATTGGAAGTGGAGTATCCAGACCTAGCTTTCCAGCAGACTCCATATGAATCAGAGACAAATTACCAGCCAAGAACTTCCCAAATTCCTGATCCATGAAATTGTGAATAAGATAAAACTGTTGCTTTAGGCCACTAAATTTTAGGTGATTTGTTACACAGCAATGGATAACCAAAACGGAGGAAAGGGGAATATGATGAACATATCTATCATCATGGAAAGCACAAAATAAAACCTTTTTCCCTAAGCCCCAAAATACCAAGAGTAGGAAGTCAAACTAGAGGTTAGAAAGAAAGATAAGGACAACTAGGAAGCCTTCTTAATAGCTTTAGCAGGAAATAAATAGTGTTTAGAGCTTGGTACCCCTTGAAGTGGTGGAGGCAAACTATAAATGACTTCCAAACAGGCAGGAAATAAAGGATTCATTTTCAATAGTACAGATGGCAAGGATCAAGGAAAGGTACCGGCTATTCAGGACTGCAGAAAGAGTATTCCCCAAAGTCATGATAGGTTGAAATAATGGGTTAAATATAAAAAAAATTTATTAAGTATTAATTAATAGTGATGCAATCGAGTTCAACCTGCATGTGTATAAAAATATAATTAGCACAACTTGTGAGATAATAATTTAGGTGCCAGTAGCTGCTCAGAGAGGTAATAACTTCTTAAACCACATTATTAAAAGTGGAAAATTCCAAATGAAGGCATCTGACTGCTTATTTTTATTTTTACTCAGAAAATACCTGGAAGATGTCCTTAGTTCTGTGAGCAATCAAGAGAGGACTCAAAGCCATATAACTTAAAGGAACTGTTCACCTTTTAGGTCCTTGTCAATCTGGAGAGTCTCTGAATCTAGATTTAGATACATTCTTGAAATTCTAAAGGTCTCACACAATTTCTCAATACCTTGGCCCAGCCTGGATCCACTGTAGTGGTGTTCTTTTTTTTTTTTTTAATTAATAATTTATTTATTTACTTATTTTTGGCTCTGTTGGGTCTTCGTTTCTGTGCGAGGGCTTTCTCTAGCTGCGGCAAGCGGGGGCCACTCTTCATTGCGGTGCGTGGGCCTCTCACTATCGTGGCCTCTCTTGTTGCGGAGCACAGGCTCCAGACGCGCAGGCTCAGTAGTTGTGGCTCACGGGCCCAGTTGCTCCATGGCATGTGGGATCTTCCCAGACCAGGGTTCGAACCTGCGTCCCCTGCATTGGCAGGCAGACTCTCAACCACTGCGCCACCAGGGAAGCCCCTGTAGTGGTGTTCTTTAAATCCAACTGCATAATACTCTAACAAGATCTAGAAAGGCAGAGTCCAGAGGGAGAATTGCTTCTGGGCTTTCTCATGGTAAGATTTGATTAAGGCAGGCTTTCCCATAAAACCTCTGAGGTAAACTGGGCTAGGTCTTGTTTGGATGGCCTTGCTATCTTACAAACAGGAAGGATTTCCAATTTCCCACTTAGAAAGAGCTAGCCTACTTGAGGTCAAGGTCATTTGGACATGACTTCAACAGAGTTTTGCCCCTGTGTACTTTGCTTTGTGATGTATGACTCATCATAATTAAATTTTGAGCTAGATTAACTATAATTCCTGCACTTATTAGGCGATCAGGGTTTAAAGCCCTTGTAAAATAGGATGAGCTGCTCATTCTGAAAATACAATTAAGTACCCAACAGAACTGATATTTTATTTTAGGGAAGAGTAATTTTTGATTAATGATGCATTTTATTTCCCAAATCCCTGCAGCAGTGGGTCACATCTTCAGTGAGAAAACCAAAGAAAGAGTGTAAAGTTAGAAAACTTGGAGGTAGATTAGTGTTTGGAGGTAGATTAGTATGGCCTCTCCAGAGTTGGCTTTTGCCTTGGAGGCCCCTCCCAAGACTCTCTTCCCTTGGGCACATATGTACCTCAGGATTCTCCACAGCAGTGTATGCCTGGAAACATTTTTCTGGAAGCACTGATCTCCATTTCCCTCATTTCCTTTTACAGAAACAGGGCATAGTATCAGCATTTATGAGGTTCTTTGGCAATATATCCTTAGCAAGATCTATGTGAAGAAAGGACTGTTTGGGAGGGATCAGGAAATGCTTCCTGAAAGAGATGATATTTGGGAAGAGTATTGATTCAAGGCTTGCATGAGAATTGTGGCACATAGTTTGGGGTCAAGGAAATCAGTAACAAGGTTATTTTAGTAATCCAGATGAGAGATCAGCAGTTGGGATGAAGAGAAGACATAGTCAGCCAATATTAAAGAAGTAGAAGCTTAAAGAATTGCTGATTGATTGGATGTTTGCGGGACAGTGAGTGGGGAGGGTCAAGAAAAATTTCCAGGTGCTTAATTTGGGTGATAGAGCATATGGCGGTAGATTTGGTAGTAAAGTATGTTTTGTGTGGGAGGATTATTTCCTCTGGAATGGTGGAAGAAATTTTGAGTTGAGGTTAACTGTGGCACATCAAGGTACAGATGTCTAATAGGCAGCTTGATGTGTGGACCTAAGATTCAGAAAAGAGAAGTAGATTTAGAAGTCATTGACATAGTACTTGTATCCATGGACGTGGACCAGAAATAGGGTGTTTAAGTTACACTATGAGAAGAGGACCAAGGATTTAACTCTGGTGAAGATTAACTAGAAAGCTATGAGCCAAGGAGGAGGCAGGAAAGAGACTGAGCAGAAACAGATATCATTGGCTTTAACTATGGAGAACCGAGGACCATTGAGGCAAAGGGCAGGGAGGACACCTTGGAAAATGCATCAGCTTTCTCAACAAGCAGAACTGGTGGGAGAGGGGCTGAGGAAGATGCTACAGGTTTAGAGTTTAGCACAAGTAAAGGCACAGAAGGTGAACTGGGAAAGGTGCCAAGACAAGCATTTCAGTGAACTAAATTAAGCTTTTTCCCTGGAAGCAATTTGCCATCATTACCTACCCTGCCAAGGAGCCTCAGTGTGACTTCTCCCCTTCTGGAGTCCAGGTAGGCATTATATTTTTTTCCTTGTCGTCTGGCTCCCAGGGAGCAGCATCCATCTTTTGCTGTCTTCCCCAAATCCTTCACTGTTGCTGGTCTCTGAGAAGGATGGAAGCTGAGATATTCAAAGTCTACCAAAATCTGGCCCAAACAGACCTTCCCATTATACCTTTCCTTTCTTTTGTCCAATCCCAGCTCCATCGAAATACAATCACCCACTGATTTCCATCTAACCCATCTGGTTTCTTACCTCTGTGCCTACATCATGCTGTTCGCTTTCCCTGGCAGCCCCTCATTCCCACCCATTTACCATTTCTTCAAATTCCACTTACCCTTCATAAGGCAAGCTCATACACCATGAAGTCATTCCTGCTCTGCCAAAGAGATCTGAGTGTTCTCTGTAGACTATCAGAGAATGTTGCTCACCTGTGGCATGAATCCTACTTTGCTATGCATTTGGAGTTATCCTTGTCTGCTTCCAATTTCTCTCTCTAGACTATGGTAAATTCCTTGAGGGCCTAGACCATGTCTTGTTCTTCCTTGTGTCTTATCCACTAGTACCAAGCACAGTGCCTGGTATGTACAAAGTGTTCAATAAATGTTTATAGAATGAATGAGTGAATAAATGAAGGAAAGAATAAATGACTTGTGGGAGAGCTCAGTGCTGATCTCAGAAAGAGAATTTTCTCATTCCTGGCCCCCAGATTACAAACGAGGTCGTATTACAAGTCATGGGTCTTGTTTTACTCCAATAAGAAAAAGGCTTTGCTATATATCGTGCCAAATCTCTCATTGGTCAGGTGCATAGTAATTTATTTTCTGTGTGTTCCTTTCTCCACATCCAACTATGAACTAATGCCATGATGTAGGGGAAAGAGCCTGGCCTAGATATGGCTTGGGTTTGAATTCTGATATTGTCTGTTACCTACTCTCTGTGAATCTAGGACAGGTCACTTGCCCTCTTTGCTTTGTAAACAGGGGTGTCCATCTCCAGTGCTGCTGCGAGGCCCCAGAAAGATATGGAATATACAGTTTATACAGTTTTTTTGCAAAAATAGACTGGACTCAGGTGAGGCATTGTCATTAATGAGGCAATTAATCTGGTTTGGAATAAGGAGATCTGGATCCTGTCCTGGTTGGATCAGGCTGCTTTTTAATCACTATGCTGGCTGCTGCAGAGCTCTGGGACATGACTTTGAGCTATGTAGATGACACTTGTTAATGACAGAACAATCTATAGGGGGATGAGCTCGGATATGGTGGAGAGTCCAAGGTAACTAGATTAGCTAGTAACAAGCCTCTACCAGGAGTTGGTAATGAGATCATCAGGGCGATACTGCAGGGAAATGGAAGAGAAAATTGAGCCAAAGTGTGGATTTTCAGGCAGTTTGGAGAAGGGGTGTTGTGTGTGTGTGTGTGTGTGTGTGTGTGTGTGTGTGTGTGTCTGAGGGGGGATCAGGGGTCATTAATAGCAATAACTCTTTTTTAAAGAAATAATTGGTTTATTTAATTATTTGAAATAAATTAATAGTAAACACCATTTGTGCATTTCAGAGATGTGTTCATATTGATTATGATTTAACCATATGCTCTCCCTTATTTTATTTATTGAAGTATAGTTGATTTACAATATGATATTAGTCTCAGATGTACAACATGGTGATCCAATATTCTTATAGATTATACTTCATTTAAAGTTATTACAAATAATGGTTATATTTCCCTGTGCTGTAGAATATATCCTTGTTGCTTATCTATTTTATACACAGTAGTTTGTATCTCCTAATCCCATACCCTTATCTTGTCCCTCCCCCCTTAAATAAACTCTTGTCACTTGCATAACAGCCTTTGACAACTTGCAAAGCATTCTCACAGCCACTACCTCTGAAGTCAGAAAACAGTACTTCCACTTCCCAAGATAACTAAAGTAGCATCTGTCTTAACCTTTCCTTTCCTCTCCTCTCCTAACCTTTTCTCTCAACTAATATCTTCACCCAACTTTTGGGCCTTGAGGAAGCTTGTAGAAACTGAGTCTTAGAGAGTGAAGAAACTTGTACATGGGGCAGAGCTAGAACTTGAACTTTAGTCTGATGCCCTATTTTAATTTAATATTTACCTTTTTTTTCTATGCATAAAGGCAATTGCTCATTGTAGAACATTTTGAGGAGAAAGGAGACTCCGACAAGTGTAAAGAAAACATAATTCCCTCATAATCCAACCTCTCAGAGATAACTGTGAATATTGGATCCATATGTCCTTACAGATTTTTTTCTATGCAATTTGACATGTTTGAGATTCTGCTAAATGTAAAATTGTGTATTCCTGTGTACTTTCTTCTGCATCATGATCTGTGTAGTTCTCTTTTCTACTATTAACTCCCATGCATACACTCTTCCAAACCCCTGTAGTCTTCAAAACCCCCATCTGTCAAATGAGGTTTGTAGCAATATCCCATCCGCATCTTACAGCTGAAGTGAGGATCCTTTGAGATTCTAAAGATAAGGGTATTTTGAAAAATCTCAGCATGTGGTATGTGGAGAGGGTGTCAAGTGTGGGGCTTGGGGTTAGACCAACGATAAGCTACTCTGAACCCTTCTCTAGTAAGCCCCCCTGTCCACTCACTGGAGATGAATCTTTACAGGAACATCCCTGCTAAACACTCCTTCAGCTGTGTTCTCCCCATCTGATGCTTTCCCCTTAAGGCCTCCCTCTGCTGTCTCCAGTTCAACCTCAGGTGACCCTTAAGCAATAACCTGCAAGGCTGAATGGGATTTGATAATATTAAATATAACTTGAGAGCATGAATAGGTCATCTTGTACTTTTCCAAGGTCACAGTTTAAAAAAACACAAACTTTTATTCTCTCATATGGGTTTTTTTTCCATATTGGGTTGTAGAGGTTTGTTCTTAATGTTTCTATAGATGACAGAAACTTGAAGGGAGAGGTCCCAGTATTGAGTTCAAATCTATATGGAATGAGCTCCCTAGAAATATTCACCTATTGTTAGCTTATACTTTCAGTGGTGGCACAGTTCTTCATTTAGAGGGATGAGGTGACATGTGGCCACTAGTGGCTTAGTCCTCGGGGAACTTAGATCACTGAGAATCTTAAATTAATGCTTCATTGGGCTGTGGTTTTCTGGCATTTGAGTGGATAAAGTTTAGAGGATTACATAGCCTGAGGAGGGAAGGGGAAAGAGTTCTCTCCGCCAGGTACTCATGCCCTTGGTCTGTCTAAAACTGCAGTTATGTAGCCATTCATATTTATTTTCCACATCAAAGATTAATCCTATAGCACACAGCAGCATTTCTCAGTGTGTGGTCCATGAACTACGTGTATCAGAAGCACTTTAGTTGAAGCCTGGGAGTCTGCACTGGAAAAGCATCCCAGGTGATGCAGATGCACACCAAAATTTGGCCCCCAAAACCGCAGTCCCTGCCATGCTCTGTGAAAAAAGTGGATGTCATGGTTAAGGAATTTTTGGACACAGTGCCTACTGTGCTCCCCTCTTAGGAAAGTCATAATGCACATTGGCATATTAAAAGCGCTAAGAAATCTTTCATTAAGGAAACAATCTTATGTCCACTAATACAAGATTAAATAAATTATGATACAGATACAATAAGCTCTTATGCTGTTTTTTTTTTCTAATAAGGTAGCCCACAAAGTACTGAGAGGCAGCATGGTGTAGATGTTAAGAACACAGGCTCCAGTATTAGAGAGGCTTGAGCTCAAATCTAACGTATGTCATTTAATTATTGTGTGATGTTCACCAGTCAGAATGGCCATCATCAAAAAGTCTACAAACAATAAATGCTGGAGAGAGTGTGGAGAAAAGGGAACCCTCTTGCACTGTTGGTGGGAATGTAAATTGATACAGCCACTATAGAGAACAGTATGGAGGTTCCTTAAAAAACTAAAACTAGAACTACCATATGACCCAGCAATCCCACTACTGGGCATATACCCTGAGAAAACCAGAATTCAAAAAGAGTCATGTACCACAATGTTCACTGCAGCTCTACTTACAATAGCCAGGACATGGAAGCAACCTAAGTGTCCATCGACAGATGAATGGATAAAGAAGATGTGGCACATATATACAATGGAATATTACTCAGCCATAAAAAGAAACGAAATTGAGGTATTTGTAGTTAGGTGGATGGACCTACAGTCTGTCATATAGGGTGAAGTAAGTCAGAAAGAGAAAAACAAATACACATATATATGGAATCTAAAAAAAAAAAAAGGTTCTGAAGAACCTAGGGGCAGGGCAGGAATAAAGACGCAGATGTAGAGAATGGACTTGAGGACACGGGGATGGGGAAGGGTAAGCTGGGACGAAGTGAGAGAGTGGCATGGACATATATACACTACCAAATGTAAAATAGATAGCTAGTGGGAAGCAGCTGCTTAGCACAGGGAGATCAGCTCGGTGCTGTGTGACCACCTAGAGAGATGGGATACGGAGGGTGGGAGGGAGACACAAGAGGGAGGAGCTATGGGGATATATGTATATGTATAGCTAATTCACTTTGTTATAAAGCAGAAACTAACACACCATTGTAAAGCAATTACACTCCAGTAAAGATGTTAAAAAAATAATTATTGTGTGATCTTGAGAAAGTTCTTTAAATGTGATTACTTTTCTCTACAATGGGGATAGTAAAAATAGTACCCATCTTATGGGGTTACTGTGAGTTTTAAATAAAGGAAAACACGAAATGTTTTTAGAATTTACTTAGCACATGGAAAATGCTCAATAATTATCAGCTGTTATGATCACTGACATGGGAAGGTGCCCATGACATATTGTGAAATAAAAAGCAAGGCCAGGAACAATATGTATAACATGCTTTCACTTGTGTGTATAATTTATATAATAAATAATGTCACATAAATAATCATTTAAAATTAAAAATTTCATAGGAAAACAAGTGTGGAAGGATACTTACTAATCTGTTAACAGATTACCTTTGGGGTTAAAGGTTGGAAGGAAGTCAAGCTGAACCCCAGTATAGCCTGGACAATGCAGAATATTCAAGTGGGAGCAGTGCTCTCTCCTGTTTCTGGAAAGGCAACTCTCGCTACATTTAGCTTTTTTTTTTTTTTTTTTCTGCTAGCGTCACCATTATTCTGACTCATCGAGCTGTCTGCCTGCTGACCCCCTCTGCCTTTTGCACCCTGATGGCTGTTCTGTATATAAACCTGTCTTTGTACATGTGAATTCTGGACTTTTAGTGCTGGACACTGCATTTCACAGGGGTCAGCCTGTTCCAGGCTACTGATAGCGTTTCGTATCCTGCTTCTCACATCCAGTCTATCAGTTGGACCCTTGAGCTTCCCAGCATCCTTACTCTCAGAGAGAATGCAGTCTTGATCTTTGTGTGAGCCATGGATAATAATGGTGACTTGACTGCGACTGATGTAGAGACCTGTGACCTGTCACTTAAGACCCTGACCTACATGTCAGCAGTCTCCTGCTAGCTGTGGAGTCTCACCTGCTGCCTGTATTTCTTCGCTTGATCTACAAAGTGCTTATGAGAGCCTAAGTCAAAAGCCTTGTTCAAATCCAGATGCATCCTGTCTACAACATTCTCCTGATCCACAAGCCTTGTAACCTTATCAGAAGAGTAAATTAAGTTAGTTCTGCCATGACTTGTTTTCCTAGAGGCCCTACTTAGTGTTATTACTAAAAGAGATTTGATTTGAGCCCAATTGTGGTTTCAATTTAGGCATATTTACTGTATTTCCCTACCTGCTCACTGTCCCTCCCTGTCCCCCCAAGGCCTGCCTGGTGGCTGGAGGTAATTGGATATATAAATTCATGCAAAAGTACTAATGGAAAACAAGGGCTTATATGTACTGTTTGCAATGTAGCAGCAAGAAAGACTTACTCCAAAAGTAGAAATGTTGACACGTACATGTGAATTTTGGATTCCTAGTGATGGCCATTGCATTGTGATAGATGGAGGGCACATTTTGGGTAGAGGAAGATTTTGATGCTCTTGATACTACAACAGGAAGATTCTTTGTCATTCTACCTGTGACCTGACAATATTAGTTTCCTATGGCTGCTGTAACAAATTACCACAAACTTTGTGGCTCAACACAACAGAATTTTATTATCTCACAATCTAGAGACCAGAAGCCTGATATCAGTTTCACTGGGCCAAGATCAAAGTGTTGGCAAGGCCACGCTCCCTCCACAGGCTCTAGGAGAAGTTATATTCTTTGCCTCTTCCGGTTTATGGTAGTTGCCAGCATTCCCTGGGTTGTGGCCACATCACTCTAATCTCTGCACCCCTGATCATACTGTCTTCTCCTCTTCTATCTATAATCTCCCTCTGACTCACTTTTATAAAGACAGGGCCCAGTCAGATAATCCAAGATAATTCCTCCATCTCAAGATCCTTAACTTAATCACATCTGCAGAGTCCCATTTAAGGTAATATTCAAAGGTTCTGGGGATTAGAACATAGATTTTTGGGGGGCATTATTCAGCCTGCCACAAAGACTAATACCAAATAACTAATGCTCTCCCCTGTCATACTTTTCTCAGCCCCTTGGTTTATCTAAGTATGAAGCAGATAATTGGAATAGAGAAAAGCAAAATATTGCAGAAGATGTCACTAGCCTTTTTTCCCTCTTTTGGCCCCTTGTGGTATGTCCAGTTGTGGATCTGTTCATGTACATGCTCGGGTCCCAAGCATACCCTGCTGGGAAGTAGTGCGGTATAATCCACTCCTGAAATTCATCTGTGCCAGTTTTCACTCATTTGGGTGGCTTTTGACCTCCACGGCGTAATTGCTGATGCAGGTTGAAACTTTAACGGGGGGGAAAGACTGATTGGCACACCAATAACATTTGTCTCTTGGGCTGGCAGTGAGTGCAGAGGAGCCATTTATGCAATCTAATTAGTACGTCAATTGGGGGATGGAGTAATGTTTCCCAGATGCCATTTGGCACCTGGAGAGCTGCAAATCAGCACTACCATATAAGAAACATTAATATAGACCATTGATTGCATTCATTGATCCCATCCCCTCTCCCTCCTTCCTTTGGCTTCTTATTTTGGTTAGGAGTGAAATGCAAAAGCTTTGCTTTGCCTCTTCTAGTTGCCATGTTTGGACAGGGGACTGCATTGATTATTTGTCCTTTACGATTAAATGTACTTAAGGAGTGATGTGCATTTCTGAATCGCTGTCCCTTTTCCTGACCTTGTGTCATTCAAAATATTCGTGGTCAGTGGGAGTGAGATCTTGACTCCAAAGGAACCTGAAATAGGCAGAGGGAAGAGTAATGCGCAAAGATCTGTTGTGATCCCTGAATCCTGAGCCTGTGGAATACGTACTCAGAGCTTTTCACCAAACCCTTTGGGCTCATGGTTACAAGAGCTCCTTGGTGTTAAAGCACTGTAAGCCCCAAAGAGGGCTTTATTTTTTAATGATTCTTCTTTTTTTTTTTATCAGTAACTATGGTTTGGGATTAGCCTCAACAGAATGCAGGGTCCTACAGCCTAAGGAAAGAAGATGTTAGGATATTGGGGAGGTTTATTATATCCCTTTTCCTCCTCCTTCCCCTTCCTCAAATACTTCTCTGTCTTGTCAGCAGATCCCTGATATTTCTTCACCAGTTGACAAAACCTTTCATTACACATTGGCGGGGTGGGGGGAGCTTAAAAATTAGCTTAAAATGTAGCTAAGCCCAGGAAGAAGCAGCATAGATACTTAAATTTATACTAAGGAGTAAATGGTTGGTACTTCAGACTCCTGGATGGTCTTTCAGATTTGAAAAGTCCCTATTCCAAACTCCTTATTTTGAGGAGGGACTTGAGAATTGACTTGCCCAAGGTCTTACAGCAATTTTGCAGCAAATTCTTTGCTGAAAGAAAACGTTTTAATAGGGGAGTACCTTAAGGACACTGAAGACAGACATTTCTGATTGGTTTTACCAAGGGCCAGTTCTGGAGCATTTCAAAGCCAACTATAACATCAGACTAATCACTAAAGGACGTAAAATAATCTATCACCAATGCTCAAAATACACTCTTCCCTTGGCCCTGCCCTGGTGTTCTTCACCAAAAGCTCATGTGTCTTATTCCTCTTTGTCCCCTTAGCATCTAGCAGAGTACTTGCCACATAAATGGCACTCAGCAAGTGTTTGATGAATGACCGAATATGTCCAGAAATAGGGAAGGCTTTGCACTGAACCCTCTATACTCTCTCACTCTGTCTCCTGTGTACACATTGCTTAAATGGCTGCCCAGGTTTGGGGTTTGGCCTTGGGTGGCACTAATAATAGTGTCAGGAAGCGAAACAAAAGCTACCCAGTCTACTGAGGGTTGAACCTACAATCTTAGCCTTCCTTGAAGTACATAAGGTCAGACTGCAGTCTGAGATGTAAGAAGCAAAGATCATGGGATCCATGTGTCCTTGGAATCCAGAGCCACTAAGTCTGCCTCTGGGCATTGTGGGAGTCCTAAGGCAGGAAATACAGACCCTTACTGGGAGGCAGCACACTTTCTCCAACAAACTTCTCTTCCTCTCTTGGGAGGAACTCTTCCCTGGCTGTGGTTTGGGCTACAGGCAAAGAATAGAGAAGGGACCATAGGGTTTTGGATGAACCACTTGGATACTCATTGCTTGTGGGAAGGAAATGAGAAGAGTTTCACCTGTCAGGATTTGCCCTTCGTTTCAATCCTACAGTGCCCACTCCCCACCTTAGAACAAGCCCACTGCTTGTTCTTTCCCTTTGCCGGTTCACCTGCACTCACCTGCAGGGGATGGGCCTGGGCATGGATCCTGGCCCCCAGCATGCCTACCTCTCATCGGGCTGCCTTGATTAGGTCCCACTGCTCATGCCTTCTGTGCTTCATGGCAAAAGTTTTCAATCAAGGATGACAATGGGGAGACAGGACAGCCCCTGAGGCAGGGCTACCCATCAGCCTCAGAGGAAAACAGGATCCAGCAGCCGAGCACACTCCTGTTGGCTGACGGCTCAGCATTGGCTGAGAGTCCAGAGAGCCTTCAGCTGGCCTGAACCAATGAAAAGGAGCCAAAGATGCAGTCTCTCTGGCCATTAAAGAGATACTTCCACCTATGATTGGCCCCAAGGTACTTCACCTCAGGGTTCTCCCATTGGCTTGGAACAGCATGCTGGCAACCAGGGCATCCTGTGGTGAGCAGGCACCTACGTAGGCATGCAGTCAAGCACAGCCTGCTTCTGGACACTCAGGGGAGTGGCAGATAGAGGAGGAGGTATCGAGATCCTCCCCTCTGTTTAACTGGTGACATCTTGGGGGCCCACCCGTTTCTCCTTTCTGTGCCTCTCCCCTTGGGCTGGGCCTGCTCGCTCTCCTCCTGGTCCCATTCCCTAAAGGACTTCGATCCCCAGGTATGGTGACTGGCAACACAAGGGTAAGAAGTAGCCTTTTCTCAGGGTTATTTGCATCGTCATAGAGGATTCCTAAAATATGAAAGGCTGTGATAGTCTAAAGAAATCATAGGTTCATAGAGTTTTTGTGCCAAAAAGGGAACTTTGGAATACTTCCCATTTTACAGATGAAGAAGAAAACTGAGGTGAACTCAGAGAGGTAATGGAATTTGGTCAAAGTCATATAGCTAATTAGTGGCAAGTCTCCTGACCGTAGGCGAGGGCACTTTCTGATGCATCACAAATGAATCTAGATTGTGGTACTTCATGTAACAGTACCTTTCTATTGTTCTTCAAAGCACAGGTTTTCTGCCCCTGAGAAACTCCTAGTCCCACCGGGGAGCTCTTTAGACCACAGATGTGGCTTAATTAACTTCCTCAATGAGTTTTCAGCTGTGTCTTCAATGGATGGAGAAAGAGGCTTGTGCCATAAGCATTCTCTCACTTTTTCTCTTCTTGTGATTATCAACGCACAGTAGTGAATTGGCCGTTACCAGGGCTCTGGAATCATGTAATCAGCTATCTACAAAGAAGTTGTTCAACTGGGGACTTTAACCACTAGCACCATGATGTTTGAGATGCAGCAAAGAAGCAAGTCAATTACTAAACTGAAAAAGGTCTGAGCCTAAGCCACCGCCACATTAATATGAGTGCTTCATTTTTCATGTATTTATCCTTCAAGTTCCCTTCAAGTTGGAGACCTGGGTTTATTTGTTCATATGTAAGATGAGCCCCTGGAGAGTCCTGAAACCCTGGCCATGGGTAGCTCTGTATCATCAACAACAACAAAGCATAAAGGAATTTTGAGTGTTCAGTCCAGCTTCCCTCAATTGCTTCTGTTTCACTGATGTCTCTGCTTTCCTCATTCTCCTTTTCTTATCCTTTATAGGGCAACTTAAGTCCTGCCTTCTCTGGGAACCTTCCCTCACTAGCGTTGTCCACATCAATCTCTCCTTCCTTTAGATTCTCACTGTCTTTCCAGCCTGTCCCAAGAAATGACATTTAATTATATTCCATTTTTTATTCTTCACTACTGGTTTCATGTACATTAGTCTCAACTTCTCAACCAGATTGTAAGTTCCATAAGGGCAAGGTACACATTTTATACTTTTTAGTGTGCTCCACAGTGTCTAGTAGACATTCAAATTAGACTAGAATCATAGCTTTCTAATGATATGGAAATGCTCACAATATATTGGGTTGGCCAAAAAGATCGTTTGGGTTTTTCCATAACATCGTATGGAAACGAACGAACTTTTTGCCAACCCAATACTTAAGTGTGTAACTCAAAATACAAAACTCTATGAGCACAGTTTTATAAAGAGATGGAAAATAAAGCAAGCAAGCAAAAAGGACATGCATTCAAGTGGGCAAGAGGTGGGATGATAGGTGAGTGTAAATTTTCATATATTTATCTCATTTTCCAACATTTCAATAGGAGTGTGCATTACTTTTATGAGAAACAATAAGCATTTAAAAAAAGAAAATCATAGATTCATGGGTGCTGAAAACTAGAGCAGGAAGAGAACCTAGAGATAAGTCCCATCTCCTTGTTTTAAGGTTGAAAAGCCTGGGGCATTGCTATGGAAGGGAGCAAGTTAGTAACTCCTAGTCTCCACTTTCTAGGAGCAAACAGCCCAGTGCCCCGGAGTTCTGAGACTGAGTCTTCTAACGTCTACTTGAATTCCCTTCCCTTGGGTTTCCCTTCTAGGTATTGGTCCTGGAAGTAGTTGCGTGGTTTTATCCTGCTGAATTGTCCCATGATTCCTTGGAGTCTCCTGGTTGGTGGAGCCTGAAGGTTTGTCTTTGAATCATGCTCTAGTCCCTTGCTAACTCCCTGCATTGCCTCTGGAGCATCTCAGTACAACAAGATATAGTACCCCTGCCCCCAGGTGACTGGAAGTAAAAACATCCAGCTCTACCCTTAACTGGCAATATAAACTCACTGCACCCTGAGTACTTGCTGGGGAAGGCAATTTCAAGCTCACTGCCTCAATACCTTTGCAAAACATGGGTGAGAGCAATACTATTTAAGGAGGATCATCTGACGATGCATGCAGCCCACCTGTTCCTTTCACATTGGACTCAACAGAACAGCCCCAGGTACTTGCCATGCCCATCTTTCCCTTCTAGTCAGGCCTACTTCAACTACAGCCCCATTGTTAGGAAAAAGGCTGGTTGATTTATTAGCAGGAGCAGCCACTGATTGGCCCAGGGTGGCCACCTGACCCAGGTCAGGCCATCCATGATGTGGTATCAGACCTATGTGATAGATTTTTCTAATTGTGTTCTTACCAGCAATAGATTCTAATGTGCCCATAATTGGGTACTCTTGGCTAAAGAAAGTTATGAAGACTCTTGTTAAATGCACATTTGTCACTTATTTGAGAAGATAAACATATGTAATGTATTGCATCCATTCATGCTTCCATCCATCCACCAAACAAGCATCGCGTTCCTACTACAGATCATCAATCCTTATTTGCACTTCCAAACCCACAAAATTCTGAAAAAAAAAAATTTCTCACAAGTTTGATGTTAAAACTCATTTTAACTCATGTTAAAATATTGATAGTCTTTGTTTGTCTCAGTATGAATATTCATGTAGTTCATGACAGAAATATTAATGTATTTGATTGTGGGGAGCTATGCCACAACCTGCTAGAGGTATTATGTAATATAGGCAAATACACAGGATTACCTTGGTAAAATCTCCCAAATTCTGAATTCTGAAACATATCTGGCCCCAGAGGTTTTGGATAAGGCACTTTAGCCTTGTAAGATCTGGGGGCAAGGTGGGGGTAGATACCCTACCTGAGTTGGGCAGGAGCAAAGGAGGCTGCACAACAAAGGGAGTAGATATTCAAGTCTGTGGAGGGGGAGGGCTTGCTGAGGTTCTAGCTAAGGAACCCAGTTGGGTCACTCAATCATTGGTCCAAAGGACATGAACAAGGCTGAAAACAGAAGACAAAATAAAGACTCAGGAGAAAGAACTGAAATGGAACAAGAATAGTTTGAGAATGGGAGGAATGAGAAGGGGCCTAGATAGCAGCAGGGGTAATATCTTTGACTATTGGTTTTGGCTGACAAATTTGACTATTTGACTTTGTCAATTATCTGAAAGCTGTTTAGGTACAAGTCTGGGTCAGTCTGGCTTTAAAGATGGAGAATTGTGGCAGATGGATACAGAGAGGAATGGGGCCCAATGTTGGCCTTCTCTTTGTCTAAAGTCTAGAATCCCATTAGCCGAAAGCAGGGTCCTGAGAGGATGGATAGAACTTGCAGTGATATTAGTCTGAGAAAAGGATTTGTCTTTGGCTTTTTCCTATCTTTGTATTTTTAATGCTTTTTCTTGTGTTTGTGTAATATACAAAACATAAAGAAAAAGGCATAAATCATAAATGCACAGGTTAGTCAATGAAACACCTGTGTTATAACTATTACTCAATCAAAAAATAGAATATCATCACACCCCTGATGCCCAACATGTGCCCCTTCCCTAATCACAACTCCTTTCCCACCTCCTAAAGGTTACTATTCTGACTCTTACATAAATCACTTCCGTGCTTTTATTTATACTTGTGCTCCTCAGCATGCATCACTAAACTCTATAGTTCTACCAGTCATTGATTTTTATATAATCATTCAGTATGTACTGTTTTGTGTATGGCTTCTTTCATTCAACATTATGTTTGTGACATTCATCCATGCTGTTGCATGAAGCTTATTTTGTTCCTTCTCACTGCTGTATAATATTCCCCTTGTAAATATGCCACAATTTATTTACCCATTCTACTGTAATGGGCATATGGACCATTTCCTGTTTGGAGCTATTAGGCCTAATATTTCTGCAGATATTTTTGTTTGGTACACATGTACATGCATTTCTGTTAGTTGTGGGATCACTGAGTCATAGGGGCTGCACATGTTCCACTTTGGTAGATGCTGCTAAACAGTTTTCCAAAGTGTTATACCAATTTACACTCTTCCATTGCTCCAAATTATTATCAACACTTAGTATCGTCGGGTTTTTAAATTGTAATCATTCTGGTGGGTGTGCTGTCGTATCTCACTGAAGTTTAATTTGCATTTCTCTGGTGCCTAATAAGGTTGAGGACATGTTCATATGTTTATTGGTCTTTTGGACATACTCTTTTGTACAATTCCTTTTTAAGTATTTTGTCCATTTTTTTTCCTGCTAGATTGCCCTTTTTTAATTCATTTGTAGGGGTTTTTTATGCATTCTAGATGCAAGCACTTTATCTATTATATGTGTTAGTAATAAATTCTCCAGTACTATGGAGTCCCACTTAATACTTTTTAAAAAATATTTGTTTATTTATTTACTTATTTGGCTGTGCCAGGTCTTCGTTGCAGCATGCGGGATCTTTAGTTGTGGCATGTGGGCTCTTTTAGTTGAGGCATGCGGGCTCTTAGTTGTGGCACGTGGGATCTAGTTACCAGACCAGGGATCTAACCCGGGCCCCCTGTATTGGGAGCATGAAGTCTTAACCACTGGACCACCAGGGAGTCCCTCCCACTTAATACTTTTTGAGTCTCATTTTTTCCCTCTAATTTCTATCAGGCTCCTAGGGCCCAAATGACCCCCATTTTGCTAAGGTCTTAACAAGCTCACCCTGGCCCTGGGAGACACCTCACTAACACTGCAGGGCTGTTTCCTTCACCTTCCCTTCCCTCCCCTTTCCCTCTCTCTCTCTCTCTCCCCCCCCACCCACCACTGATCTTCCCTGTCTCTTTCTTCCTTCCTTCTGACATTGCCCATTCTTGGGGGGCTCATTATTACTCACAGGATGGATAGAAACAACCTCATTTCAGCGATGGTGCCAAGGCTGTCAGATTTGCCATGTGCTATTCATAGGTCAGAAAATCTTCACTCTGGAAAGCACTTAGAGATCATGTAATTCTCTCTTTAATGATGAGGAATTGAATGCCCAGAGAAATTAAGGGACTTGCCCAAGGTGGAAATTATGGGGCTTGTCCAAAGTCATACTGCATTTTTGCGGCCAAGCTAGGACTAGAACCCAGGCCTTTTGCATGCGTGTCCCAGCTTTTTCCACTCCACTATGCTAAGAAAGACCAGGATGTAAGCTGCACATTGACAAGAGTGTTTTTTTTTTCTTTTGAAAATAAGTGTTGTCTGTGTCTGTGTAACAACGTAATCGGTAGAGACTTTGGCTCATGTCTGTCTGGACCCAGGTTGAGAGATCACATCACCTCTGCTACTCTCCCATCTCCTGGCTGTCAAAGCCTGAAGGACAACAAATGGCTTGAGTAATGAGATGAGTTAAGATAGTGTCTCCCACGCTGAATTATGTGCCAGTTCCAGGACTACAGGATTCTGCCACAATCCATTTACACAAGAAATTAAATTGAAGATCTCAATGTAATATTCATATATTAAATCCTGGCGGACAATCAAAGTAATTAAGGCCAAATGCTCTGAATCATCCAGTGGCATCACGAACATTCTATTGCTGAATTTTTAGAAGGACTTATTTCTACAACCAATTATCTTAGAAATCATTAAGGCTCTTTTGGAATGTGAATAATTTGAAAGCCACCACGGTACCCAGTACTACTCAAACCCATTTGCCCCCTTGAGAGAAGAATTCTGCTAGAAAGGGGTATAGGGTGGGCAAGGAAAATCTGATTTCAAGAAGCTGGAGTTAGGGGGTAGAAACCAGTCTCTGACCAACTCCTTCACTGTGTGTTTTTTTTTAAAGGAGTGGATATATTTCATCTTAAATTGAAATAGTTAAACTGATACAGGTTACTGAGCTAACCCCAGCCACAGACTGATCTGCTGGATGTGTAGCTTTGTTGCTCTTACAAATAAACGCTGATTTAAAAAAAAGAACTTGCGGAATGGGGATGGCTTTGTGTAATCGTGATGAATAGGACGGACCTTCAGACCTACCCCCACCAATGGGTCACCTTGTCTCTTTTTTTTTTTTTAATTAATTAATTAATTTTAATTTTGGCTGTGTTGGGACTTCGTTTCTGTGCGAGGGCTTTCTCCAGTTGTGGCGAGCGGGGGCCACTCTTCATCGCCGTGCGCGGGCCTCTCACTGTCGCGGCCTCTCCCGTTGCAGAGCACAGGCTCCAGACGCGCAGGCTCAGTAGTTGTGGCTCACGGGCCTAGTTGCTCCGCGGCATGTGGGATCTTCCCAGACCAGGGCTCGAACCCGTGTCCCCTGCATTGGCAGGCGGATTCTTAACCACTGCGCCACCAGGGAAGCCCCACCTTGTCTCTTAAAGTTCTCCAACTACCCTCATCTCTTAGTCCTTGTTCTTCACAGCTTCCCTTTGTGCACACCCTTGCTACAGCATTCCTGATAAAGTCCTCAAGTTATTTGTTGGTTCCCCTCTTGAAGTGTATGCCCCTCGAGGGCAAGGGCTATGTCTAAATCTCTCCAGTATCCCTACACCTGACCCAGTACATGCTTCAGACAAGGTGCTGGGTGTACAGTTGGTGAATGGATGGAAGACTAAATAAGCAAAAGAATGAATGACCAAGAGAACAAACTTACACAAATGTATCTCTAGAAAAGACAGGGTTAGTGTCATGGCAGCATCAAAGAGAGGAATGGACCTTCCCTTCTCTTCCAGTAAATGCCTTAATTCTCTCCAAAAAAACAATGCTCTCTAACCATCACCAACAAATGAAACCCTATCACCAAAAATGTGTAACTAAAAGATAAATAAAAGTATTAAGTTGTACTTTTTAGAGTTGTACTTAGAAAAGAATCAGGTTATTTTACCTGAACTAATTACAAGACTTTTATGCATCTTGAATACTGCATACAAAAAAAGGTCTCTGATTCATCAGTTTTGCCAGTGGGAGTAATTAAAAGTATGCATATAGTGTAATATTCCTACCAAATTATTTCTTCTCATAAATATTTATCTATAGCCTAAGTTTGTTGACACTGAGCAGTATCAATATTTCTTGGCTTTAGCTCATGTACTGCTCCCTGACTGTACCATAATTCTGGTTCATAAATAAGATATTTGAGAGATAGTTGACTGTATCTTGTTCATGTCTGTATCACTAGCTGTAGCACAGAACTTGGCACAATGAGAAAGCACTCATTGTAGAATGAATGAATGAATAAATAAATGAAGAGTGAGACAGGCGCCAAGGGATGTTTCCCATCATCAAGGTAGAGCTGCATAAAGCAAGCCCCATTCATTTAGGTTCTCTTTGTGATCAGTCGGCTACACTATCTCTGAGCTTCTAAACCAACTTAATCTACCCACCCAAGCATTATGCCCCTTTTAAAAGGCAGTCGTTGCACCCCTCCATGTGCCCAGCACAAGCCTGAGCTGACACATATTGATACTGCACAAAATCAATAAACTGGGGCTGTGGCTAAATATTTATTGGGGCAGACAGTGACGCCATATTTGCTCAGAAAATGCAATCAAGTTTTGTCCAATTACTGCGGGTTTAGATTTGAACGAGTTAGCTCTTAGTCATAAAATCCTAGAATGTCAGAGCTGGAAGGACCCTTGGAACTCATCTGGCCCCGTGTAACCCTGAGATTTTCAAACTTTTCTTTTGCAAGAAACACTTTTTATCCAGTGAAATTTTATGGTGTTCCTCTCATTCAAGTGGGGGTGCAGGTATTAGATCTTGCTACTTGACCTCCTCCTCCCATCTGCTTCAAAATGCAGAGAAAAGGAAAGTCCAATGAAGTTAAAAAGGATCATGGAATACCAGGGGAAAAAGCCCTAGTCTTGGAGTAAGAGTCAAGACAGACTCCAAATCTGTCTTAGCCATAGGACCTGATATTCCACTATTTAAACTCATGCCTGAAGGGGCCTTTTGGATATGGTTATTTAAACTGGTTAAGGACATCTGTTCCCTGTGAAGGATGACACAGTAACTAACAGATTCATTAGCAGGAGTGAGTTTATTTAAATAAAACACACTGCTACCAATAGTCACAATGCCCAGAGGAAAATCCTGAGGGCAGGAGACACAAGGGGGTAAAATATCTTTTATCAGGTACTTCAGGAAGGCAAAGAGAGGAGAGGAAGAGAAGAGCTAAGGTGGCACCTCCTCCTCCCACCCTGCCTGCTGTCTGCTTCTGCACCTGTCTGGTTGTATGTTGATCTTTTTTCTGTGCCTCTGTGTCATCTTTCACAGCAGTGTATCTAGTTCCTTGTCAGTTTCTGCCGGTGCCCATCCTTGTGTTCAGGTTGACTCTGCTGATACCTGTCTGCTTGGGTCTGTCCCTGCCTATGTCTCAAGTCTTTCAGCACCTGTGCACCTGTTTGCCTCAGAATGTCTCTGTGTCTGCCTAGTTTTGCACACGTGTGTGTGTTTGTGTATGCATGTGCTCTTCTGTGTGTTCAGCACTCTGTATCTGTGACTTTTATTTCGGTAGGTTAATTGTCTCTACCTTTCTGTTTCTGCTTTCAATGCTTTACCCCTCAAGAATGACTAATGGTAGAAGCGGAAGGGAGCTTTCTGAGCTAGGAGGGAAACCTGGTGACTCTCACCGTTCTTAAGACCAGCCCCAAGGCATTGCATTGAAATCACGTGTGCCACAGAGCAAAAGGGAAAAGATGCAAATAGGAAAAACAAAAACAAAAACAAAAAACATTTCTGGTGCCTCTTAAGACCTCAATCTCTTCTTCCATGTTTCTCTACTTCCATCATCTGTTTTATCCCACCCATCCTTCCTCTCCCATCCCTTTTTCTTTCACTCTCTCTATCTCTTTTTGTTTTATTTTTCTATTTCTCTTTATCCCTTTCTTATTTTTTTTCTATTGTATTTCTCCCCCTTTCTCCTGTTTCTGTTTATTTTCTTACTAGATTTTGCATTCTTCATATATTTTCCTTAGAAAACACTTTTCTTTCATTCTCTGTTTATCTTTTTTCTCTTTTGGGGGGCTGCTTTCTTACTGTTTTTCTTTCTTTCTCCCTTTCCTCTTAGCTCTTCTTTCTGAATTTCTTTTTATTCTATTCCTCTTATTTCCTGTGTCTCTTTTCTGTTTTTTATTTTTCTTCATTTTCTCTTCCTCTCCCTGTCTCTTTTTATCCCTCTTTCTTCATTTCTTTCTGTTTTTCTTTCTGTTGCGCATTCTTCTCTCTGCCAATAGGTTCCTATGTACGAATCTGTCCGTCTCTTTTGTGCTTTGTCTTCCGCAAACATGCTTTAAGCATTGGGAGAGAGAATAAGTTCTCTTTTTCTGCTCTGGGCTGGGCTGTGGGTGGGTGGGGTTCATTACGTCTTCTCACTCACCGGTGGGTGGGGTCGTTGCTGCTCCCTGGAACCTAACCTTGTTCCCCGCCCCCAGGACCCGTCTGCAGAGTCACACTGCACTCCTGCGCTTGCATTCCCTGCACGTCCCATGCAGAGCGATGAGCCCCCAGGTGCGCTGGGAGAATTCATCAGCCGCCCGACAGGGCTAACGATTTACTCCTGAGAAATAATCCATATCCGGATAATGGATCACCACGACTCCCTAAGACCATTTGTCTTGGCACTTAAATGGCACCAGAATCCAGGGGCAGAGCCAGGACTCTATCCCAGGTTCATTGGTAGATGAATAGGCTGGAATAATAATGTTAAGGATTATGATAAGGAACGCTTTGCATTTGCATGGTGCTTTTAAACTTTATAAATTTGGAGGTGATTAACCCTCCTTGGCTCATCACTTCTGAATCTGACACACTGTGGAACCTGCTTGCGAATTCAGAAGCAGGGGCTTTTAAGTGACTCACCCAGAGTCATCTAGCTTGTTACTGGCAGAAATGGGAAGAAAACTCTATCTTTCTGACTTCCTGAGATTCTTTCCTCTGAATGCTAGATGGCCTTCCTATCTCTGGATCTCATCTATCTGGGAAGTGGAAGCCTATCCTGAGAGACAGAATACTGTTAGACCTGGGTTTGAATCCTGGCTCTGCATTAGCTATAGCTGTGTGACCTTGGACCGGCCGCTTGCTTACTCAGAACCTCAGTGTTCTCTTCTATAAAGTGGGGATCCTAATAAACCTTCCGCATAGTACTGTTATGAAGATGAAGAGAGATTATGCATGTAAAGTGCTTAATATAGTCCTGGCTCATAGTAAAAACTCCCCGAGTGGTAGCTGTGATTGTTACTACTGCCTCTCTTTTTTTGCACGATGCCAAGTGAACTCATACAAATGCATGAGAAACTTGGTCTGGGGGAGGGGAAGAGATAATTGATGAGCCAGCTTCCGCAGAGGTGTCCCTGAGGCCACTGATGGGGGAAGGGACCTGGAAGGATGAATTCTGATGGCGGGAGGAGCTAAGGATTCTACTTAGGCTGGAAGGACTGGCTGATTCTGAGAACAGGCAAAGAGAAGGAAGGAAGTTGGGGATTGGCCCTAAACATGTCTCAGCGGCGTGTTGCTCACCAGGATCAATTGCTGGCCTTCAATCCCAGCCGGCTAATGTTCCCCTTCTCAGGGTCTCAGCTGTCAGTTTCCTGGGGAGATTCCCTTCCTCAAAAGCTGGACAGAGGACTTTTTTCTTTGGAGAATACTGAAGCCATAAAGGTTTTGTGGAAGGCCAGTATAAACTAAAACTAATGAAATCTTGCGTAGGACCATTTTGCATAAATGGAAGTTCACTGTACAAATGTAAAAATGATTATTAATGCTCCCAATAATAACCGTAGCAATCAATCTTTAGAGCTTGTTTTGTGGAGTGTGGCTGCTAGAGGTTGACACATCATCTCAGATGGCGAGAAACATCCCCAGGGTCCACCTGCATGCAAAATCAGCCCGCATTCTTCTCCTCCTTTCCTGGGACCTCATCCTCCCAGAGTCACACACATAATTCAGCCTTCAGTGAAATGATTCTGACGCTATTGAGACTCCCTGGAGAATGGACGCCATGCAGAGGCAGTGAGTGTGGGCTCCTGACTTCAAGCTGCAGGAAGGCGAGGAATTGATACATCTCCTAAGCACCAAGGGCTCAACTCCTTTGGAGATGAGAAGGGCTCTGTCAAAGCCTGATGGTTTACTAATAATTCTCTCAACTGAAGAGAGCTCCGTGCTTATCAATTGACAAGTATTTAGTGAGACCCCTCTGTGGGGGATCTAAAGAGGTTTGGCAGAGCTGACAATGTGGTTGAGGAGACAGACCACAGACATATAAAGATTACTGACAATACAAAGCAGTCCCTTCAACAAAGGGATGCAAGCAGCTGGAGCAAAGTGGAAAAATATAAGATAGTTAGGAGACTTGACGTCACTTAATCTCTCTGAGCCTTGGTTTCCCTGTCCTCTTGGAAAGGCAGCCTAGTGGTATTGAGAAAACATTAATTTTGGAGTCAGACCAACCTGACTTAAAATTTCAATTACCTCAAAAACTAACTAGGGGTCCTTGAACAAGTTACTTAACTCCTATGGGGTGCAATTACCTTGTGTATAAATTGGGGTATAATAGTAGCCCACATAGGGTGATAGTACCACATGTGGTACCACAATAGTACCACATAGGGTGATGGTGAGGATTAAATGAAAGCACACATGTAAAGCACTGAACGTAATGCCTGGCACACGGTAAGCACTCAATAATCAATTCCTATTATTACAATATGCAGGGGGAAAGGCAGGGAATGTTTGGAAATACAAGGGTTTTATTTTCCTCTTCAGCTCTTTATATGCCTGATATTACATTTCATAGGAATGCAAACTCAAAAAGAAATCTTATATGTAAACAATAATTATAATATTCTGTGATACCTTTTATATGCCTCCCCGGTATTGCTCACTAAATTTGGTATGATCAAGTTTACAGAACAATGAAATAGCAGAGGAGGCAAATTATGTATTCCTTGTGGTCTTGAGTGCCTCTCTGAGCTTCAGTTTTCCCATCTGTAAAATGTGGCTAAGAACACCTACTTCACAGGGCTGTTGTAAAGATTAAATTAAAATGTGTGTAAAGCACTTGGCACAGAATAGACAGAAGACAAATGTTGGCTCCATTCCCCTTCTCTCTTTTATAAAAATGAGAATAATAAAGAATCAACCTCACTGGGTTATTATAAGGGTGAAGTCAGGTAAATATACAGGAAATGTTTGTAAACTGTAAGACCCTAATAACAGGCTTTACGGAACATTTGTTATATACGAGACCTGTGCAATTAACAAATGTTAATCAATTAGGTAAACATTAATGAGGTGTCTCATATACACAGGAAACTGTTTTAGGTGCTGTGAGTGATACAGAGATATCAGAGGAATTAAGGTGGGTGAGCCCCTCCACACAAGAACAGACCATTAAGGACAGGAACTTGAGAGATGCTCCCATTTAGGGTACCAGAGGAGAATGAAGAGCCAGAAGGAGAAATCATTGATAAGAACACTAGTATAGCACAGTATCCTCAGAGCCAAGGGAAGGGAGAGTTTCAATAAATAAGGAGGGATTCACAATGTAGCATTCCACAGAGAAGGCAAATAAAATTATGACACAGATGTGTCCCCTTGGATTAGGACTCCAAAAAGACATTGGTAGCTGCAGTGATAGGAGTCTCAGTAGAGTGTGTGTATGTGTGTGGAGATGGGGCAGGCACCATCTTGCTGCGGACCAAGGAATGAGCATATGGTGAGAATTGAGGAGAGCAAGTCTACACTGCTCTTTGAAGGTGTTAAGGAATAAGGCTGAGAAAAGGAAGATTGGATGATAGCTGAAAGGGGACTCAGGGTCAGAGAAGGGTTGTTTTCATATAGGAGAGTTTGAATGTCTTTGTGGGCTGTGGGGAGGAAGCCCATAGGGAAAGAGAAGATGAATAAGAAGGTTATTATGAGAGAGGGCTATTGAGCAGGCAGAAGTCTGAGACATGAGATCTGGGAGGTACAGCTAACGGAAGAGGGACTTCTTTTAAAAGTATAGTTGATTTACAACAGTGTGTTAGTTTCAAGTATACAGCAAAGTGATTCAGTTTTATTTATATATATTCTTTTTTCAATTCTTTCCCATTATAGTTTATTACTGAATATAGTTCCCTGTGCTTTATTTTATATATGGTAGTGTGCATCTGTTAATCCCATACTCCCAACTTATCCCTCCCCCCTTCCCCTTTGATAACCATAAATTAACCTGGGCACGTATCTGGAAAATATGAAAGCTCTAATTCGAAAAGATACCTGTACCCCAATGTTCACAGGAGCACTATTCACAAAACCAAGACATAGAAGCAACGTAAGTGTCCATCAACAGAGGAATGGATAAAGAAGATGTGGCACATATATACAATGGAATATTACTCAGCCATAAAAAATGAATGAAATAATGCCATTTGCAGCAACATGGATGGACCTAGAGATTGTCATACTGAGTAAAGTAAGTCAGACAGAGAAAGACAAATATTATGTGGTATCACTTATATGTGAAATCTAAAATATGATACAAATGAACTTATTTACAAAAGAGAAACAGACTCACAGACACAGAAAACAAACTTATGGTTACCTAAGAGGGACTTTCAATCAATAAGGAAAAAGGGATCATGGGGGAGCAAATGCTGCCAAGTTGTCAAGGGGACTGAGAACTGACAAGGGGCCACTGCATCTAGCCTTGGGAAGCTACGAGGGCCTTCAATAGTGGGCATGGAATGAAGAAGTAAAATAGTGAGTGGAGGCAGAGACCATCCATTTGAGAAGTTTTGCAGACCCAAGAGCAGGTAGAGAAAGGCTGAGGGAAAGACTGTGGCTTATGGTGAAGGTTGGGATGTGTGTAGGCAGAGAGAATGGGTCAGTGGAAAGGGAGCAGCTGAAGGGACAAGAGAGTGAGAGTCTCTGGTGGCTGAGGTGGCAGCAGCAGGAGGGACTGAGCATCAGTGAGGAGGGCCCCCGAGAGGGCCCTTCGCACCTTTGAAGTGGGAAGGAAGAACAAAAAACCCAGAGAGGCCAAGGTTCTGCATTCAGTCCTTGAACCTGGCCTTGGACATTAATATCACCAGTCCTGACCCCATACCTTTCAGGGCATCTCTCTATCACTGAGTAGATTTGAGGGACAGTCTCTGAGGATAGCAAGGTGTGTGTTGGTGGATATACTGGTAGCTCTCTCTCTAGGGAGGCAGAAGAGAGCCATAGCCACAGAGCATGGCCCAGCCAGGAGAGCCAGCCATCTATGACCTATACCCATGCCACACGGTCTCTTCGTTCCCAATTTCCTCCCTGAAATCACCACCCCGGAGCCCCTCTTGAAAACAAAGTCAAGGTCCACAGTCGCTCAGAGGCTCGAGTTTTCCTGTTATTCTCTAAGGCACTGGGGGTCCAGAGTCTGTTGAATGCATCATATGGCCTTACTGCCACTTGATCTGGCCCCCGCTAGGACCCCTCCACTCCAGCGTGGCTGTTCTCTGGTCCTAGGCAGTTAGAGCTCAGATAGCCCCTCTTTTCCTTGTCCCTTAGCTGACAGTCTGACAAGTCTCCTGGGATTTGGAAGGTGGGCTGGCAGGGCAGTTAGAAGCCCTGGGTGCTTGAAAGTAGAAGAGGGTTCTTGGTCCCAGAAGTCAGGAGAGAGGGGCCTTGAGTAGGTGCCAGACCCAAAACAGCTTGGAAGATAAGGTCAGCCTTTAGCATCTTTAGTTCTGAGGCCAAGTCTGGTGTTCACATACCAGCCCCCACAGTGCCTGGGATGTAGGGATGCAGGGGAGAAGGACAGACAACTCACTAGCTAGGGGAGGCTGGGCTCTGGAGCTAGCCCTGAGTCCTTAAGACTTGAGTTGTCCCAGGATTGAGTTAGAGCGGAGAAAGACTCACTTGCGTTGACAAATGGCAATTAACAAAGGAGGTGATTAAAAGTGAGAGGAGCTACAGCCTCAAAAATGTCAGCGGTTGGTGTGCAAGGGAATTTCTTCATTGAATTTTCCTCTGCCCTTCTCCCTCCGCCTTTTCTTCCCTCCCCTTGTGCTCGTCTTCCTTCTCCTCTGCTCTCCTCCTGCTTCCTCCATCCACCCCCACCCGCAGCTACTGATGTGATTTCTCATGATCTACAGTCAAATGCCATTAATCCCGACAGGCTCACGAGGGTCTAGCTAAGCTGTCTGATGAACCAATCCTGTGAGCAGACAGACCAGGGGAAGCGGCAGGTAGACCACCCCCCACCCCCACCCCGCCCCCTCAGGGTAATGGAAGCTAAACCAATGAACTAGAGTGGCTGCCCCGAGAATAATCAATAAATCACTCGGGGTCCGAGAGAGGTGGAAAGCTCCCCGGCAAACAGTGCTCAGGACATATTCCATGGCCTCCTCTTCCGTGACTGTTCATGGCGCACCAGCCGCACGGGCCTGGCCTAACTCTGCTCTCCAGGTGCTACTCCCAGATTCCGCCTGGCTCATCTCGGTTTCAGAGGGAGGTCATTCATTCCAATGGGATGTGACAGGTGCCATCTTCAGGCACCTGGCTCTGCTCCCAGTGGCAGGGACTGTTGTTGACTGCAAATCCCCCAAGTGCCATGCTGGTCTGAAGAGAGCAAGCCCTGGGGTGGGCAGATGACCTTTCAAGAGCCCATGAATCCAAGGTGAGATGACAGGTGTGATGTAATGGACCGAGCCCTGGACTAGGAGGCTGGACACTTGGCTTCTAGTTCCATTTCAGCCACTAACTTGCTCGGCGATGTTAGGTAAGTCACTTTCCCTCCCTGGATCTCAGTGTCCTCCCTGGGATGTGAGGAGATTGGACTGGATTATCTCTAATGACACTTCCAACCCTGATCAGTGAACCCTGCAATTTAAAAAAACAAGCAAACTATTTTTGGAAAAATTCCAGCTCTGATTAGATTGTGGGGGGACTCTTTCTCTAGGGCTTCCATTTAGCTGTGTTGCCACAAAATCCCTCACCTCAAACTCCCACTCAGTACACGCAGCCGTTTTCCCACCACTCAAGCTCCATCTAAGACATCAAAACCAGTCATGGGTCCAGCCTGTCCCTCCTGCTGAGCTAGTTCTGTGCTTGGGGCTGGGACATTCTGAAGGAGCCCCTGTGGGAGGGGATGTGCCATTGACCCCCAGATTTTAGCATAGGCAGGTGGAGTGGCTAACTAGGTTGGAGAGATTTCCCCCAAGTTTGTATTTTCAAACTTTTTAACGTACAGCAAAATTGAAAGAATGACACAAATATTTGTACATACCCTCATTAATAATTTGCCGTATTTGCACACTCTCCCTTCTCTCTTTTCTTCCCCACCCCCCTCTCCTATATTGTAGACATGATGGCACTTCACTTGCAGATACTTCAGCATATATCTCCTCAGAATAAGAATGTCCTTTGCCGGGAGGCATTTAAAGGACCCTACGATGCTCACCTACGGGAAAGGCTCCAGTCTCTAGAGTCCAAAGGAGATCAAGAAGTATATGAGGTCTAAAGACCAGATTTAAATCTGCATATGGGTAGCGTGAGAAGGAGCTAAGCACAACAGAAGGAGGCATAAACAGGGGTCCAAGTGCAGAATGACCTTGGGCAAGTCACTTCCCTTTCTTGAGCTTCACTTTCTTCATCTATAAAATGGGGATTGTCCTAATCTCTCTCCTGCCAATCTCCCAAGCTGTATGAGGCTCAGATGTGAAAACAGATATGAGAGCACATGGGGAGCTGCCACACTTAAACATTTAAGGGCAAGTGATTTACAGAGATGACCTTCAGAGCTAGTAAAGAGCAGTCCTGGGCGCCGCTGGTAACACATGAAGTCGAGAGTCCCCCAGCTCAACCCCCAAACTCTTCTTACTGAAAGCCACAAAAGTTTCATTTATAATGGAAATTTCAGTGGCTCACATCTTTTGCAGTTTTTCAAAGGCGTAAACACTCACCCCAGTTCTTTCTAGTTCTTGTTTCAGATAACTCCATTTTCTCTTATTGATTACGGCACAAAACTAAAAGATCACCTCTCTACTTTTTCTTCTTTCTGACATTTTCTTCTGTGCTCCCCCTTAATTCCTACTATTCCGCCCCACCCTGTCGAGACATCTAAGACTTAAAAAATTCTATCATCCTAACTACCCTTAGCTCAAAGAGCAAAATGCTTTACAAAATTAAGTGAGCATTTGGGATTTTTAACTTGATTTTATCTTTTCATTCAACCAGAGGGATATGTGTGTGGGAGATGCACTTGTCAACGAAAAGCAAGTTCTCTGCCTCCTTGGGGACCAAAGCGTAATCGTAGCTCTGTCTTCCTGGTGTCAGGATGAAACTTGCATTTTCCTGAGCGGTGTCAGCACACTGACAGACAGCTCCTGGGATCTATTGAGGGGTGCTGGAAAAGAACAGGCAGGGGGGTGAGAGGTCTCGAGGCTGGTCTTGGCTCATCTCTCCTCCCCTGGGTGACTCTGGGCTAGTCACTTACTGTCTTTTGCCTCAGCTTTTCTAACTTAAAAAATGGGAATAATTTTCTCCCATTTCTACCTCACAAAGATGGTGCCAGGACCTTGTCAGGCTTTGGTGATACGAAAATGCTTGCAAGTAATAGGGCTGTGGGGGAAGAAAATAAAGTGCTGTAGAAGCAGTGTATCCTAGGAAAGCTAAGTAGCTGCAAAGGAACTTCAAGTTTTCTCTGTACAACTCCACTTGAGAAATGAGGAAACCAAGGTCTTTCTGAGGTTCAGAGAGGTCCCAAATGGTCCCCCATGATTTTGCTATATGTTCACCATGAGCCCAGACAAATCCTTCCCAAACAGAATAGCAGAGAGGCAAAGTCTTGGGGTCCTAAGGCTTATAGCCCCCTTTAGAGAACACATATGACCCTATACACACCATGTGGACCTTCTGATAGGACTCCTCAAAAGGGGGTGTTGGGAGGCAAGCTTGCTAATCTCCCAATTCCTTCCATGGGCCTAAGGGTAGTTACCTTTGTTATCTCACTCCTGAAATTGCAGAGACCTTCATAGCAACCTGCTGAGGAAGTTGGGCAGGGGGACAGGGACCCTCATTTCATAGAGGAGGAGTCTGGGGTTCAGGTTGGGAAGCAGACATACTTGCATCTATTCAGCCAGTCAGTCAACATGCCCAGCCTCACTCCTAAGATTTTAGCTTTAAATGCCATACTCTTCCCACGGTGCTTCTGCTGCCTCTTGCCTGATGTAAGGACCCCAAGTAGGGAATCCAAGTGAGATAACCTGACTGAAAAATGCTACATAGACATACACAAGGATTCTTAGAAAATCCAAATGAATGACCTTTATGGTGTATGCTCATTTTGAATGCCACTAGACCCTATCAGGAGTCAAGTTTTGAGGTTTGCTCAATTTCTCATGCTACATATTTACCCATACACCCAAAGGAAGTAGAGTGGGGTTAAAGGGATCAAGTTCTCCATAGGGCTGCCCCAGTGTTCCTTGTAGCTGGAGGGCAATGGGGAGAGACAGTGGTGGAGGGTTTTCAGGGAAAGACTTCTTTCCTCTATATTAGAGTTTCTCTAACTTTATTGGGTATAAGTGCCCCCATGGGGAGCTTGTTAAAAATGCTGTTTTCTGGTCCCCATGCCCAGAGATTCTTGTTCGATGAGTCTGGAGTGGGAGCAGGGGATTTGCATCATTACAGCACATCCCAAGTGATTCTGATGCAGCTGGTCCAAAGGACCATACTTTGGAAAATCCTGGTCCATGACAAAGTTTACAGGCCTTTGATGCTTGGAATCCCATTTAAATAGCAACTGTTTGCGTGGGTGCCAACTACTTTTGAGCTTCAGGAAAAAAGAGAGAAGGTTTGAAACCTTTCTTCTCAAAGTCAGCAAGCCCCCAGCTTGACTTCATCATCGTGCCTTCTTCTTAGCTAGAATATGTTTTCTTCCTGCTAAAGACTTCATGGCAAACAATGACCTAAGTTAGGAGCAGCGTGCTTGGCTTTTAACTGGAATTGCAATGAGACACCCTTAAGAGGCAGCAAGCTGTAAAGCTCTAAGCCTTAAGCTATTAGGGTGAGGGCATATATACCCAATGTGCCCCTTGTACACCTTGGTGTGAGGGGTTGCAGGTCCAGGCTAGCAGGTTCTTGGTTGCTCATTTGGGGTGCTAAGGACCTCTGCATTCTTGGAAAGGAGATACCATAACGGGTTATGTGGCCCTGCACAGGACGGGAGTTCTGCATTTTACTCACAGACCAACTTTTAGCTTTTTCTGGGTCACCAAAGCCAGGCCCGGTGTCCTGTACCAAGAGCACAATCCCAGCATAAAGGCCCCAGTCTTTCCCTTACCTAACCTCATCCTTTATTCTGTGGACAAGGTTATAGTTTTTTTCCTATAAGTAGTATTTTCTAACTCCAGAAAAAGATATATAGAAAAGTTGGAAAATACTAAAATATGGAAATAATAAAACAGTTTAAAATTGCCCATAATTGCATTGCTTAAACAATCACTACTAAGATTCTGGTGTGTTTCATGTTAACACTTTTTTTCTATGTATAAGCTTATTATTTATTTGCACTGTGTATATAATAGTGTGCATATATTTTGCATTTTGATTATTTTTCACTTAAAATAACCATAAATGTTTTTTTCAGATTATCATATAGGCTTCCAAATTATACATTTAAAAATAATTCATTGAGTGAATCAACATTATATACATAGCTCAATATCTTGCACACAGAGGACATTTAATAAATATTTGTTGAATGAATGGATGGATTGATGGATAAATGCATTCCCCTATTATGTGACATTTAGTTAAGGGTAAATATTTTCAAAGGAAACAACACTAAGTAATTAACTGGCAGAGGAGGTAGGTCAAAGAAAAAGGAGTTAGGGAGAACTGCTAACTTGACTGCTAAATAAAATTTTTTGAGAATTCTGAACTCTATATTTCCCCTTTTCTTTTTTCCAAATGAGTAGGCTTTGGTTTGCCAGGAGCTTGTTCACAACTGTTAATATCCCCATTTTACAGATGAGGAAAACTAAGCCTCAGAGAGGTTAAATAATCTTCCTAAGATTACATAGCTAGTATGTAGCACAGTTGGGCTTCCAATCTAGGTCTGTGAGCATCCTTAGCTTTGTTCCTTTACTACATCACACCTCCTGCAGAAAAAAAAGTGACCAAGAGGGATAGTGGTCATGAGTTTATACTTTAGGTAGAGCTATTTTGGAATCAGAGAAACTTCAGTTACTGAGGGCCATTGGATTGGGCTGGGCAGGCAGCCTTTATGTCATGAGGGAGCCCCCCCAAAAAATCTCATTCAGCTGGAAAAAAAAAGAAACCCATTGAGACCATTACAAAAGCTGGTGGTGTACATGCTCGTGGGAAGAGGTAAGGCCGGGATTTCAATATCCAGAGCCTGAGACTGGACATTTCTAGATGTCAGACTTGTTTGGCTTGGCTGACTGGGTATTTGTACAGCAGAAATTGGTAAAAGAGCAGGTCTGGTGAATGTTTGTTGACTCTGATTGCTTTTAGAAAACAGAGAAAATTGGAAATGATTTAGAAATTGGTGTAAAGGCAGAGACGTACCATGTTTCCCAGAAAGGAAGGAAAATGAATGGAAGCCCTTTAAACTCTGACTACAGCTCTGCTTTGCTAAGAATTGCATGGTGAAGTACAGGCGATTTTTTCATTTTACGCACCTCTTTTGCTGCATTAATGCTAATATCAGTGGTTAGCAAAGCAAATGTAATAACTGCTCTCCCCAAAGGACTTGTGATTGCAGCTTCCACTCCTCAAGCCTGCAATCGAGCTGTTGGAAGAGGATTTTTCATATTACTTTCTACCTCCTCTAGCGTTTTGATCGACAGAGTCCCATTTTCCCAGCGGAGAAAAACAAGGCACAGAGTCATGTTTGTACGACTGCCAGTGGAGAACTGGGGGAGAAATTAATTTGGGAGCCTGAACTTGAATAGAAAAGGAAATTTCGATTAGAAGCCCTTCTTGCTCAATATGGTCCATCTCTGGTGGCTGTTTACTACCACCAGATCCCCCAAACACTGAACCTATAATGGTATGTGCCCCCATATGTATTTAAAATTAAAAAATACAAAGCCATAAAAGAAGTGCAACGAAATCCAACACAGTACCACCCCCCACATTGAAATATCAAATATCAAATTCTTTCTAAAAATAAAGGTTGGTGCCCCTCCTATGCCAGTGCCCTGAGCAAAAGCATAGGCGGTGGAATCCGTAAGTCAGTGGCAACTGGGGTGCACCCCATATTTATACACATTTGACACCGTGTTCTTTTATCTCAGTTAGGGATCAACCCCCTCAAAACAAAAGTTCCCAGGCAGGAAAGCATCTCCCTCTTCCCCGAGGGATCCGCAGGGCAGGAACATTAAAATTACTTTCAACTTTGGGGCCCCTTGGGGAGCAAAACTCTTTTCTCCTACTCACATTTTTGATCCTCGAGAACAGAGCTGTGACATAACAAATCAGATCTGGAGCTCCTCACAGCTGAGGTGGTGCCTCCCCTAAGACAGGGGGTCCCCAAGGGCTGAGGCAGTGCCTCCCCTTCCGGTTCAGGGCTCCTAAGGCAGACAGCACTTCCCGCCTAGATGGGGCCTCCCGAAGGCTGAGATGATGTGTCCGCTAAACGTGAGGGTTTCAGGGCTGGAATACAATCTCACCCTCAGATCTGAGGCTCCCAGAGGCAGGTGCACTATCTCGCCCTCAAATGCCAGCTTCTAGGGGACAGGCTTGCTTTTTACGTGCCAGATTAGGGCCCCTGGGGGCAGGGGCCTCCCTTCCCTCTCAGATTCGGGGCTCACCAGGGCAGAGATGGCGTCTCCCCTCAGACTCTGGGCTCCCCGGGCTAGGGGCACGGTCCCGCCCTCAGAGTCAGGGCTTCCCGGGGCAGGAGCTGTACCTCGGCCTCCCTCCGCGTGGGGGAAAGGGGCTGCGGGACCAGCGGCCTCTCCTCCGGCGGGAGGGGGGGCTCCCCTGAGGCCCTGCCCCCTTCGTGACATGCCCGAGGTGTCCGGTGACCGAAACACTCTTAGCTGGGTGCAGGGTGCGGCTCAGGGCGTGGTCACCGGGGGCTACTTAGGGTAGCTGGCGCGGGGGCCGGCGCGGAAGCCGGCTGCGAGGCTGCGGCGCCGAGCGCTGGCCATGGCGTGGATGCTGGACTGCCTTTTCGCCTCGGCCTTCGAGCCCCGCCCCCGCCGTGGTGAGTGGGGCCCACCGCGTCGGGGGGCTGGGGTCCTTCGCTGGGGCTGCAGGCGGCTGCAGCCCCGGCCAGGCGCCCTGGGGCTTGGCTCGCCGTCCCTTCGCCTCCCTTCCCGCTGGCTTTTAGCTAATTGTTCCTGGCTCAAGGACTGCCCCGTCGAGGCCCCGCATAAATCACCGGCTTTGCCGGGAACAGCGAGCAATCGCGCTAATGGCTCGGCGGGATGCGGGTCGAGCGTGGGGGCGGAGTCGCTGGCTCAGCCGTCCTCGGGGACAGCTAGAGAGTCGGGGCCAGACGCGTAGGAGCACAGTCCTGAAACCCAAGGGCCCTAAAGGCCCAAGCATGAACGTCCCTGGCCGGGCAGCTAGGGCCCGCGAACCCTGAAGATGGAGGTGGGGGGATCCTTTTGCCTTGAAGCTTGTCCCACCTTGTCCCAATCTCAGCTACCGAATATCGACATGGGTCCCTCAGAGTCATCGAATTCAACCCCTTTATTTAAGAGATGGTGACATTGAAGGCCAGAGATGGCAAAGGCCTGCCCAAGGTCATACAAGGAGTTGGCAGCAAATCTGGCTCTGCTGAGGCCCTGCCAATTGCCCACTGCCCCCAAAGCTCCCAATGGCAGAGGCCTGGGGTCTTTAGTCCGGGTCTTCCCTTGGGTACTTTGATATCAATGCTGTTTTCCCTATCCTTGCGGAGTTGAGGACATAGGTGTGCGAAAGATCACAGCACCACTGTGATATGTGGGTGGCATTTCACCCCCTTCTTGGAAGTGCTTCTATAAAGTACGTTTTGGAAACTGATTATTTATTTTTCCTCCTTAAAGTTTCAGGACACTTATCTTTTCTGTTTGAGATTTCCCAGGACCCCCACCCACACTGTCCTTCACTCCCCCTTGGTAGGCCCCACCCCCTCGAGGCTGCCACCTGCCCCCACTGCCACCTGTTTTTCCATAGTCTCCACCTCCAAAATCTATATTGGTGAGAGTGCGTCATTGGTCACCAGCCATAGACCAAACCTGGGGTTGTCTCCTCTTTCCTCTGCCCCCTCACAGGCCGGGGAGAAGAGGCAGGGAGAGGAGGGGCCTCAGCAACTTAATTTTGCAGAAACCCATGTTTAGTCCTTGCCGGCCCCAGCACCCTGAGAACCATCCCAGGAGCCTGACCTACTACTAAGGGACTGCAGCAGGCTTAGCAAGTTCAAGAGCTGCCTCTGGCAGGCCGCAAGTTCTCTGAGAAAGCAAAAGATCTGCATACACACAGAGAGTTGTTTTGTTCTGTATATTTTTTCAAGTTTATGTGATCCCGGTGAATCGAACAAAATTAAGGGTGTTTTCTAAGATGCCTTTTAAGGCCTTACAGCTCAAACACCCTGCCCTTGTAAAGGGGGTAGGGTGAACCATTCCATCCCTGCCTGGCCTGCAAGGCTGTCGTGTGACTCCAATGAGATCAAGGATATGAAGTCTCCTTTATGAATAACCCCATTGGGAAGGGGTCAGTATCGCACAAGGAAGCCCATCCCCATCTAAAAACAGTCATTTCTATTAGAATTAGGAGGCTTTTCCTTAAACTGAACCCAAATCTCTGTTTTTCTGGCTCTGGCACTGACCTTCACGATCCTTCCAAGAGAACAGTGCCAGCCCTCTCCATTCCCCCACCCCCGCTCACCCCTGTTTTTATCCAGGCCAAACCTCCCCAGTTCCTTCATCTGTTTAACATGTGACATGGCTACAAGGCTCCTACCCGCATCTAGCTGCTCTTCTTTGAGCATGCTCCAAGTTGTGAATGCCCAGTGACCTGGCCAAAAGAGGATTTCCAGCTGTGTCCCTGTACATATAGTCCTGGATGGCTGAATTTCCCTCTTTTGGAAGCCCACGTTCACACTCATGGTACACAGACACATAGCCACAAATACACACATACATACACATTCCCACACCCGCACATGCCCACATACAAAGTCACCAACGCACAAACACATGCTTCACATGCACCACATACTTTTCACACACGATGCAACATAACCACATCACACACGCATGCACTACACACAAATCCTTTGTACATGCCACGTAGTTCACATACAAATAGCTAATTTATATTGGAAGTACTTTCTTCACCTGAAACGACTAATTTTTTAAAAAGTAAACTCAAGTTCTTTTCAGAGTCTCCATTCTGTATTTTGTTGTTTGAATTCAAGTGCAAGACCTTATATTTGCTACTGCATTTCCAGTCTGATGAGACCTGTCCCCCTACATATGCCAGTGGTACACCACTGCCTACCCCAGCTCTATTACTTGTACAGAGCAGCTAGTATATGTGAAGTAGTTCCCAGATGCTGGGCCCTAGTCTCAGTCCTTTACATGTATGATCTCACTTAAGTCACACAACATCACTTTGAAATAAGTAATTAGTCTTTGGGTACAGTTTTTGACCAGGTAAGAGCTCATTCACTGCAACCCTCCCCCCGCCCCACCAAGAAATGCTGTGCAATATGAAAGGTAACTTTGTGCATAACTATTGATATTCCGTAGGGCTACAATTGCCCTTGGTGCCTCCCTTCAAATGCCTTCCAGAAATCCTCAGGAGTCAGAGGGAGGGAGTAGCTGGCCGATGATTGGGAAGAGTGGGGGAAGTATTCTAAATGTCCCGTCACCCACCCAACCACCTCTTGCTAAGGAGACTGTTGGTACGTCAGAACAATCTTTTGAGGGTTGCAATGGGCAGTCGACGACCATATGAAGACATTTGGGAGAGGCATCATTGAGCTCTGGGAAGAAGGGGGACCCAGAAAGGTCTTCTTTCCCAGGGAAAGGGACAGCACGACTGACCCACTTGAAATTCTCTCCCCAGTTCACTCCTGGCATTGGATTTAGCCTCAGACAATTGGACTTCTGTAAAGCAGCCAAAACTCTAAAGCTGAAGGGACCCTAGGGCCCACTTTACATACAAATTTGATCTTTTCTTGGGGATGGGACCCGATCGATTCGCTGAGGCCAGGCCTGGTTGAGCTGCACAGGATTAGTTCCCAAAGCTGGGGCGAGTTTGCCAATGAGACACCCCACTTCCCTGGTCATAGCATCAGACTAGCACCCTCATCCACTAATGGCAGGACTTCCCAAAGTTCCTTTGAAAATCATTTGTTTCCACTTCAAAAGGTATTTCTCCATAGGAAAAAAATGTGACACCCTATAGAGCTTAGGTTCCTAGGTTAGGCCATGCTTTACCAACCATAAGGATAGAATGCAGAATCTGTGTGATGAAAACTGGTAGAAAATAATACTCTTGCAAGTGTACCTCAGGCTCCAGCAGTAGAGCTGACATTCATCAAGCTTAAATATCAAATGACAGAAAGCATATTGGGCATTGATAGAGCAGGATACCAGGTCCCTGAGGGTGACGATGGCAACAGGAAAAGCAGTTTCATTCCCTTTTTCACACTTACCAGCCAAGACAACCTAAATGTCCAACTGTAGTGGAATGGTTAAATAAACTATATGACATATCCACTTGTTAGACTAAGTCTACATCCATAAAAATGCTGTTCATGAAGAATATGTAGCGACATGGAAAATGGTATGATTTATGTGTCAAATATGCATTTTTAAAAGACTGGAAGAAAATTCAGCCACAAGGTAAACTAAGAGATCCTTTTAGGTTGGTGGGATTATAGTTATTTTTTTTTCTTTGTTTCCCAAAATCTCTATTAAGTTTGTTCTTAAATTACTCTTATAATTTAAAGAGGTGTTTAAAAGGCTAACTGAAGGCCTATAGTATACAAATAGTCCATACAATAATTACAATGATCTAAAATCCCACTATACATAGTTTAATCTAAGGGATTTTTTTCTTCAAATTTTAGTTTAAGTGTAATGACTAAATCAGGTCAGCCAAATGTGATCCTCCCAATGATCATGAAATGTCCCCTAACACTGGGTGGGAAAAGGTAGAACTGGTTTGAACCTGCTTTTATAGTTTTGCAATAAGCAAGTTTCTTAGCCTCTTTTAAAATAATATAATAATACCTACATTTCCAGGTTATAAATAATAATCGTTATGATTTTTAATAACTATTTAATAATAGTTATATTATTGTTATTGGAGATATCATTATATTAAGTGCCTTCTATGGTTCATGTATCAAAAGATGTGTTTTAGTCCTTCTTCAGATATTTACTGTGTACCAGTCATCTTACACAAATGATCTCATTTAACTTTCATAACAACTCTTTGAGGTAAGTATTATCATCTTCATTGAAAAGACAAAAACTCAGAGAGGTTCAGTAACTTGCCCACGGCCACACAGTAGCTGAGCAAGGATTACAACCCCTTTTGGTCCGATTTCAAAGCTTGAGTGAGATTAAAAGAAATAGCACATGCAAAGCTTCTAGTGCTATGCTGATATAGCGCAGACATTTACTAGGTGGTCAGTACAATGTTGATGATGTTCCCTTGCCCAGAGTTCAAATTCTGGTCTTTGATCTGCTTGACTACTTATAGATTCCTTTCTATGAAAAGGTGCACATTTCAATTGAAAGATGCAATGCAAACACCACCTGTGTCCTTATTGCTGGGGCTCTGAGTCACTAGGAAACGATTTCTGTTTCCTTCTGGCAGTATCATTTGTTCTCACATGTATCAGCAGAAGTAGGTAGATGGCATGTTTGATGAGCCTTGGCAGCTACTGTCACGTCTCAGATACACTTCTTGAGAAACCACGCGGCTTCCTCGGGATAGGCACCTGCTACCCAGCAACTGGTAGGTCCCTGCACTCAGGGATGCTTATTAAATGGCTGGGGCCTATCTTGAACCCCTGTTCCAACAATTCTCTGTATAGTTTGGCTGACCCTTAATTGTTACCCCTCCCACTTTCCTCCACTAAGCAGGGGCTGCAGGACCTCCTCAGAAGCCGACAGGGGTAGGAACTAGAGAAGATTTTAAATTCCTAAATCCTCAGAGGGACTCACTAATAGATTATCTTGCATGGTGGAGTCCAGGGTCAGTGAGGAGTAGCATGCAGGACGAATAAGAGAGGTGAAGGAGAGGGAGGAATTGAAGACATCCTCCAGAGACTGGGAGCGCCTGAAGCCCGGCCTCTCAGAGCTTTTTCTGCCATGACTCTCAATACTTCTCTACTCTGTAGCCTCTTTATCCCTCCCTGAGATTATATCCACCCCCTACCCTCAACTTCTTAACCTTCACCCACCACTCTCTGCCCAAATGCAGCTTCAGCTTGTAGTGACTTGTTTTTGTCTCTAGAGGGAGGCAATAGCATCAGGGAGGAAAGGGCACAGATCGGGGTCTTCTCTTACTTTACCAAAGGGTAGATTTTATTTTCCTTTAACTGCGAACAGATAACTAACAACTAAATGGAACAGTATTTTAGGTGCTGCAAAATATATCTCAGAGAAGCATCATCGCTCCCCTCATCTACCCCCCAAACTTGGTGGCTGCTAGAAAAAGGGTGGCCTTGGGAGCCCCTCCTAATTTCTAGGTTAGAGGTAGAAAACAAAAACAAAAACAAAAAAACAAAACAGAAGTCGTGGGGGCAGTTTAGCTAAGGAATACTTATGCTGTCTTTCTCTTGGGTACAATGGCACACATTTAAGAGACAGGGTCTGGACTGGGTGTGAAGTGAGGGTTGGGGAGCTCAGTCCATAGCTGGGGTGGGAGGAAGTCTAGATGCCGAGCAGGTAGTTTGAAACTTTCCTGTATGGAGTATTACGTCTGAAACGTTGGTTTCATTAACACTGCCAGGAGAAACTGCAGAGTGAGAATTGGACTTAGGGCCCAGCTCTTCCGGGCTGCATTAGGGCTGATAAAAAACATCACCCTAAAAGAAGAGGGGCTATTTCAAGAGTGTCAGACACAACAGTAATGAGGAAAATTGGCTTAGTCAGTCGGCTTCAGTACCTGAACACCCCGGTTGAGACCCTCTGGGCTATATGGGCAGGGCGTGAGTAAAAGCAAGAGAGGGAATTAGCCTTTTCTTGAACATTTATTAGACATGTTAGACATTTGGCTGACACTTTCCATATTTTACCTCCTTGTCATCTGAACATGTCTAAGGCAGGTGTTAACAGCTCCAATCTACAGATGAGAAAACTGAGTTTCTGAGAGATGAAGTAACCTTCCCAAGATCACAGAGCAAGTAAGTGATGGAGCTGGGATACAAGCTCAAAGCTGTCTGAAGGTCCTCATCTTTAAAGGGTTTTACTCACATTTTTCTTGTGAAAACCAAGGTCTCCCTCTTCAATAAAATTCACATTTTGGTTCCTTGCCTGTAATGGGGGTTATTAAAGCATCTTGGAGCTTTTAGCTTCTTCAAAGTTGAAGTTTGTTCCCCATTTCACAGGTCAGAGTACTGGACTGGAGTGAACCAGACAGTCTTCATGAATTCAGGTGGGACTTAACACAAAAGAATTTAGATAGGTGGTCCAGTGCTTGAGCGTATGTGTGTAGGGGTGGGAGGCAGACGCCTCACAGGATCGACTGTGAGGAAGCGGAAGTGGAGTTGGTATATTCAGAGGAGAGTGAGGAGGTGTCAGACTGGCCCCCAAAGCAGCAGGAAAGCCAAGTGCCTGAGACCAGATGCTGGGAGACACCAAAGTTTGCGTGAACTTCTTGTACAGATTTACCAAGGGGCTTCAGCTACTCTGTGCCCTGTGTGACTTACACTAGCCTCTCTAGCAACCCCCCCCACCACCCTGCACTTTAAAAAAAAAGACTTTCTGGCTATGTAGTAGTTTAGGCAATGCTTTTCCTGCCCACCCAGGATGAGGTGCTGACCCAGGCCCAGCTGGGGGTGAAGCTTTATGGATGTTACAGCTGCTTCTCGTCCGCACACCAGGCTCATTTGTGCCAGTTGAAAGGGCACAATAATAACAGTAGCAATTTAAATCGTGCTCCTCGCTTTCCGCTTTCCCCCCTGAAAAGTGGCGAAGTGACTCACCACTGTTGAATTGTCCTTCTCTATCCACTCCCTGACCTCTTTGCGGCAGTCTAGGCTGGTTCCCTGGGGGCTGAGCTGGAAGCCCGTTCTTCCAGCGGCCCTTTAGCTGTGACGGAGCCAAACCCCCCCCCCAGTAAATGTGTTCCCCCAAAATGCGATGTATTGTTTTAATTTGAAATTCTCAGATGAGGCTGCTTGGAAGGCATTAGAGCAGCATGAACCCATTAGGTAAGCACAGTTCTCCCCGCCAAACATGAATAATACAAAATGGGACCCATTCAGGAATCTTTTGAGGGGGCTCTGCTTGTTTTTCTATATGCAGTTTCATATGGAGATGACTGGTCTGCTTGAAATTTACTACATACCAACTTCTGGTGGTAATGCCGTAAAAATAGGTCCCAGGGGAGCTGTGAAATCATTCCCTTACTCCATCCTGACCCCTCACCCCCATCCCCATCCATACCCAATTCCCCTGACCCTATGGCTAGAAAATGCTCATTCTCTGCTCTTTCTTTCAGCACCAGCCTAAGGAGAGCTCCCAGAACTGGAGGTGGTGAGGTGCTTATGAGCCTAGAGTAATTAAAGATTTTGAGGTGTCAACAAAGCAGGTAATTAGGTGGAGAAGGTATCAGCTGCCTGGGAGACAAAGAAAAGTAATTATGCTGAGCACTCTTGGCGCTGTCAGTAAACTCCAAAGAAAGCTTTGTTGGGAAGGGATACCGTTTGATAGAGACTTCAATGCCTAGCAGAAATGAGGGACTCTTGGTGAGGCTGCCTGGAACAGAAGAAAGGTTTAGGGAGCTTGGCAAACCTGGATTCAAATACCAGCTCTGCCTCCCACTGGCTGTGTGACCCTGGAGAAGTTACTTAACTCCTCTGAGTTCGATTTGTGATGTGCAAAATATTAAGTCATAGCTCTCATTACCTCATTAGGTCATTGTGAAGACTCAAGGAGATAATGCATGTAACAGCACTAGCACAATGTCTGGTATACAATAAGTGCTTAATAAATGGTAACATTATCATGATCACTATTATTATTCTTACTATATACCAGGCATTCTCTACAGGAGCCCAGAGTTTAAAAGGAGAGACAAATAATCGCAGTTATGCATGATCGTGTCATGAGAAGTATGAAGAGTGTAACTATGATGGCTCAAAGGAGGGAGCCCTCAACTGGGAGGGAGGGGTACAGAAAAGCAGAGAAAGTTTTGTGACTCCTGAGTTAGGTCTTAAAAAAATAAGTAGGAGTTTTTCACGAGGCCCAGGGGGAAAGGGATTCCAGGCAAGTGTATGTGCCCACACAAAGCCAAAGAGGTGTGAAACAGCCAAGCCTTGAGCTAAGAGTTGGTCTTTGCTGGGCACGAACTGGGATCTCCTGGGGGAGGGGGGGGAAATCAGTGACCAAGAATCTTTCCAGTTTATTCCCACCAGCCCCTGAACCGCGCCTTAGGCGCCCTACCTGGCCAATCACGTGCGACGCCCTCCTCTTCTTTCCTCTAAGCAGTCAGGTAAGCTCACACCCAGCCCCCAGCGGGCCTGGTGCGCACAGCGGGGGGTCGGCGGACCCAGAGCCGGCAGATCAGGCCGAGGGGAGACTGTGCCCAGGTCGCGGGCCCCTATCTCCTTCCTCGTCCCAGTCCTGGTGCAAAGCCCCCCTCCACCCCCAGTTAAAAAAAACAAACCACCAAGCACACAGCCACTTGGATTCTTTAGACAACCCCGTGCTCTCTCACACACCACACCGGTAAACTCACGCCGCGACCCCCCTCCAAGACACACACGGTCTTCAGCCCTCCATCCTAGCACGTACATTGGCTGCATGCGTCCCCACCACACACATGAGTACATCACACTCAAACACACACAGACATTGCACCCTCACACACACAAACCTTTGAACACACACGCCTTAAGTAAGCTCGCATATAAAGACACCTTGCTCACAAACACACACACTACACACCACAACAACCACCGCCCGTAAACCCACATTGACACAGCACAGCTAAGGGTAAACACACACCAAACAAATATATACACACAAGCTTCAACGGGCACACACACATACACACACTGCATACACATACACACTACAGCACGACCACAAACCCCGGCAGAAACATACATCGAACACACCCGTATCCAGACCGCACCCACATAGTCACACTGTCATCGGGCAGAAACATACAACCTACAAACGTGCACACACAAACATCGCACAAACACACGCTCCACGTCCGAGCGCAAACCAAATACACTTCACACCCAGCACTCGGACTAAAACATGCAACACGCACACACACCCCACACCCAGCCACACACGGAACTCACAGGCGAACCGCACTTGCGCGCGCGCACACACGCGTACATGCATACATACATACACATACAGCCCGCCCCCTCCTTCCCTCAGGGCGGAAGAGAAGGGGGCGAGGATGGGAGGAGGGGGAAGCAAGGAGGGGGGGATGGGCGGGCGAGGCGCTGCGGGCACAGACGCTCTTTTCCCTTTGACCTGGGGTGTTGTTCCCATTAACCCGCCTGTTCCCCATTCCCGAGCAAAGGGAGTGAGTGAGTTGGGTCCAGACGGGATCCAGTCCGAACCCGGGAAAACTGGAAGGGCTGGGGAATCCGCCGGCGGGCGGAGGGCACGTGAGCTCCAGCCGGGACCCTGATTCTGCGTTGGTCGACCCTGCCGGAGGCTCCTCCCCCCAGCAGCCTCCCTCTCAGACCCCTTCGCAGCTTTGACCTCTGCTCCCCACCGCGGGGGGAGGTGGTGGAGGGGGTGGGGGCTTCTTCCCCTCCTACCCGGGAGAGTGAGCAACTGTTAGGGGTGGAAAGCTTTACTGGTTTCAAGAAGTAAGGAGTTTAGATCTGCAGAAAAGCTTTTTGCGAAACCTGTTCTAATCTAGTTTGAAGACGTCTCCTAATAGAGAGCTCACTATTTTGCAAAGCAACTAATTTTTACATAAAAGGCAATGGTTATTAGAAATCACCGACACCGCGCTGGACACATAGTAGGGCGTTATAAATGCTCCTCCTTCCCGCTTTTGTCAACAAATCTGGCAGGGCTATCTGCAGCCCAGCACCAGCCCGCGACAGCTCTGGGGCAGTCGGTGAGCTTTTTCTAGCGCACAAGCCCTCTGGAGAACAGCCGCCTTGGCCAGGGAGCCACCGGCGGCAGGGGGCGGTAGTGTCGCTTAGGGTGCTTTGCACGTCTGGCGGCATAGCCCCCGCGGGACAGTCTGAGGTCCCCTCCCTCTGTGGCGGGCTACAGGGGTCACTCTAGAATACTCCGCGGCCAGATGAACATCTGGCTCCTGTCCTCCGCCTGCCTCCTTTCTGTAGAGATGGACAGCGGGTGAAGGAGAGGAAGAGGAAGAGGACTTCCGCCTGAGGCGGCGCATTGTGTAAAGCGCCTTGCGGTGCAAAGTGCACAAGCTTCGGAGTCCGTATAGGTTCGAATCCCAGCTCTACCACTTCGCAGCTGACTACCTTGGCAGGTCACTGTCTTAAGTTGCGGGGTGGGTGTGAAATTTGAAGGAGGAAATATATGTAAAGCGCTAATTCCAGTTAAAATCCAAAGGGTGTCCATTCCCTTCCATTCCCTCTCCCTAACCCTCACCAAGGATAAAGATTTGGGAGTTTGAGAAAGAGGGGGATCAGAGGCCGGAGATATGACCACCAGGTAATGCCTCTAAGCCAGAAGATGGACAGAGGTTCAATTAGCACTCAATTTCTTAAGCGATGTGCTGTATTTAAGGGAAATGCCTGCACCAGTGATTTTAGTGATGCCACTCACTAGCCACAGGACATTTCAGTTCACAGCCCCAGTCCTTGGGGCTGCAGTGAGGCCACTCTGCCCATCACCTCACCTCTCACAGGGACTTCCTAAACCCTTCCCACCCCCACCCCGAATTCTTCTCCCCCTTTCCAAGTTGCTGAGTTATTTTTTAGTTGTAATGAACACTCATTGGATGCCAGGGACATCTTCTCTTACCTCATGCTTTGCCAGTGCCTAGCACAGTGCCAGATACAGCACTGGCTGTATACATGCGGCAAAGTGACGCCCTGGGTGAAATCCCTTGGGAACACTGAGACTTAGGGGCACATAAGGAGTTATCATAAGGACTCGAGAGAGAGGATTCCAATAGCAGCACCCCAGGCATTGTGGGGATGGAGGGCAGTGGCTTTTGAATAGGGGGCTATTCCGTTCCTCCTGAAAGCCCTCCAGCCCTAAGCTTCCCTGGAAGGGGGTTGTCTCACTGTGGCTGAGGCTTCTGCAGTCAGTTAAGAAGAGAGCCTCTTTCCTGGAGGGCAGAGGCCCTGGCCAGCTAGAGGGTGAGTCACTGTCTCAGAGTTGGGCAGCAGAGGTGGCACTAAAGTGACAATGAATTAGTCCAAGATGGCAAGGGGATACTACCTGAGTGATGATCAGAAGGGGATAAAGCAGAAGCCTGAGCCCTTGAGGCTGGGATTAAGTGGTAGGACGTCTATATGCTTAAACATAGTCAGCACCTAACCCACCTCCACACTTCTACCCCTCCAAGTCCCAAAGGATAGCCAGGCAGCTTCTTAGAGGAGGAAGTGGAGTGGAAATCATCCTTTGGGAGACCTGGGTTCCAATCCTGACTTGGATACTTGCTGTATAACCTTGGGCAAGCCCTTTTCCTTCCTGTTCTCAACACCAGAAGGAAGTTAAGTGGGCAAGGGGCTCTGTGCTGGGCCCTGTGCTAAGTATTTTACCAGTGTTATTTCACACACTGTTCCCCTTAGTGCTATGTGGTGAGCATTTATTCCGCTATGTTGCAGTTGAGAAAACTGAGGCTGAAGTGATATTCAATCATCATCTACTTTCTAATATATCATGCAGTCTTTATGTATTTATGTTACCAAGACAATCACTGTAACTCAAGCCAATAACCTGCCAGTCCTCTGCCTAAATTGGCTCCTTATGCACCCAGGTTCAAATCATGTCTCCTGGCTGCCCCCAAAGCCAACCCGTGTTGCTTTCAAGGCGGTTGGCTACCTGGGTGGGTTTCTCTTTTCATCTTCGGTGACACCCACCTACCCCCAATTCAGATCTTTCCCTGGCATATCAGCATAAGATCCCACATTGGAAAGCAAGCATCACCAGAAAGGTACACCCCAGTATCAGCCCCTTATCACAAGGGTGGGGGATCTGGCTGCAAGATGTTGCAGTGAGGAAGGGGAGCAGAGCTGCCAGGGCCAGAAGGAGGGGCTGCATAAAAAACCAAGAGGAGAGACAGAGAGAGAGAATGCCAGGGACAAATTGGACCAGCCTCAAACTGCCGCTCCCTCCCTCTCTCCCCCTCTCCTGATCTGGTGCTCTAGAATGTATAAAGGGGCAGCACCCAGCCCATTTTCAGCAGGTGGGGAGGGAGAGATCCTCTCCTTCAAAGGAAGGGAAAACCACCCTGAGCATTCAAATTACATTCCTGTGGTGGGTAAGATTTATTTAATTACTGAGGGGTGGGGGTAGGAAAGAGGAGCAGGGGAAGAGGGCGCCTTCTTGGTAGCGCTGGTGCTGAGGTGGTACTTTTAGTGAAAAGAGCGCCACCCATGCTGCTGCCAGAGCCAGAAGCTCGCTCCCTTTGCTAGGGGTTAAGAGAGACTCGCCACTGGGCTTCTGGATCTCACTTCCAAGCCAGATCCCTATGAGCCACATCTCTGAGCCTTTGGGGAATAAGTCCATGTCTTCCTTGGCTACCTCAGTACCTATGTATGCCTGGGGTCAGCAACTGCCCTCTATCCTTCCCCCTCCCCTTCCTTCCTCCTCTCCTTTGCCTAGGCTCTGCTCCTTCTCCTTCCCTCTTGCTGGGCTAAACTAGAGTCTCTGACATTCTTGATTCTCTTCTCCTCTTTCTTTTCCATCCAGTCAACAACACTCTCCCTTCATCCATTTACTTCATCCAGGAGAGGAGAAAATTCAACTGGGAGGGAGTGTAATTGTGTATTTGAAATTCTCCCCACTTGAGATCTTGCGCTTATAACCCCGTATTGCCCTTGTTGCGTCAGATGAGAATATTTTGTGCTTGTGAATAATACATTTTTGCTTGGCTGAATAGTGATTTGAATATATGATTGTTGGGTTGCAGATTAGAAGAAGGCATTTTTGGAAGCAGTATTAGAAGGTAAGATGGTTTGGGCAGGTGTGAATGGCCTTCTGACTTCTCCAGGTGCCAAGAAGATAGAAAAAGAAAGATGAAGACTGTAGTAGTGTGTGTGTGTGTGTGTGTGTGTGTGTGTGTGTGTGTGTGTGTTGGGGGTGGGTTACTGAGACCATTCTCATCCAGATAGGTAGAGGAATTCTGCTTGCTTTGTTGTTCATTGAACTCTGAACAAAATGATCTTTCTTGTCTCTGAGTTTGGAAGATCAGAGGCCCTGGACAAGATGGCGAACAAAGATCAGGAAGAGTGAGGCAAGGAGGGGCCGGGAGTCGCTCCTTGTGCAGTCCTTGTGTGCAAAGGGCTGCCACCTGCCCTTCAATGCCATACTAGTCAGGGCAGAAGGGAAGTGATGAGGGGTAACAAAAAGTGTGCTGAGCGGGGTTCCAGGAGTTTGGGGCCTGCCTTTTGGCTCTGCCACTAATTAGCTCAATGCCCTTTGGTAAGTTTCTTCTCCATCTGAACCTCCACCTCTGCCTTTCCTTCGCCTGTAATGTGAGATTGTGTGGCATGGCCAACGGAAGAGAAAGGGAGCCCTCAAAGGAAGGGACCCTTGGGCTGAATCTTGAAAGAGAAATCAGCTTTGAATAAAGGGAGAGATGATTGTGGGGTATGATAAGAAACAGTGGGAGTAGCCCCGGGAATTTAGCAAACAGGTATGCGTAAGGCACTGAGTTGGCTGCTGCGTAGAAAATTGCTATGAATCAGCTCCTGCCCCACCGCGGGAGCTTCAGAGAGAGAGTGGGGGAATCTGAGCGGCAGAGCGAAGCGCTCGAAGCGCCTGCAGCTCGTCCCAGGACGGGTCGTAGTCGCGCCGCAGGACTGACCAGCGGCTCACGCAGCCATTTATTCCCTGGCCGGACCAGGAGAGTCGCCAAGAGGTAGTGCAGGGGCAGGGCTCCAGGGGCCTGAGTGCAGCCCCTCGAGGGGCTGAGTGGGAGGTGAGTGCCCTCCAAGCGGAGCGCCCGACGTGCGGGAGGGAGGGGAAGCCTGCGGGTCCTGAACTAGGTGCCCAGCTTTTCGCGTTCAATGGCTCAAACGTGGAGCACGCAAGAAAGATTGCCTTTTTCAAATTCTCGGCAGCGGCAAGCAGCAAGAGTGGTTTCTGCGCGCGGCGGGGCTTTGCTTAACTTTGCAGGTTCTGCGCGCTCTTGAGCCACGTAGGGGCGAGACGCAAGGGGCGCAACCCCGCCTGACCACGCTCGCAGCGGCAACCTGTGGCCCGGGACAACCCTTCGAGGGGAGGGCGCAAAGTCTTGGCTGGCCGGTTCCTGTCCCTTTCCCCCTCACCCTGCTCCCCCTCCCTTCACCTTCACCTAGCTCTGGGTAGAGGGCAGACTACCGGGCTAGGGCTCCATTAGGGAGGGAGAGGGAAACCCGCTTAGACCCACTCTCCACTCTGGCGCACAGAAGCCTGCAGAGGGGCAGCGATGCTCTCTCTTTCCAGCTGTGGGCAGTGGTAGCGTGGCCCTGTGTCCTGGAGGTGGCTACGTCCTGTAGAAGAATCAAGGACTAGGCAGAAGTGAGGACTGTGTGTCCACCGTGTTCTTAGATAAACCGGATAATAATAAATGACACTGGTTGTGTTTTGGGGCTTGGAGATGCTCACAGACTTGCCCAAGGCCACTCAGCTGCTTAGTAACTAGGCAGACCTCCTGACTCCTGGTCTAGGGTTTTTGTTTGTTTGTTTGTTTGTTTTTTCTTTTTTGCACTGTGTCATAGCCAAGACAGTGGTGTAATTTTGAAGGAGGATAGATACAGGTAGGTAGACTTTGATTTTTTAAAAAAAATACGTTTATTTAAATGTAGTTTAAAAATACCATTCCTATCAGGAAAACATCTCCCACAGCCCCAATTCCCTATGACAGCCATTCAGACAGGATTTTGAAAAAGAAAACTGCAGAAAATTGAATGCTTCTTGGGGGAGATACAATCAAAGGAGAAGGGAAGCAGGTGGGAGTGGGGGAACAAAGGTGAAAGAGAGGTAGCTCTCAGCACAGATTTGGAGAACAACTTTATTCTGAAGGTTTCCTTGACAGATCTCTGTCCAGATGGTTTGGGGAAGTGTCCCTACTGGTCTTTCCTCTCTCGTGCCAACTCTGTAGAAACCCCAGCTGTGGTCTAGAGGGGCAAATGTTTGATGGTTCTTTCTTTAATTGAGAGCCTCCTCCTTCCCTCTGTTGTAGCAAATACGTTGGGTAAGTCTATTCTCTCTGTGTGTGTGTATGTGTGTGTAAATGCATATGTGAGAACGCATGAGGATGTGTGTGTGTGTGTGTGTGTGTGTGTGTATGTTTGTGAGAGGAAATGTGTGTGTCTGAAAGGGAATATGTCTTAAAGAAGGGGGCTTGGAACCAGGGGAGTTGAGAAGATGGGAAAAATGAATCAGAGTTTACCGAATGCATACTATAAACCTACAGTTGAATAAGGGTCTGAGTAGTGCTGGTGGACCTGAAGAAATAGTCAATTCTTAACATTCCTTAAAGGAACAAAGGAGAGGAAATGTATTTAAATGAGGGCAGGGAAGGATGATGTTAGACCCATGTCAGACTCTTGACATTTATGTGACCTTCAACTAGGCTGTAAGACCCCAAGGACAGGAACTGGGACTTTCCACCCCAGATGGCCCCCCCTTTCCTCCACCATCCCTAACATGGATGGCTTGCACACTGTGCTGAGGAAACCAAAGGTAGGGACTAAATCCCTTTTGTGGGCCAATTAACTTTTTTCTACATTTCAGAGCCTAGGCTGATCCCCCCCAACCCCCACAGTTAGTTGCCTTGCATTCCTGATCATGAAAGACCCAGTGAAGAAACAGTTCAACTCATCCCCTCTGAAAGTGAGCTACCTGCTGACAAGATGTGGTACCCACTTTTACCTTCTATGGATGGTACAAGGGCATTCTTCAATGGGGGCACTGTCTGCTTCATTCCAGATAGCAGCACTTCTGCTCAGTCTTCCTTTCAAATATGACTCTCAGGTATTTGGCGGGGGTGGGGGGACAATTCCTCACCTTGGTACAGCACTGTACCCTTTGGAGGATTCTTTCATGTCACCCTGTCTTTTATTTAATCTTTACCATAGCCACACGTGATAGATATCATGGTTTTTACTTTGTAAGGTGATGGAACTGAGGCTCACAAAAGTGAGATAATTAGCTCTAAGTGACTTGGTTGGTGAGTGTGTGAACTTACAGGTGGTAAGGCTGGGATTTGAACCCAAGTTCTAGTCCATATCTCAGGACCTTTTCAGGATGCCATGCTGTCAGCTTGGGGAGTGGGCTGAGGCAAGAGACGTGATGGGAGGAATACATAGGGCTTTTGGTGCTTTTCTCTTCTATTCACTCCTCTTCTCTACCTTTCATAATAGTGTTTTTCAAAACCATATATATCTGTATCTTTCTATCTATCATTATCTACCTATCTTATTTACCTATCATGTCTTTCTTCTTCTTCTTCTTCTTCTTCTTCTTCTTCTTCTTCTTCTTCTTCTTCTCCTTCTTCTCCTTCTCCTTCTCCTTCTCCTTCTCCTTCTCCTTCTCCTTCTCCTTCTCCTTCTCCTTCTCCTTCTCCTTCTCCTTCTCCTTCTCCTTCTCCTTCTTCTTCTTCTTCTTCTTCTTCTTCTTCTTCTTCTTCTTCTTCTTCTTCTTCTTCTCATCTATCCTATCAATCATCTACCTTCATTCCCATTTCCCAAGAATAGTGTGCATAAAGAAAGACCTCAAAATCTAGCCATCTCCTTAGGAAAGAAAATAATCTTGACTCAGGCCATCCCAGTTCCAGGCAGCAGATGTTGGTGATGTATACCAAGAAATACTGTGGTTTGGTGGGAAGGGCAAGACCAGGCCTGGGGATAGTCTAGTTCCCAGATTGTATTCCTCCATGGCATGTTAGTGCAACTTCAGTTAAGTTACAACCTCTCTGGAGTCCTAGTTTGTTGTTATCTGTAAAATGGGAACATAACACCAAACCTACCTCCTTCCCAGGGGTTGTTGTGAGAATAAAGTGGCATGATTCATTTATCCATGAATCACAAATAGCTGTTTTAATTACAAGACCTTTATGTTCTCTCAAAACTGTCAAGAGTTTATAATCCTATGATTACCCAACAAACACATTGAACACCTATTGTGTGCTAGGGTCGGGAAATAATGGACATGTGGAAAGCTTTTGGGAACATGAAAAGCACAAGAAAAATTAGACATTAAAAAATTACCTTCTATTGATGGAACATCTTACTTTTTTTACTTTTTCTGCCACAACATAATAGAAACAGCAACCGAGAGGGAAAAAAGAGATAAAGGGTGACACAGCTTGTGATGCCAGCACTATTATGCACTCTGACACATACTGCAGATAATACTGAGAATATCTATATCTTGTTGTACCTTCGGATATGACCTCCCTCGGTTTATCAAATCAGGCTTTGATTATGTGTCCATGCTTTTGGTTTCATTATTTAGCTATGTATTATTTTGTAGCTATTAAGAGCAAGGGTGGATGAGGCAGTGGAAAGAGCCCTAGGTCTGAGAACTGGGTTCTTGTCTAGATTCTGTGTCAAATTGCTGTGTGGCCTTGGGCAATCTCCTGTCTCTCTTTGAGCCCCAGTTTTTTGAACTCTAGAATGGAAGCTTTGGGCTAGATGATGGCTAAGGTCCCTTCTATCTCTGATCCATTCTAATCTAAGAAGTTCTGGAAACATTTTTTGATACCAGAGCTTTTCTGAATGTATTTTAACAGTACTACCTTTGGTTTATGAGCTTCTGTTATGGTTTGATGGACTGACTCACGTATTGAAGAACGCTGCCCCCAAATTTAATTATTTTGGGGCATTACACCACATAGGGTAAAATGAGCCATTTTGTTCATCACGACTGCAGCCTTTGCTGAAATGGAGGTTATGGGATAGCAACTTAAAGGCTAACTCATTAATGCTCAGGGACGAATGAGGTAATGTGCCAGCAGACCAAATTGGTGCCTGAATGTTTTCATCTAGAGACCTGTATCTCTTTCTCATGTTGTGATATATTAATGGGGATGTCTTTATCCATTGTCACTGCCTGTAGACATTTGAATACCGTAGATGCAATACCTTTTGGGCACTCAGCCCTGCACACTATCAATTTCTCAAAGTCCAAATTCTCTCAACGGCTAGAAGCAAAATTCTGATGGTGCCATAAAGTGCCTAATTTATTAGGATTCTATCGATGGCATCAGTGCAGTCCTGCTTTTCTCTCAGAGGTGTTTACTAGTGAGCACTGCACCACCCCTAACTATTTAATGGGGGCAATGGAGTAAATTAGTCCCCCAAATTGTGAAGGCTGTGGATTTATGCCTAGCTGAAACATTTCTGTCCTCACAATGTCGAAGAGGGTGACCTTTCTGTTAATTTGTTTCTCCATCTGTGCCATGCGTTTCAGGAGGACGTGAGGAACAAGCTTGATGCCACTCATGTGTGTTTTCCCTCTTCGTATTGCTGGAGAGTTGATCTGGTTGTGCCTCTACTCTTTGTTCAAATTCTCTCTCTTGGTAGCTGCTAATATCCTAGCCCCTTTACTGATTCAAATGAAATTATATGTTATTTTGCTAGTGACGATGTGAAATTGGATGATTTAAAAGACAGATAAATTTTTGAGACTTACAAGCATTTTACTAATCTGAATAATAGCATTTAAAAAATGGACCTATGCAGTTAGTTTTTCTAAATTTTATAAGATAATTTTTTATACTTGACCCTGATGTCATTGGAGATTGAAGAAGAAAGATCTATTCACAACAATCCCCCAAGATCTTTTTACCCGTTTTCATTTAATTCAAATTTAGTAGAGAGTGAGCTAAGTCAGATGCATCGATACAAATTCTAATTTTATGTAATTACTTTTGAAACCTGATATTTTCTGGTAAAGTCAGGCCCTCTGCAAAGAACCTTCACTATCAATGTGTTTATTAAAAACCAGTGCTAAATATCACATGTACATTATTCATTTAATTCTTACACAGTTGGTGAAATGGATACTGGATCATTTCCCCATTTTATAGAGGAAGCCACTGAGGCTCAGAATTCAACAAACTGTCCTAAGCTCGCACAGCTAAGAAATCACAAAGCTTGGCCTTGAACTCAGTTCTATTTAGCTCTGACTCCAGGGACCATTACAGATATTTGTCTAAGGATATTGTTTTTGCAAATGTGTTGAATTCTATGCTGAAATTGAGAGGGCTTACTTTCGTCTTCCTTCTTCCTTTTTGATGTCATGGTCACTTCAGGCCAATGCCAGGACATGCTGAAGGGGAAGGGGAAGACACTTCGGAGCAAGAGAGGTCTCTTAGCACCTTGTTCTCTGTGAGGAGCCTCCTTTTGTGATCAGCTCATAGTGTTGAAGCCTAGTTATTGGTCCCCCCTCCCCAACCTGCTCATCTGCTTCTTATCTACGCACACTGGACGTCCTAATTCTGCTTCTGTCTGGTATTCTACTGGTGCCTTGAGAGTATTGAAGGCAAGCAAGACAGTGTCAATTTTGCTGGCAGAATTGTGGCATATGATTGCTCTTAAGTTTAGCCCTGTATCTTTGAGCAGGAGGCAATGACAAACAGTTTATTCTAAGGCCTTTGATTTCCTTTGGAATTGTAAGCATCTAGGCTGACTCATCTCTCAAAGGCTTCTCTCTCTCTCTCTCTCTCTCTCTCTTTTGGCTGACGTTGTTTTGAGGTTCTCTTATTTGTTCTCACCTTATTTTGGGGGGAGAAGAGGGATTGATTTTCATCTTGATTTTTGGGTGAAAGAACCAGCTATACTCTTTGGATGACCAGATTGTAACCCTTGGCAAGAAGAAATAGCTGCAACTCCAAAACAGGTACAAAAATGTCTAAATTGGGGTAAAGGGAAAGAGGGAGCCATGTAAAAAAAAATCAATCCAGAGCTAGGCTGTGTGTGTCAGAATGAGACCCTTGGCTAATAGATTTTGGACCTGCCATTGTGAATGGGGGATTACTGGCTGCTTAGTTTGGGACTGTGGTTAGGTTCTCTGCATGTGCCTTTGGTTAAGATGGTCATTTTGTGGATGCAGTTTGGTGGTTGGGCTTAGGTGTTTACTCTGGGTCCAGGGGATATTGATTTTCAGTTGAAGGGACTTCTTTTAAAAATATGTATGCTAAGAATTTTCCTCTTAGCTCAGTTCAAAAGGTATAGAAATACTCCTTCCTCGTCCTATCTCATACTGAACTTCAGTTATCCGGCAGATATTTATTTCTGACATGTGTGACTTTGGCCATTAAGGAAAGTGGGCAAAAGAGGATTTTGGAAACAAAAGAAGTGAGGGATTTTTTTTTGACAGAGCTCATTTATATAGGTTATTGGATGATAAACTTCTACCTCCCTTTTCTCTGTCAAAGCCACATTACCTGATCTTTGGAGTTTAAGCACCCCCTCCCCCATAATATATAGAATATTATCATAAAACTCCATGGGCAAGGGGAGCTCAGAAAAGTAGCATGTGACCACTTCCCTTCTTGCCAAAAGGTTTAGTTCCCCACGTCCCGAATTATCTTCTCTTAGGAACAAGCATCCACACACTCACCCAAACCATAAACTTCGGAGCTATCCTTTCCATTACAATAAAAAATTTTCTCTAAGTTCTGTCAATTATACCCATAACATCCATCTCCTGCTCCAGCCCCATTGATACTGACTTGTGTCAGCATCTCTTGCTTCTTGGCTGATCTACCTACTTCAGGCTTTCTACCCAAACCAGGTTTTTCACTGCTCTGCGATTTTTCCAAGCTGCAGCTCTGACTCTGTCACTTCCCACTTAAAACCCTGCAGTAGTTCCCTATTGCCTTCAGGAGAAAGTCCAGCTCCTTAACATGGCTTATAGGGCCATTCATGATCTCATTCCTGCCTATCCAGATTTATCTCCTTCCATCCCCTTTATACAGCTTTAAGAATATAACAAACTCTCTCCCATCTCTTTGCCTTTGCACAAGCTGTTCTCTCTTTCTGGACACTCCCCCCTCCCTGTCTCCAGGCAGACTTAGATGTTTCCTCCTTTCTGCTTTCACAGTAGTTTGTTTATATCTTGGGCGATTGACTTATCACAAGGTTTTGTAAGTTGTTGCTAACCTATGTATCTCCTTCACTGCACCGTTAAATTCTTTATGAAAAGAGTATTATTACTTTGCTCATATTTGAATCTTTAGTGCCTGGCACAAAGTAGACAATTAATGCAGGTTTCTTTTCTTTTCTTTTTTTAAAAATGCATACGTGAAAGAACAAATTAATAATAGAGGTGAGGATGTGCAAGATAGGATGCTGTGTGGGGTGCAGGGAGATCCCCACTGGGGGATCCTGTGCAACCTGGGAGCAGTTTGAGATAGTGGGCACCATGCAGAAGGGATATGTAAAACAGGTTTGCCAATACACCAAGAAACTTCACTATACCAATCCTGTATAGAGAGTCTCATTAGAAATAGCCTGGAAATGATGTTTGTTTTGGTACAAACTGATGTTGTTTTATTTTTTCAGGAAAAAATAACATGATCAAGTTGCACAATTTTGGGTAAATAGATAAAAGGCAAAAGGCAAACCAAATCCCACTATTTGATACAGACACCATCAGTAATTGGGCGCATTTCTCTCAGTCTTTTATTTTTTTGCATGTTTTTCTTCACATAGTTGTAACCATAATTAATACAATTCTGTATTTTATATTTGTTGTTTAAAAGCTCCTTGTAAACATCACTTTAATGATTGCATAATTTTCCATACTGTGGCTATTCCATAATTTATATAACTAGTCTTGTTGCTGGGCTAGCTTTTTTCCCTTAATTTTTTACTGTTATGGTTCATGTACATATGGTTTTTCCTGTCTGTAGGAAGATTTCATTAGGATAGATTCCTAGAAGGGGAATTACTGGGTCAAAGGGCCTGGGGATGATTTTTGGCTTCAGACTCACGTGTCCAGTTTGCTTTCTGGAAGAGTTGTACAAAATTTACAGAGCTCCTAACCTAGATGAATGTGCCCATTTCACCCAAACTGGACAGCATCAAGCATTGTTATTAAAAAATAAAAATAAACTCCATCAATGTTCCTAATAATTAATGGAAAAATATTACCTTATTCTTATCTTAATGTGCATTTTAAAATTGTAAGGTTGGTTTTTTTTTAATATTTTTTTCTTCTTCTTCTTTTTTTTTTTTTTTTTTTTTTCCTTTTTGCCTAATTAGGTTTTCTCTTTTCTGGACTGTCGGTTCAGGGCTGGCTTTTTTTAAGTTGGATTTTTTTTTTAAATAAGCAGCCAGAGGCAGCTCTGCTTGAGGGTGAAGCCACCTCCCAGTTTTCCCTCCCCCTTTACCACCCTCCCCCCCCCCATAGTTCCCTCTACCAGGTCCAGTGACAATTGGATGATGCAGTCCTGATAATCATCCGATTCCAGAATGGGAAGCTGCATTCCTTCTCTGAAGGCAGCAAGGACACTGTGCCCCAGAATCATGCCCCCTCTGCTGTTGTTGTCCGCCTTCATTTTTTTAGTGAACGTCCTGGGAGGAGCCCCAGGACACAACCCGGACCGCAGGACCAAGATGATCTCAATACACAGCCTCTCCGAGCTGGAGCGTCTGAAGCTGCAAGAGACTGCTTACCACGAACTCGTGGCCAGGCATTTCCTCTCTGAATTCAAACCTGAAAGAGGTGAGCAGTACCCCGGGATGTGGCATCCTCGCCTTCGGGCCGAGTGGACCCCCTGGGCGGAACGGGACGAATTGGGGGTCCAGGAGGGTGGGAGGGACTCTCCTCTGGTCTTGGACCTGGCCGGTTCTCCTGGATCCTGGAGAACTGAGGGAGCGGGAGTTGAAGGGTGTTTGGTGAATTGGGAAGAGGTGAAGATTAGTTGAGTTGGGTTGAAGCCTGGGGGCTTGAGGGGCAGTGAGACAGGCAGATACCAGGGACAGACAGGTGGACAGAGGACAGGTGAAAAGACAGACGCACCAGGTGAGGTGCCAGAACAAGTCGGAATGAGATGGAGACGCAGAGGGACACTCAGAGAAGACTGGGACAGACAGAGACAGCGCGGTTGAGAGACGAAGAGTTAGAGGGAGATAGCGAGACAGTGAGAGAGAGACACGGGCCAATCCGGGCGAGTAGCGGGAGGGCGGGTGCGGGTGCGGGTGCGGGGAGCGGAGGCGAGAGGTGCGCTGGGAGCGAGCGGGACCCAGCGCAGGACGGGGGTCGAGCGCGCCAGTGGTCTCCGCGGTGCAGGTGCAGATTCTGCGACTGAGGGGAGGTGGCAGGGGGTCACGCGAGCCGAGGGGTGCCGCCGCAGTGATGAAAAGTGCAGGGGGCCGCAGGTTCGCCCGGCGCAGCCTAAAAGGAGCGCAGCAAAGGGCGAGGAGACCCCGCGGGCAGCCGCCACTGCGGGGGTCGGAGTGCGGAGATCGCGGGTGTCACCGCTTCTCCCGCGGCCGCAGCGCTGGGAGCCGACGGCATCCCGGAAGCAAGCGCGCCAGCAGTAACTTAGCGACCCTTGCTAGCCGAGGCGCCGCAGGCAGAGCCCCTCCCCTCGCCTGTTGCGCTGTCCCGCGGCCTCGGAGCCCCGGAATTTACGTTTTAAGCATTGTGTTGAGCTACTGCTGGTGCGTAACAAGATGCGCGCTGCGCACGGGGCGCCTTGGATTATCTGGTTTGGTTAAATTCTTGGAGTCTCATATGTGGTAGTTAGGATTGGTCCCGTTTTCAAATGGGGAAACTGAGGCTGAGTGAAAGCAAAACACTTTTGGGGGGCTGGTCAGAGCTGTTTGCCCCTCTCCCCAATCCCTGTGGATCAATGCATTGCGATGCTTTAGTCACTTATCAAATCCTACTTGTATGAGAATGCGTGTGTTTTCTTTTTCTCTTCCCATAGCTCTACCTATTGACCGTCCAAACACCTTGGAGAAGTGGTTTCTGATTCTGAGAGGACAAGAGAGGGGTGAGGGTCTCTCATACTGCCCTTAGTAAAGAAATAGAATGCTGCACCCCTCCTGTACTGCGTCCCTGGCTACTGGAGACTGGGCGGTGCCCACTGCCCCTGGGGGGGACTCACTCTCCACCCCCCCCCCACCCAGCTTCCAGAAACCCCGCAGGGGATGATTTCAGGAAACGGCGCACTAGCTGCAGGAGTGCTGGGTAGTCCCATCAGATATGCCTAAGCCTTCCGGGTGAATCTACCCCAGACAGTTTGCCCAGAAGAAATTGCCCTCATTGCTTCAGGGTGGTCACCCCCTGGCAGGACTTAAGGCAGAGACCCCGTCGGGGTAGTTGAGTGGAGCTGAGTCGTTCAGCCAGACCATCGCAGGGTCCCTTTGGCTCCCTCCCCAGGGAGGGGCGCTGCGGGTCTGGTGGGGTGGGGTTGGCTGGGGGCGGTTGCTTAGAGGAGTGCTACAGCCCCTGCAGTTCCTCCTGATTTAAGCGCTGCGGAGCGTAGACGTTTCTCATTCTTTCTCTCTTTGGCTCCCCAGCGGTATCACTCAAGACGTTTGGCATTCGACTGGAAGAGGTGCTTGTGAACGAGCTTACCCGCCGCAAGCAACTTGAACTGAGAGCCGCGATGCAGATTGAAGAAGCCACCGGTCAGGTTGCGGGCCGTCGTCGAGGAAATGTGGTGCAAAGGATGTTTGGCCGCATCAGGCGCTTTTTCAGTCGCAGGCGGGATGAGCCCTCCTTGCCCCGGGAGTTTACTCGCCGTGGGCGTCGAGTGAGTTAAACCGTCCAGTTTTCAGGCAGGGACCTTCTTGAAGTGTCCAGGGATGTGGGGCGGGAAGGTCAAGGCCTGTGTCCTCAGAGAGAAGGGGAGCTGAACAGAACGTGTTGGAGGGGTGTAATTGGCTTGCCACAGAGAGAATGTCTCCTGTTGTGAATGTGATGCAATCTTCAGGAAGGCCCAGAGTGACCCTCCTGCTCCCCCATTTTAACATAGTCTGGGTTTCTCCACAGGGTGCAGTCTCTGTGGATAGCCTGGCTGAACTGGAGGACGGGGCCCTGCTGCTGCAGACCCTGCAACTTTCCAAGACTTCCTTTCCAATTGGCCAGCGACTTCTGGGATCCAAAAGGAAAATGAGCCTCAATCCGATTGCTAAGCAAATCCCCCAGGTTGTTGAGGCTTGCTGCAGCTTCATTGAGAAGCATGGTAAGGGGCCAAGAATGATGGTTAAATCAAGGTAGGAGGCAATTCAAGAGAAAGAACGGTGTTCTAGAGATGGGGAGAGGAAAGAGGTCAAGGGATGAAGGGCTTGAAACATTCCCCTGCCACCAGTTGGGGTTGGGATACAATGGGGGAGGAAAAGGGAAATGCTGGGGGTGGGGGCGGTGAGCACAGATACTTAGCATCCCCTGGTCTTTTCTTTCAGGCTTAAGCACAGTCGGGATTTTCACCCTGGAATATTCTGAGCAGAGAGTGCGTAAGGTAAATCAGCTATGTTTATGCTTTTGTTCCTTCAGTGAGAAAAAACTGGTGGGGGTGGGGGCTCCCCCATAGACCTGAAGAGAATGTCATGCCTCGTGAAGGGAGCACAGTCTTCTTTTTAGCCCCCTAGGCACACCGTATAGCCAACTACCTCCACTGAAGCCTGAGACTTGCTGAAGGAGTGGCCGGTAGGGAGCCTGTGATGGGCAGAGCAGCCACCGAATGAATGTATTCTCTCTCTTTTTCTAGCTCCGTGAAGAATTTGATCAAGGTCTGGATGTAGTGCTGGACGACTCTCAGAACGTGCACGATGTGGCCGCACTCCTCAGGGAGTTTTTCCGTGACATGAAGGACTCTCTGCTGCCAGATGATCTGTACATGTCCTTCCTCCTGACAGCAAGTGAGTCTTCTGCTCTCCCTTGTTGGACAAGGAAAGGAAATAGTACAGGGGATGTGGGGTTCTGGGGACAGAGCTCAGGCTGCAAGACCCCAAGGAACTAAGGCAAAATGAACACCAGAAGATGAAAACACCTCTCCAGATTCCGCTATAAGTCTGTTGTTTGGAAATCTCTCTAGAGCTTCTTGAAGCTGTGTGCACCCTCTCAGGGCAAAGAAGAACCTAGGTTCTGTAGGGAGGGGGGTCTGATTTTGATGGGAGCACTTCTTGCTTTTAGGAATCCTGAGCTCAAATGCCATGAGAATGAGCAAAGAAAAGATGCTTGGGTACTTTATCCATAGCCTTTGGCATTTTTCAGCCAGAATCACACCTTTCTTTGTATCAGGCTGCTGCCAAGGCTAGCCCCCTAAGCCAGTCCCTGTTTTCCTTCCTCTAGCTCTGAAGCCACAGGATCAGCTTTCTGCCTTGCAGTTGCTGGTTTACCTGATGCCACCTTGCCACAGTGACACCCTGGAGCGTCTCCTGAAGGTCCTGCATAAGATCACTGAGAACTGCGAGGACTCCATTGGCATTGATGGACAGTTGGTAAAAAGCTCAGGGAAAGGGTAGTGAGACTTATAGAAGGGGAGATGTGTGGGAGTATATGAGAAAGAGACAGAGACAGAGAGACAGAGGGAGAGGGAAACAAGAACAAAAAGAGACATTTCTATTTGGGTAACTTCCATTACTACTTCAGAGTTGATCACTTTCTGCTTTCCTTTACTTAGGTTTCAGGCAATCGAATGACTTCCACCAATTTGGCTTTGGTGTTTGGATCTGCTCTCCTGAAGAGGGGGACATCTGCCAAGAGGGAGTCCAGGAAAACAAGACTGGGGATTGACCACTATGTTGCTTCTGTCAATGTGGTCCGTGCCATGATTGATAACTGGGATATCCTCTTTCAGGTAGGTGGAAACTTTGGACACACTTATTTCACAGCTCTTTCACCTGTTCACAAGGCAAGGAAGAGTGCTACATGCATCCCTGGGGGTATCCAAAGCAGGCAGCCACAAATCTCCCCGTCTAGAAATCCTTCCTACATTAGCTGGGCATGGTGCCTTCAGTTCTGGGTACCTGATAGAGATGAGTATAGATTTTTAAAATGTTGTGTAATAAAGACTAACATTGCTAATTTTACCCTCAGGTGCCTCCCCATATTCAGAGGCAGGTTGCTAAGCGTGTATGGAAATCCAGTCCTGAAGCCCTTGATTTTATCAGACGCAGGAATTTGAGGAAGATCCAGTGAGTGTTTTCTTGGTTTGTTCATGCTTAGCCTGAAGGAGAATCACCTATGGGGGCTCCCAACCCCAGGCCACCTTTATATTAGTCAACCCAAGTATACCAACTGACTTGCTTTTTCAAATTCATTCCCCTTCAGGAGCGCACGGATAAAGATGGAAGAGGATGCTTTACTTTCTGATCCAGTGGAAAACTCTGCTGAAGCCCGGGCTGCTGTCCTTGGTCAAAGCAAGCCCTTTGATGAAGGTCAGTTCCCTGCTGGCTTTCAGACCCCTGGTGAAGGTCAGTCCCTTGGTGAAGGTCAGGCCCTTCCTGAAGTCCAGGTCCTTGCTGAAGATGAGCCCCTTGAGGAAGATGAGCCCTCTGAGGAAGATGTGCCAGTCAATGAAGAACTGCTATTTGAATATCTCAATCAAGGAGTAGTCTTTGGTGAAGTCCAAGGTCTCGAGATTCCAAATGACTTGGAGATTCAAGGCCCACATCTCGAAGGCATTCCAGAGCCTGATGAAGAGGACGACGATGACGACAACGACGATGATGACGATACCCTGAACTTTGATGATCTTCCTCCCCTTGAGGACATTCTAGACCCTGATGATGAAATTCTAGAACTCATTGAAATCCAAGACGTTGAAGAAATACTATATTTTGATATGGTTCCAGACCCTGAAGTAGCCCAAGATGTGCAAGAAATCCCAAACCCTGGAGAAAACCCAAACCACGACCTTGAAGAAGGACCAGATTTTGAAGGCTACCAAAACCTTGACCTAGCAGAAGTTCCCTATCTTGATGTAATCCCGAACAATGAAGAAGCCTCAGATACTGACGAAATCCCAGACAATGAAGAAGCCCCTGATACTGATGGAGTCCCAGACCATGCAGATGACTCAGATAATGATGAAAACCCAGATTCTGAAGAAGACCCCAATCTTGAAGAGGTCCCAGCCCTTGATGAAATCCCAAATGATGAAGCCTCAAATGCTGAAGAAGTTCCAGACCACGAAGAGGTCAATGGGATTTCAGACTCTGATGAAGACCTTGATTTTGATGAAGTCCCAGCTCTTCATGTGGTCCCAAGCCCTGAAGAAGCCCCTGGTGGTCATGAAATCCCAAATCAGGAAGAATCCCCAGAGGTTAATGGGCTCTCAGACTCTGAAGAAGACCCCAGTCTTGAAGAGGTTCCAGCTCTTGATGGAGTCCCAAATGATGAAGAAACCTCAGATACTGAAGAAATTCCAGATTATGAAGAAACTCCAGAAGTCAATGGAATTGCAGGCTCTGAAGAAGACTCCAACCCTGAAGAGGTCCCAGCCCTCCATGTGGTAACGAGCCCTGAAGATGTCTCTGATTTTGATGAAGTTCAGAACCAGGAAGAATATTCAGATGTAAGTGGAGACCCAAACAATGAAGAAGCCTCAGACGTTGAAGAAATCCCAGGACACAAAGAAGACTCTGATGTCAGTGGAATCCAAGACTCTGAAGAAAACCCCAATCTTGAAGAAGACACAGTTCTCAGTGTGGTTCCAGAGCCTGAGGGCACTCAAATTCACAACAAAGTTCCGGATTCTCAGAAAGACCTAGCCAACACTTTTGAAGAAGATGAAATTACAAATATGGCTCCAGAGCCTGAAGATGTCTCCATTCTCAATACAATTCCAGACCCTCAGCCAGACCTAGCTGTCAATCTTGAAGAAATCATGAAGGTGGAAGCAGTCCCAATGCCTAGTAATCTTGACTCTAAAGAAGTTCAGAGTCCAAGGACCATCCAGTTCCACAAAGAAGATGCAGCTGTTACATTTCCTGTAGATATCGTCTTCCTTAAAAGCAAGTCTCAGCCTGGCCAAGTCATGGACTACAGGTCCTTCTCAGAGTCATTGAAGACCGACACCTGCTTTCTCCCCTCCATGAAGTTCTGTAAGCTTCCGGCTCCAGCTTTGTTACTCATTTGCTTAGTAAAATTAGTCAGGCTGGTTGTAGGGTGGTGGTGGTTGTTAGGAGGACGCCCACTTCCTCGCTTCCCTGGTGGTATTGCCCATTTGCTCTAAGCACGGGGTATCTGTCTCACTCTTTCTGTTCTCTAACATGGCCCTGCCCTCCTGCCCCCCGCCCCCACACACTCAGCTTCCACAGTGGGCCTAGATTTAGAGATGTATGTTCTACTGTTAGGCTGCAGTTTTCTTACATGTCAAATGGGGATAATCATTTCTGCCCTAACTTCTTGCCTCATACTGTATTTGAAGCTCAAAATTAGGTCTTAGTTCCTTGGGTGCTGTGCAAAGTGTGAAGTCTAGAAACATAAGGAGTTAACATTGTTACTATTTTCCAGGTTCCTCTGAGGAGCCAGCTGTGCCTCCCGGCACTGCCCGTTCCCATGACGATGATGAAGGAGCGGGTAAACCCTCCATTCTGGAGCAAGACCGCCCATTGCTCCGTGTGCCCCGGGAGAAGGAGGCCAAAACTGGCGTCGGCTACTTCTTTCCTTAGATGTTTTTCCTTCTATATGGTGCCAGACAGGGGGAAAGGGTGGGGGTAGACCTGGGATGTCACAGGAAACATTAAGGAGAGTCTTGAAGGTAAAGATCTGAGGGTAAGAAGGAGTTCTACCTGATGCTCGGGTCAGGTTGTGAATTCCAAACACACTACCAGCCCCTTTACTGGGGATGCTTGGTCCCTTCAGCTGGTAAAAGTGGAGATGTTTCTGTGTCATGCTCAGGCGCCCTGGTGCTACCTTGCCTCTCTCTTTTATCCCTGATCCTGGCTTTCCCTTACTACAGCCGTTCCTTTAATTGATGTGACATTTGTGGTAAACACCTGTCCCAGAGAAGCTCACAAATCTCGAGGTGCTTTCCCTCCCCCAAAGGGGATTGCATGCTTTTCCTGACTTTCCTACCCTCCTCCTAAGAGCTCAATTGGAAAGGCCCTCAAGAGGCACGCTAGGATGTTAGTTCAGCCTACTGACAGCTGACAGTTAATGCTAAACCATGTCACACCAACTCATAGCCGTGTCCCCACAGCCACTCCACCGCCTCAGGATAATTGTTTCCAAATTATTTAGACCAATGGCTCGTCAAACAGCCACTCCCCAAATCCTGAGAAACCCAACTAGCTTTTCTGGGGTCAAAAGTTAGAGGAAAACTTGGATTTTATTACCTAGATCTGTTTTACAGACAGCTGGCAGCCACATCCTGTTGTCAGCAAAACAGCTAGTTAAGTATGAACACATAGTTCCAAGCAGTAAAAGTCACCTGATTACAAATGTTCTTAAATATCGTCTCTGTAGTTCCTCTATGCAGGACGGTGCAAATTTGCGGGACATGCTCTGGTAACACGCAGATATGGGTTATGTATGACATCCAAAATTATAGCTGTTATTGAGGGGTACCAACTGCTAAGGTCCATAGAATGAAGAATGTATTGTATTGAGGGATAGAAATTGATCAGACAATGGGTAACAACCGCAGAGCTCGAAGATTTGTGATTGTTAAAACTTCTCTGGCATTTAATCATTAATAAACATCTGTATTGTGACAGCAGCATATTCATGGCATACTGTGTGTGTGTTTATTTTATTTGAAATTTTGTTGGTGAGTTGGGAAGCTCTAGCTGGAGCTGAAGGGGAAAGAGAGGTGGGGAAGAGGAATGAAATAGAAGAGGGTGATGCGGAATAAAGGGCAGGGGTGACATGGTGTAAAGGGATGGAGTGAGTGGAATAAAGGGGAAGGGGTGATTTGGAATAAGGGGATGGAGAGAGATGGAATAAAGATGTGAGGTGGAATAAAGGGGAGTGATGTGGGGTACAAGAGAAGGGATGATGGAGAATAGAGGGGAGGGGTGATATGGGATAAAGGGATGGAGAGAAATGGAATAAAGGGAGGTGACGTGGGATAAGGGGGGTGAGGTGGGATAGAGGAGAGGGTGTTGGGGAATAAACGGGAAGGGGTAATGTGGAATAAGGAGATGGAGAGAAATGGAATAAAGGGGTGAGGTGGAAAAAAAGGGTGTGGTGCGTGATAAAGGAGAGTAAAGTGGAAGAAAGGGGAAAGAGCTGTAACTGAATAAAGAGAATGTAGAAGGGATGAAGGAGAAGTAGGGGAAAAGAATAAAGCTTAAGAGGAGGCCCTCTAAAAGGAGAAAAGAGGGGCATAAAGGGAGAGATCACTAGGTGCTCTCAACTGAGAAATTCCCCCTGGATTGGTCAAAAATGAAAACCTAGAAATATCCTGAGACATATGATTTCCAAGGGTAAGAGAAGAACATGCTTCTGTTTGATTGATGGGACCGCCAAACTTTCTTGAAAGCTTAAGACTTCATGACATGCTTGGAAATTTCACATGTCAGGGACAGAGTTCCAGAAAGTGGAATGATGTGTATTATTTATTTTTGCACACTTTACTTTAGGGTATTTCCTTCTGTAGAGTTTTACAGACAGCAGAAAGGTAATGTTGGGTCCCTCCTATAATAATGATTATTTTACAATAATAATTATAATGATAGTTCACACATATCGAGTTCCTAAATGTGTTCAAAGCTTTACTTGCATCATTTTATTTAATATTCACAGCAACTCTATGAGATACATGTTACTGTCATCCTCATTTTCTTCTTGAGGAAAATGAGATACAGAGAGGTCAAATAACCTGCCCAAATTACACATCTGCTTAGTGGAAAACAGCCAGTCTTCAAAACTTTAACGACTAGATTATACTGGCTTATCCTAAAATTTTAGGATTCTTCCTTTGACACAAAGATGCACTGTGATGTCTGCAGTCAGTTTTTTTGGTTTGGATTTGCACTTTTAACAAGCAAGCTTCAGGTTCCTTCCTTATAGGTCCTTTCTTCAGACAAGCCATTAGACAACAACTGTGATATCTCAGACAGACCCTAGCAGTTGTATCTAGGACCCACAGATATTAAACCCAGCAGAAAATATAAAGCTCATCCATTCCAGCTCTCTGTTATATGTATGGTCACAGTAGGGCTCATATTTGGAAAGGACTTACTTGAGGTCAGAGATCTGGATTAAGATCCAGACAGGCCTCTGACTGCCATTCCAGGACTCTATGGAGCTAAAATAGTACGATGTGTCCTTGGAAGAGTTCACCTGTGCTTTTCCCACTCAGCTTGAAAATCAACAAATAAACCAGATAACAAGTAGGTCAGTAGATTGATTCAAAACATTCCCTTCACCTCCTGGCCTTCCCTGAAACCAGGTTTTCTCCTGATCTTACTGCTTCCCCTACATTCCCCCCTAGTGCTGACTACCAACCAAGGAGTTGGGGCTGAGAGTGGTAAGTAGATATGGACATTATCCTCACTCTTCCCCATACTCTAAGGGCCAGCTCAGTGGGCTTCCTTGACACTCCAAGTCCTGTCCTCATCCTAGGCAACCTCAACAATATCTACGTGGAAGACCCATCCCACACCCTGGCCTTTCATCCTTTAACTTAGCATTTCAACCACCTGCAGCCGCTTGGCATCACTAGGCATGACATCACTTCCAAAAGCCTCAACTCCAGTATTCCACTGTGACTCAAATCTCCTAACAATGGCTGGATTCCACGTCTTCTGCTATTTGGTCTTGTTGAGATGTCCAGTGCCTCAAGCCTTTTCTTTTCTCTTCACTTCTTTCCTTGTCCAGGCAGGATCTCAGGGCATATTAATTTAGAACTGACTGTATCTTCATTCCCTTGCTCTTGAAATACCGTGTCTGCACTATTTACTCTCAGCCTTGGGTCCCTCCAAGCATCTGATTCCTCCAATCTCATAATGACCACTGTGAGAAAATGTAGTAGCCCTCCAAATATTGGTTCATCTAATAGAATTTCCAACCTCAGCTGGGCCCTCAGGCCACTCAGCAATTCTCTTGCACACCCCAGGTCATGTCCTTCTCTAATTCTCCTCCCATTCATATTCCATTTCAATATCATTCCCCTCAAACAACAGCCCCTTTCACTCTAACTCATCCCCAATACAACCTCTCTTCTGCTTTATGCTTATTTTCCTCTGCTTTTTCTAGTTTCTTTAGGTAGGAACTTAGATTATTGATTTTCTCTTTTCTAATGTAAATGTTCAGTGCTTTAACAGTGTACCACAAGTTTTGATGTGTTGTATTTTCATTCAGTTCAATATATTTTTAAAATTTCCTTTGAGACTTTCTCATTGACCAATGGATTATATAGAAGGTTAGTATACTTTTTAAGTGTTTTGAGATTTTTCTGCCATCTTTCTGTCATTGATTTGTAGTGCTGCCTGGCTCACCTGTGATAGGTGGGACTTTCATTTGATCCAGAAAAAGAATGAGCCTACCTGGGCCACCTTCTGTTTCTAAAACTAAGCTGGTGTTCAGGAAATGGCAGTCCTGGGTCACCTTTCTTTCCTGGGTTAGAGGTAATAAGACAACTTTGTACTGTGCTGTTTCTCTAGTCCTAGGGTCCTAAACCTTCCTCTTATATCTTTTAGAATTCTACTTTGGTTTTCTCTGAAGTTATTTCCAGGGCTTATACTTGTACTTGATAGGGAGGAGCTTGGGAGAAAAAGGGCTGTGTGATCTTCTCCTGAGCAGAAGTCTCCTGGTTATTCGTAAAAAGATTTATTGAGATATAGTTTCCATAATTTCCAATCTATAGTTTAGAGTGTACAATATTGTTAGTGTATTCACAGAGTTGTGCAACCATTGCCATAATCTAATTTAATAATATTTTCATCACTCCAAAAAGTAGCCACATACCAGTTAGCAGTCATTCTCTATCTTTCCTGTCCCCCAAGTTTAGGCAACCACCAAACTACTTTCTATCTTCACAGACTTCCCTATTCTGGACATTTCATATAAATGGAATCACACAGTATGTAATCTTTTGTGACTGGCTTCTTTCATGTAGCATAATATTTTCAAGATTCAACCATGTCACATCATGTATCAGAACTTTATTGTTTTTTAATGTCAAATAATATTTCACTATTATTTTGGATATGACACATGGATATGCCATATTTAATTCATAATTACCTACAAATAATGATGAACATTTTCATATTTTCCCCCATCCTTTGGTCATATATCTTCTGCCTATTTTTAAGTGAGATTTTTTGATTGTGTTGAAAGTTTTTTTTATATATTCTGGATAATTTTTTCCTGTCTGTGACTTGTTTTTCATTCTCTTAATGGAATCTTATGAAGAGCAGAAGTTTTAAATTTTTTTTAGAAATTTATTTATTTTTAATTTAATTTTGGCTGCGTTGGGTCTTTGTTCCTGCGCATGGGCGAGCGGGGGCTACTCTTCGTTGCAGTGCGTGGGCTTATTGCAGTGGCTTCTCTTGTTGCAGAGCACAGGCTCTAGGTGTGCAGGCTTCAGTAGTTGTGGCATGTGGGCTCAGTAGTTGTGGCTTGCAGGCTCTAGAGTTCAGGCTCAGTAGTTGTGGTGCACTGGCTTAGTTGCTCCTCGACATGTGGGATCTTCCCGGACCAGGGATCAAACCCGTGTCCCCTGCATTGGCAGGCGGATTCCCAAACACTGCACCACCAGGGAAGTCCCAGAAGTTTTTAATTTTAATGAAGCTCAGTTTACCATGTTAAAAATATTTAGGATTTTACTTTTGGTGTCATTTTTAAGAAATCATTGCCTACCGCACGCTCACTAAGCATTCTCTCAAAGTCTGCACCAGACCGAGGAGATGATTGGTCTAAGGTGCAAAATTTAAGGAGTATCTCTCAAGGTTGTGCAAATCCCCGAGAGTGAGGACGTTCTTAAATTTTGCACCCTAGGCCCCTCACTTGCCTGGTCCTGTGTTCTGCTATGTTTTATCCAATAAGTTTTATAGTTTTATTTATCCAATCATCACTTGAGAGCCAAATAGGTTGTTTCCACTTTTCTTATGGTAAATAATGCTGCTATGAAATTCATGTACAAGTTTTTGTGCAGAGATACGTTTTCATTTCTCTTAGGTATGTACCTAGGAATGGAATTGCTGGGTCATATGGTAACTCTGTTTTTAAACATTTTTGGAAACTGTCAGTTTTTTAAAGTGATTGTATCATTTTACATTCCTACCAGCAATGCATGAGATTTCCAATTTCTTCACATTTTTGTCAACAATTTTTATTATCTTTTTATATTATTATTATTGCAGTCCTTCTAGTGGTGTGAATGGTTTCTCTTCGTGGTTTTGATTTGCATTTCTCTGAAGACTAGTGATGCTAATCAATGTAATATACCATATTAAGAAACTAAAACTTTAAAAAGATTTAGTTTTTCTATTTCTGCCTACAATTTATTTGCAGTTGAATTTATATACAGTGTGAGGTATGGATTGAAGTTCATTTTTTTCTTCTATACATATATGCACATTTTCTAATACCATTTAATGAAAAGACTATAATTTCTCCACTTAATTGCCTTTATAACTTCATCAAAAATTGGTTGATCATTCATTCTGTGTATATTTCTGCATTTTCTCTCTGATGGATCTATTTTTCTATTTTTATGTCAGTAACATCCTTCTTGATTACTGTAGACTTATAATAAATCTTTAAATAGGGGAGTGTCAGCTGTCTATTTTTGTCCCCAGTTTTACTGAGGTATAAATGACATATAACGTTGTGTAACCTTAAGGTATACAACATGACGATTTGATACATGTCTATTTCTCAAAATGTTTACCACAACAAGGTTAGTTAACACAGTTTACCTCACATAGTTACCATTTTGTTGTAATGGTGATGGTGGTGAGAACATTAGAGCTCTACTCTCCTAGCAACTTTCAAGTATACAATACAGTATTATCAACTACAGTCACCATGCTGTACATTATATCCCTGGAAATTATTCATCTTATTCAAAGTTTGTGCCCTTTGACCAATACCTCCCTATTTCCCACCCCTCAGCTACTGGCAACCCAGCCACCATTCTACTCTTTCCATGAGTTTGATATTTTTAGAGTCTACATATAAAGTGAGATCATACGGTGTTTGTTTTTCTCTGTATGACTTATTTCGCTTAACATGATGCTTTCAAGGGACATCTACGTTGTTGCAAATGGCAGAATTTCCTTCTTTTTTATAGCTGAATTATGTATCTATATCTGTATCTACCTATATAGATAGATATAGATTTAGATAGAAATACAGATATAGATATAGATCACACATTTTCTCTATTGATTTATCCATTGATGGACACTTAGGTTGTATCCATGCCTTGGCTATTGTGAATAATGTTGTAATAAACATGGGAGTGCGGCTACCTCTTTGATACCCTGTTTTCATTTCCTTTGGATATGTACCCAAGTGGATTTCTGGGTCATGTGGTAGTTCTCTTTTTAATTTTATGAGGAACCTCCATTCTGTCTTCCACAGTGGCTTTACAACTTACATTTCTACCAGCACTGCACAGGGTTCCTTATTCTCCACATCTTCGCCAGCATTTGTTATTGCTTATCTTTTTGATAACAGCCATTCTAAAAGGTATATGAGTAATACATCATTGTGGTTTTGACTTGCATTTCCCTGGTGATTAGCGACATTGAGCACCTTTTTTTTTTTTTTTAAAGAAATTCACGTTCTTTTATTTATTTATTTATGACTGTGTTGAGTCTTCGTTTCTGTGCGAGGGCTTTCTCTAGTTGTGGCAAGTGGGGACCACTCTTCATCGCGGTGCGCAGGCCTCTCACCATCGCGGCCTCTCTTGTTGCGGAGCACAGGCTCCAGACGCGCAGGCTCAGTAATTGTGGCTCACGGGCCCAGTTGCTCCGTGGCATGTGGGATCTTCCCAGACCAGGGCTCGAACCCGTGTCCCCTGCATTGGCAGGCAGATTCTCAACCACTGCGCCACCAGGGAAGCCCCAAGCACCTTTTAATGTATGTGTTAACCATTTATGTCTTCTTTGGGAAAAAAAAATTCTTTTCAAGTCCTCAACCCATTTTTAAATAAGACTTTGTTTTTGCTATTCAGTTGTATGAGTCTCATATATTTTGGATATTAACCCCTTATCAGATATGTGGTTCGCAAGTATTTTCTCCTATTCAGTAAGTTACCTTTTCATTTTGCTGATTGTTTCTATTGCTGTACAAAAGCTTTTTGGTTTGATTTAGTCCAACTTGTTTACTTTTGCTGTTGTATCCAAAAAAATTGTTGCCAAAACCAATGTTGAGGAGATTTCCCCCTATGTTGTTTTCTTCTAGTAGTTTCACAGTTTTGGGTTTTACATTTGTCTTTAATTTATTTTGAGTAAGTTTTTGTGAGTGCCATAAGATAGGCATCCAATTTCGTTCTTTTGCTTGTGTTTATCCAGTTTTCCGAAAACGATTTTTTGAAGAGACTATCCTTTCCCCACTGCGTACAGTTGACCCTTGAACAACACGGGTTTGAATTGCATGGGTCCACTTATAGGTGGAATTTTTCAATAAATTCATACTGCAGGACTACATGATCTGTGGTTGGTTTAATACTCAGATTTGGAAACATGGATAGAGAGGGCTGACTGTAAAATTATATACAGATTTTTGACTGGGTGGGGGTTGGTGCCCCTAACCCCCATGTTGTTCAAGAGTCAACTGTAGTTTTGGCTTTCTCATCAAATATTAGTTGACCATATATGCAGGGGCTTATTTTGGGCTTTCTACTCTGTTCCATTGGTCTACACATCTATTTTCATGCCAGTAATATACTGCTTTGATTACTATAGCTTCATAATATAGTGTGAAATCAAGAAGTATGATGCTTCCAGCTTTGTTCCTTTTCTTTTTTTCAGAATCGTTTTGGCTATTTGGGGTCTTTTGTGGTTCCATACAAATTTGGGGATTATTTTTCTATTCCTGTGAAAAATGCCACTGGAATTTTGATAAGAATTGCTCTGAATCTATAGGGCTTTAGGTAATATGGACATCTTAGCAATATTAGTTCTTGCAATTCAAGAACATGGGATACCTTTCCATTTGTTTGTGTCTTCAATTACTTTCATCAAAGTCTTGTAGCTGTCAGTGTACAGATCTTTCACTTCCTTGGTTAAATTTTCTCCTAAATATTTTATTGTTTTTGAAGCTGCTGTGAATGAGATATTCTTAATTTCTTTTCAGTTATTTTATTGTTAGCATATAGAAACACAGCTAATTTCCGTATGTTGATTTTATATCCTGCAACTTTGATTAGTTCCAACAGTATTTCTTCGTGGAGTCTTTAGGATTTTCTATATATAAGATAATATCCAATGAGTGGTGCTGGGAAAACTGGACAGCTACATGTAAAAGAATGAAATTAGAACACTCCCTAATACCATACACAAAAATAAACTCAAAATGGATTAGAGACCTAAATGTAACACCGGACACTGTAAAACTCTTAGAGGAAAACATAGGAAGAACACTCTTTGACATAAATCACAGCAAGATCTTTTTTGATCCACCTCCTAGAGTAATGGAAATAAAAACAAAAATAAACAAATGGGACCTAATGAAACTTAAAAGCTTTTGCACAGCAAAGGAAACCATAAACAAGACGAAAAGACAACCCTCAGAATGGGAGAAAATATTTGCAAACGAATCAACAGACAAAGGATTAATCTCCAAAATATATAAACAGCTCATGCAGTTCAATATTAGAAAAACAAACAACCCAATCCAAAAATGGGCAGAAGACCTAAATAGACATTTCTCCAAAGAGGACATACAGATGGCCAAGAAGCACATGAAAAGCTGCTCAACATCACTAATTATTAGAGAAATGCAAATCAAAAGTACAATGAGGTATCACCTCACACCAGTTAGAATGGGCATCATCAGAAAATCTACAAACAACAAATGCTGGAGAGGGTGTGGAGAAAAGGGTACCCTCTTGCACTGTTGGTGGGAATGTAAATTGATACAGCCACTATGGAGAACAGTATGGAAGTTCCTTAAAAAACTAAAAATAGAATTACCATATGACTCAGCAATCCCACCAGTGGGCATATACCCAGAGAAAACCATAATTCAAAAAGACACATGCACCCCAATGTTCATTGCAGCACTATTTACAGTAGCCAGGTCATGGAAGCAACCTAAATGCCCATCGACAGACGAATGGATAAAGAAGATGTTGTACATATATACAATGGAATATTACTCAGCCATAAAAAGGAACAAAATTGGGTCATTTGTTGAGACATGGATGGATCTAGAGACTGTCATACAGAGTGAAGTAAGTCAGAACGAGAAAAACAAATATCGTATATTAATGCATACATGTGGAACCTAGAAAAATAGTACAGATGAACTGGTTTGCAGAGCAGAAATTGAGACACAGAAGTAGAGAACAAACGTATGGATACTAACGGGGGAAAGTGGCGGGGGTGGGGGTGGGGGTGTGACGAATTGGGTGATTGGGATTGACATGCATACAGTGATGTGCATAAAACTGATGACTAATAAGAACCTGTTGTATTAAAAAAAAATCAGCAATGAAAAAAAAAAGATAATATCATCTGCAAATAAAGATAATTTTATATCTTTTTTTCCCAGTTTGGATGCCTTTTATTTCTTGATCTTGCCCGATGGCTTTAGCTGGGACTTCCAGTACTATGTTGAATAAGAATGATGAGAGTGGGCACCCTGGTCTTGTTCCTGATCTTAGAGGAAAAGCTTTCAAACTTTTACCATTGAGTATAATATTAGCTGTGGGTTTGTCATATATGGTTTTTCTTGTATTGAGGTATTTTCCTTCTATACCCAATTTGTTGAGTAATTTTATAGTGAAGGGATGTCAAATTTTGTCAAATAATTTTTCTACATCTATTCAGATGATCATATGATTTTTATCTTTCATAAAATTGGCATAAAACTGGAGCAATTGTCAAGCTCATCTCATTTGTTTCTCATCTTTCTGGGATCACTATCCTTTGTTGTATGGTTTTCAGTGACGTGGGAACTATTATTTCATATATTTTGACAGTTTCTTAAGTGTTTCAGGTGGAATGGTAAATTTGGTCTCTGTTATAAGTATTTATTAATTTCACACTATTTAGGGAGTTTCTAGACATCTTTTCATTACTTATGCATAATTTAAGTCTGTATGGTCATAGAACATCCTTTATCTGACTCAAATTCCTTAAATTTGTTGACGTTTGTTTTATAACCCAGAAATATGTTAAATCTTGGCAAATGTTGCATGTGCACATGAACACAATGTTTATTCTACTGTTGTTGGGTGATGTATTTTCTATATATCAATTAAGACAAGTTGATTAATAGTATCACTCAAGTAATTTATATACATATTTATTTCTCTGCACTTGATGTATCAAGTACTGTAGAAGGAGTGTTGAAATCTCTAATTACAAATGTGGATTTGTTTATTTCTTTGTAAGTTTTATATTTGTTTCCTCTATTGTAAAGTTCTGTTTTAGGTGCACGCACATTTAGAATTGTTGTCTATTTGGTGAATTAGCCCCTTCATAATTATGTAATCGTCCTTTTTATCCATCTAAATATTGCTTGTTTTGAAGTTTACATGTATGATATTAATATGCCCATCTTTCCTTTCTTTAATTTTTAAGAACAGCTTTATTGAGATGTTTCACATACCATAAAACAAACGGTTTAAAGTTGTTTAGTGCATGCATTCAATGGTTTACTATTTTAATAAAGTTGTGAGACCAACAACACTGCCTAATTTTAGAACATTTACCTCCTCCTAAAAGAAAAGTCATACACATTTGCAGTCACTGCCCACTTCTCCTTAGCCCCCAGCCCTAGGCAATCACTAATCTAAATTCTGTCTTATAAATTTACCTATTGTAGACATTTGCTATAAAGGGAATCTTACCATATGTGGCCTTGTCACTAGATTCTTTTACTTCACAAAATGTTTTCAAGGTTAACTAATGTCTTTTTTTTTTTAACATCTTTACTGGAGTATAATTGCTTTAAAATGGTGTGTTAGTTTCTGCTTTATAACAAAGTGAATCAGCTATACACATACATATATCCCCATATCTCCTCCCTCTTGCGTCTCCCTCTCACCCTTCCTATCCCACTGCTCTAGGTGGTCACAAAGCACCGAACTGGTCTCCCTGTGCTAAGCGGCTGCTTCCCACTAGCTGTTTATTTTACATTTGGTAGCATATATAAGTCCATGCCACTCTCTCACTTCGTCCCAGCTTACCCTTCCCCATCCCCGTGTCCTCAAGTCCATTCTCTACATCTGCGTCTTTATTCCTGTGCTGCCCCTAGGTCCTTCAGAACCATTTTTAAAAATAGATTCCATATATATGTGTTAGCATATGGTATTTATTTTCCTCTTTCTGACTTACTTCACTCTGTATGACAGTCTCTAGGTCCATCCACCTCACTACAAATAACACAATTTCTTTTCTTTTTATGGCTGAGTAATATGCCATTGTATATATGTGCAACATCTTCTTTATACATTCATCTGTTAATGGACACTTAGTTTGCTTCCATGTCCTGGCTATTGTAAATAGAGCTGCAATGAACATTGTGGTACATGACTCTTTTTGAATTATGATTTTCTCAGGGTATATGCCCAGTAGTGGGATTGCTGGGTCATATGGTAGTTCTATTTTTAGTTTTTTAAGGAACCTCCATAGGGGCTGTCTCAATTTACATTCCCACCAACAGTGCAAGAGGGTTCCCTTTTTCCACACCTTCTCCAGCATTTATTGTTTCTAGATTTTTTGATGATGGCCATTCTGACCGGTGTGAGATGATATCTCATTGTAGTTTTGCTTTGCATTTCTCTAATGATTAGTGATGTTGAGCATCCTTTCGTGTGTTTGTTGGCAATCTGTATATCTTCTTTGGAGAAATGTCTGTTTAGGTCTTCTGCCCATTCTTGGATTGGGTTATTTCATTTTTTTGATACTGAGCTGCTTGTAAATATTGGAGTTTAATCCTTTGTCAGTTGCTTCATTTGCAAATATTTTCTCCCATTCTGAGGGTTGTCTTCGTCTTGTTTATGGTTTTCTTTGGTGTGCAAAAGCTTTGAAGTTTCATAAGGTCCCATTTGTTTATTTTTGTTTTTATTTCCATTTCTCTAGGAGGTGGGTCAAAAAGGATCTTGCTGTGATTTATGTCATAGAGTGTTCTGCCTATGTTTTCCTCTAAGAGTTTTAGAGTGTCTGGCCTTACATTTAGATCTTTTATCCATTTTGAGTTTATCTTTGTGTATGGTGTTAGGGAGTGTTCTAATTTCATTCTTTTACATGTAGCTGTCCAGTTTTCCCAGCACCACTTATCTGAGAGACTGTATTTTCTCCATTGTATATTCTTGCCTCATTTATCAAAAAAAAAGGTGACCGTATGTGCGTGGGTTTATCTCTGGGCTTCCTATCCTGTTCCACTGACCTATATTTCTGTTTTTGTGCCAGTACCATACTGTCTTGATTACTGTAGCCCTGTAGTATAGTCTGAAGTCGGGGAGCCTGATTCCTCCAGCTCCGTTTTTCTTTCTCAATATTACTTTGGCTATTCAAGGTCTTTTGTGTTTCCATACAAATTATGAAATTTTTTATTCTAGTTCTGTGAAAAATGCCATTGGTAACTTGATAGGGATTGCATTGAATCTGTAGATTGCTTTGGATAGTATACTCATTTTCACAATGTTGATTCTTCCAATCCAAGAACATGGTATATCGCTCCATCTGTTTGTATCATCTTTAATTTCTTTCATCAGTGTCTCATAGTTTTCTGCATACAGGTCTTTTGTCTCCTTAGGTAGGTTTATTCCTAGGTATTTTATTCTTCTTGTTGCAATGGTAAATGGGAGTGTTTCCTTAAATTCTCTTTCAGATTTTTCATCATTAGTGTATAGGAATGCAAGAGATTTCTGTGCATTAATTTTGTATCCTGCTGCTTTACCAAATTCATTGATTAGCTCTAGGAGTTTTCTGGTAACATCTTTAGGATTCTCTATGTATAGTATCATGTCATATGCAAACAGCGACAGCTTTACTTCTTCTTTTCCGACTTGGATTCATTTTCTTTCTGTTTCTTCTCTGATTGTTGTGGCTAAAACTTCCAAAACTGTGTTGCATAATAGTGGTGAGAGTGGACAACCTTGTCTTGTTCCTGATCTTAGTGGAAATGATTTCAGTTTTTCCCCATTGAGGATGATGTTGGCTGTGGGTTCGTCATATATGGCCTTTATTATGTTGAGGTAAGTTCCCTCTATGCCTACTGTCTGGAGGGTTTTATCATAAATGGGTGTTGAATTTTGTCAAAAGCTTTTCTGCATCTATTGAGATGATCATATGGTTTTTATTCTTCATTTTGTTAATATGGTGTATCACATTGATTGATTTGCGTATATTGAAGAATCGTTGCATTCCTGGGATAAACCCCACTTGATCTTGGTGTATGATCCTTTTAATGTGCTGTTGGATTCTGCTTGCTCGTATTTTGTTGAGGAGTTTTGCATCTGTGTTCATCAGTGATATTGGCCTGTAGTTTTCTTTCTTTGTGACATTTTTGGTTTTCGTATCAGGGTGATGGAGGCCTCATAGAATGAGTTTGGGAGTGTTCCTCCCTCTGCTATACTTTGAAAGAGTTTCAGAAGGATAGGTATTAGCTCTTCTCTAAATGTTTGATAGACTTCGCCTGTGAAGCCATCTGGTCCTGGGCTTTTGTTTGTTGGAAGATTTTAAATCACAGTCTCAATTTCAGTGCTTGTGATTGGTCTGTTTATATTTTCTATTTCTTCCTGGTTCAGTCTTGGAAGGTTGTACTTTTCTAAGAATTTGTCCATTTCTTCCAGGTTGTCCATTTTATTGGCATATAGCTGCTTGTAGTAACCTCTCATGATCCTCTGTATTTCTCCAGTGTCAGTTGTTACTTCTCCTTTTTCATTTCTTGTTCTATTGATTTAAGTCTTCTCCCTTTTTTCCTTGATGAGTCTGGCTAATGATTTATCAATTTTGGTTATATTCTCAAAGAACCAGCTTTTAGTTTTATTGATCTTTGCTATCGTTTCCTCCATATCTTTTTCATTTATTTCTGATCTGACCATTATGATTTATTTCCTCTGCTAACTTTGGGGTTTTTTTGTTCTTCTTTCTCTAGTTGCTTTAGGTGTAAGGTTAGGTTGTTTATTTGAGGTGTTTCTTGTTTCTTGAGGTAGGATTGTATTGTTATAAACTTCCCTCTTAGAACTGCTTTGCTGCATCCCATAGCTTTTGGGTTGTCGTGTTTTCATTGTCATTTGTTTCTAGGTTTTTTTAATTTCCTATTTGATTTTTTCAGTGATCTCTTGGTTATTATGTAGTGTATTGTTTAGCCTCCATGTGTTTGTATTTTTTTCATATTTTTTTCCTGTAATTGATGTCTAGTCTCATAGTATTGTGGTTGGAAAAGATACTTGATATGATTTCAATTTTCTGAAATTTACCGAGGCTTGATTTGTGACCCAAGAGATGATCTATACTGGAGAATGTTCCATGAGCACTTGAGAAGAAAATGTATTTTTTTTTGGATGGAATATCCTATAAATATCAATTAAGTCCATCTTGTTTAATGTATCATTTAAAGCTTGTGTTTCCTTATTTATTTTCATTTTGGCTGATCTGTCCTTTGGTGAAAGTGGGGTGTTAAAGTCCCCTACTATGATTGTGTTCCTGTTGATTTCCCCTTTTATGGCTGTTAGCATTTGCCTTATGTATTGAGGTGCTACTGTGTTGGGTGCATAAGTCTTTACAATTGTTATATCTTCTTTTTGGATCGATACCTTGATTATTATGTAGTGTCCTTCTTTGTCTCTTGTAATAGTCTTTATTTTAAAGTCTATTTTGTCTGATATGAGAATTGCTACTCTAGCTTTCTTTTGATTTCCATTTGCGTGGAATATCTTTTTCCATCCCCTCACTTTCAGTCTGTATGTGTCCCTAGGTCTGAAGTGGGTCTCTTGTAGACAGCATGTATATGGGTCTTTTTTTAATATCCATTCAGCCAGTCTATGTCTTTTGGTTGGAGCATTTAATCCATTTACATTTAAGGTGATTATCGATATGTATGTTCCTATGACCATTTTCTTAATTGTTTTGGGTTTGTTATTGTAGGTCTTTTCCTTCTCTTGTGTTTCCTCCCTAGAGATGTTCCTTTACCATTTGTTGTAAAGCGGGTTTGGTGTGCTGAATTCTCTTAGCTTTTGCTTGTCTGTAAAGGTTTTAATTTATCCGTCAAATCTGAATGAGATCCTTGCTGGGTAGAGCAATCTTGGTTGCAGGTTTTTCCCTTTCATCACTTTAAATATGTCCTGCCACTCCCTTTTTGCTTGCAGAATTTCTGCTGAAAGATCAGCTGTTAACCTTATGGGGATTCCTTTATATGTTATTTGTTGCTTTTCCCTTGCTGCTTTTAAGATTTTTTCTTTGTGTTTACTTTTTGATAGTTTGATTAATATGTGTCTTGGCATGTTTCTCCTTGGATTTATCCTTCGTGAGACTCTCTGTGCTTCCTGGGCTTGACTGACTATTTCCTTTCCCATATTAGGGATGTTTTCAACTATAATCTGCTCCAATATCTTCTCAGTCCCTTTCTTTTTCTCTTCGTCTTCCGGGATCCCTATAATTCGAATGTTGTTGTGTTTAATGTGTCCCAGAGGTCTCTGAGAGTGTCCTCAATTCTTTTCATTTTCTTTCTTTATTCTGCTATGTGGTAGTTATTTCCACTATTTTATCTTCCAGGTCACTTTTCCGTTCTTCTGCCTCAGGTGTTCTGTTATTGATTCCTTCTAGAGAATTTTTAATTTCATTTATTGTGTTGTTCATCATTTTTTGTTTGCTCTTTAGTTCTTCTAGGTCCTTGTTAAACGTTTCTTGTATTTTCTCCTTTCTATTCCTAAGATTTTGGATTATCTTTACTACCATTATTCTGAATTCTTTTTCGGGGAGACTGCCTATTTCCTCTTCATTTGTTTGGTCTGGTGGGTTTTTACCTTGCTCCTTCTTCTGCTGTGCATTTCTCTGTCTTCTCATTTTGCTTAACTTACTGTGTTTGGGTCTCCTTTTCACAGGCTGCAGGTTCGTAGTGCCCGTTGTTTTTGGTGTCTGCCCCCAGTGGCTAAGGTTGGTTCAGTGAGTTGTGTAGGCTTCCTCGTGGAGGGGACTGGTGCCTGTGTTCTGGTGGATGAGGCTAGATCTTGTCTTTCTGGTGGGCAGGACCGCATCCTGTGGTGTGTTTCGGGGTGTCTGTGACATTATTATGATTTTAGGCAGCCTCTCTGCTAATTGGTGGGTCTGTGTTCTTGTCTTGCTAGTTGTTTGGTCTAGGGTGTCCAGCACTGTAGCTTGCTGGTCATTGAGTGGAGCTATGTCTTAACGTTGAGATGGAGATCACTGGGAGAGCTTTCGCCTTTTGATATTACATGGAGCTGAGAGGTCTCTGGTGGACCAATTTCCTGAACTTGGCTCTCCCCCCGCAGTGGCACAGGCCTGACACCTGGCCAGAGCCTCAAGACCCTGTCAGCCACACCGCTCAGAAGAAAAAGGAGAAAAAACGAAAGAAAGGAAAATAAAATAAAAAGAAATAAAGTTAGTAAAATAAAAATTATTTTAAAATTATTAAAAATAAAAAATTTAAAAAATAATAAAAAAAAAGAAAGAAAGAAGAGAGCATCCAGACCAAAAAACAAATTCACCAGTGATAACAAGTAGTAAAAAGTATACAAAAAAAAAAAAAAAGTACAGACAGAACCCTAGGACAAGTGGTAAAAATAAGGCCATACAGACAAAATCACAGAAGAAAGTATACACATACACACTCAGAAAAAGAGAAAAAGGAAAAAAATATATATATCTATATATAAAAAAAAGGAAGAGAGCAACCAAATCAATAAACAAATCTATCAATGATAATAAACTCCAAATGCTAAACTAAGATAAACATAAAACCAGAAAACAGTCAGTTGCATACAGCAAACCCCAAGTCTGCAGTTGCTCCCAAAGTCCACTGCCTCAATTTTGGGGTGATTCGTTGTCTATTCAGGTATTCCAGAGATGCAGCACCCATCAAGTTGATTGTGGAGGTTTAATCCGCTGCTCCTGAGGCTGCATGTAGAGATTTCCCTTTCTCTTCTTTGTTCTCACAGCTCCTGGGGTTCAGCTTTGGATTTTCCCCACCTCTGCATGTAGATCACCTGAGAACATCTCTTCCCACCCAGACAGGACGGGGTTAAAGTAGCAGCTGATTAGGGGGCTCTGGCTCACTCAGGCCAGGGGGAGGGAGGGGTTCAGGATACGGGGCGAGCCTGCAGCGGCAGAGGCCTACATGATGTTGCAACAGAGTGAGGCGCGCCATGTGTTCTCCTGGGGAAGTTGTTCCTGGATCACTGGACCTTGGTTGTGGCGGGCTGCACAGGCTCTTGGGAGGGGAGGTGTGGATAATGACCTGTGCTTGAACACGGGCTTCTTGGTGGCTGCAGAAGCCTTAGCGTTTCATGCCTGTCTCTGGTGTCCACGCTGATAGCCGCGGCTCGCACCCGTCTCTGGAGCTCGGTTGGGTGGTGCTCTATATCCCCTCTCCTCGCGCACCCTGAGACAATGGTCTCTTGCCTCTTAGGCAGGTCCAGACTTTTTCCCGGACTTCCTCCCGGCTAGCTGTGGCGCACTAGCCCCCTTCAGGCTGTGTTCATGCAGCCAACCCCAGTCCTCTCCCTGGGATCTGACCTCAGAAGCCGGAGCCTCAGCTTCCAGCCCCCACCCATCCCGGCTGGGGAGCAGACAAGCCTCTCAGGCTGATGAGTGCTGGTCAGCACCGATCCTCTGCGTGGGAATCTCTCCACTTTGCCCTCTGCACCCTTATTGCTGTGCTGTCCTTTGTGGCTCCGAAGCTTCCTCCCATCCCCTGTCTCTGCCAGCGAAGGGGTTTCCTAGTGTGTGGAAACTTTTCCTCCTTCACAGCTACCTCCCAGAGATTCAGGTCCCATCCCTATTCTTTTGTCTCTGTTTTTTCTTTTTCCTTTTGCCCTACCCAGGTAAGTGGGGAGTTTCTTGCCTTTTGGGAAGTCTGAGGTCTTCTGCCAGCATTCAGTCGGTGTTCTGTTGGAGTTGTTCCACATGTAGGTGTATTTCTGATGTATTTGTGGGGAGGAAGTTGATCTCCACGTCTTATCCCTCTGCCATCTTGAAGGTCATCCTAATGTTGTCTTATATGTAACTACTAGATTCATGTTTTACTGGCAAGAAATATTCTATATTATCGACATACCACATTTTATTTATCCCCTCAATAGCTAGCTGATGGGCATTTGTGTTGTTTCCACTTTTGACTGCTATGAATAATGCAACTGTAAACATTTTTCTACAAGTTTTTGTGTGGACATGTGTTTTTATTTCTCTTGGGTAGATACTTAAGAGAGGAATTTTGGAGTCAAATAGAAACGCTATGCTTTATATTTTGAAGAAATGTCACACTGATTTCCAAAGTAGCTGCGTCAATTTCCCATCCCATAAGCAATGTATGAGGGTTCCAGTTTCTTTATATCTTTGCCAATGCTTGCTATTTTTGGTCTTTTTATTATAACCATCTTGGTAGGTGTGAAATGATATCTCACTGTGCTTTTGACTTACACTTCCTAATGATTTATGATATTGAGCATCTTTTCGTGAGTTTACTTGTCATTTGTGTATTTTCTTTAAAGAAATGTATATTTAAAGTTTGTTTAATTTATATTATTTTATGTTTTAAATATTGGGATTTAAGTAGTCTTTGTAAATACTGGGTATAAGTCTCCTATCAAAAATGTAATTTTAAGTATTTTCTCCCATCCTGTGGGCTGTCTTTTCATTTGTTTGATTATATACTTCACAGTACAAAAGTTGTTAATTTTGTTGAAATCTGATTTGTCTGTTTTACCTTTTGTCATTTGTGCTTTAGTTTCATATTAAAGAAACCATCTGCTAACACCAAAATCATGAAGATTTTCTTCTAAGAGTTTTATAGTTTTAACTCTTATGTTTATGTATATGATCCATTTTGAGTTAATGTTTGTGTATGATGTGAGGTAAGGGTCTAACTTCATTCTTTTGCATGTGGATATTTGGTTATCTGAGCAGCATTTGTTGAAGAGACTATTCTATGCCCATTACCTTGTCTTGGTATCCTTGTCAAAATCAATTGACCATGGAGGTAGAGTTTATTTCTGGACTCAATTTTATCCTATTGATCAATATATCTATCTTATACAAGAACCACACTCTTTTGGGTATTGTAGCTTTATAGTATGTTTTGAAAATGGGAATTGTGAGTTGTCCAAGTTAGTTCTACTTTGTCAAGATTGTTTTGGTATAAAATGGATAACTAATAAGAACCTGCTGTATAAAAAATAAATTAAATTAAATTTTAAAAAAGATTGTTTTGGCTTGCATTTCCATTTAAATTTTATGATGAGATGGTAAAATTCTGAAAATCAGACTGTTGGAATTTTGACAGGGATTGTGTTGAATCTGTGTATTGATATTAACATTATGTCTTCCTAGTCATGAATGTGGAACATATTTCCGTTTATTTAGACCTTTAATTTCTTTTGGCAATATTTTCTAGTTTACAATGTACAAATCTTGCATTTCTTTATTAAAATTTATTCCTATGTATTTTCTTCCTTTTGGCACTATTGTAAATGGAATTGAATTCTTAATTTAATTTTCAGATGGTTCTAGTGTATAGAAATACATGTGATATTTGTGTATTCATCTTTTCTCTTGTGAACAGTCTCAACTCATTTATTAGCTTTAATAGATTATTTTTGTGTAGATTACTTAAAACCTTCTATATATAAATAATATTATCTACATATAGAGATAACTTTACTTCTTACTTTCCTATCTGGATACATTTTATTTCATTTTCTTGTCTAATTGCCCTAGCTTGTACCTCCAGTTTGGTGTTGTGTAGATGTGGTGAGGATGAAAATCCTGTCTTGCTCCTGATCCTAGGGTGAAAATTTATAGTCTTTCACCATTAAGTATGGCATTAGCTGGAGTTTTTCATAGATGCCCTTTATCAGCTTGAAGAAGTTCCTTTCTCTTTGCAGTTTTTTGAATGTTGTTATCATGAATGAGTGTGGTATTTTGTCACATGCTTTTTGTTCATCTATTGAGATATCTGAGATTTTTTGTCTTTTATTCTGTAAATGTGCTATATTACATTGATTAACTTTTGGAATCTGAACTAAACTTGCATTTCTAGGATAAATTCAACTTAGTCATGTTGCATACTCATTTCTTTATATGTTTCTGGATTCACTCTTCTGGTATTTTGTTTAGAATCTGGTATTAGTGTATATATCATAAATGATATTGGGCTGTAGTCTCATGTTGTGTTTTTATGATTTTAATAATATCAGTGAAATATTGGTCTCAGTATTATTGAAAAGAAATGATTATCTTCTATTTTTTAGAAGATTTTGAGAAGGATTGGTGCTAATTCTTTAAAAAGATTTTGTTTTCACTTTAAAGAAATTTTATGGCACTTGCCAGTGAAGCCATTCAGTCTTGGGTTTTTATTTATGACAAGTTATTGATGACTGATTCAATCTCCCTACTTCTCTACACATATTTTCTATTTCTTCTTAAGTTATTTTCAATAGTTTGTGTCTTTCTAGGCATTTGTCCATTTTGTCTTATCTAATTTGTAGTTCATACTGTTCTTTTATAATCCTTTTTTATTTCTATAAGGTTGGTAGTAATAGTGCCTCTCTCATTCTTTACTTTGGTAATTTGAGTGTTTTTTCTTGGTCATCCTAGCTAAATGTTTGTTGATTTTGTTGACCTTTACAAAGAACCAACTTTGGGTGGTTTTATTTTTCTCCATTTTTTTTTCTATTTATGATTAATTTCTGCTCTAATCCTTATTTATCCTTTCCTTCTATTTACTTTGGATTTAATTTACCTTTCTTTTTCCAGTGTCTGAAGGTGGAAGGTAAGGCTGTTTATTTGAAATTTTTCATCTTTTTTATTGTGCATTTTACAGCTCTCAATTTCCCGCTACTGCTTCCACTGCATTTTTCTATGTTTTTGCTTAATTGATAGACTTTATGTGGTTTTTTTTTTCAGTTTAAGTTTACAAGAAAAAGTGAGGAAAAGTACATAGATTCCATATACTCCTCAATACCCCCAACTTCCTCTATATTTAATATCTTGCATCACTGTGGTACACTTGTTACAAAGGATGAGCCAATATTGATACATTATTATTAAATAAAGTCCATGGTTTACTCTTAGTGTTGACATTATAAGTGTATTCGTCATTACAGTATCATACAGAGGAATAGTTTTATTGCCCTAAAAATCCTGTTATAACGCTCTGCTTATTCATCCCTTCCTTCCTCCCCCAGAACTCCTGTCAAGCACTGATCTTTTTATTGCCTCCATAGTTTTGCCTTTCAGAATGTCATATACATAGTTGGAATCATACAGTATGTATGTAGCCTTTTCAGATTGGCTTCTTTCACTTAGCAATGTATACTTAAGATTCCCCTATATCAGAGTTTAGGATCTAAGCACAGATGGGACTGTGAAGATTGCTTTGTGCTCTACAGCCTGCTGCTCACTTCAAGAACTATGGAGGATTTCTCTCTGTTTCAGAGCTTGGATGTCAGCTATTTGGTCCTCTGATTAGTTCTCTTAGGTCTCCAATCCTGTCTCCCCTCTGGGTTTCTGTGCTTCAGGAGATACCACTTTATACTGATGTCCTACACCTGCCCTCCCCCCGCCTCTCCCCATTTTCAAAGGACTACTTTAGCTGCTATCTTGTATTAGTTGAAGATTTGGATTGTTGCGGAGAGATGTCTTTCAACTACCCTGACCCACTGTTGGCTTTCATCAGCCTCTGACTTAAATTCATAGAAGACCTGCAGTGATTCATAACAGTTTTTCTGTTTTGAATGTACAGAAAAACAGTTTTCATGCACAACACAACTTGATGTGGGATATCTCTGTCAGTTTTAGATTTTAGTGTGTTACTCCCATGCATTTAGGGAAGGCTTTGTGAAGTAGTTTGTAGGTGGGTAAAAATTAACTAATTGAATGAGATTCCTTGGGAATCTAAAATGTCACACCAGTCAACATGGGACATTTAATGTTTCTTTAAGAAGTTTGGCTGGTCTCTCCTTACCACTATCCATGACATTCTTCTAGGGATAAAATGACCATGAGTCTCTCAGGAATGGCTTATCATTTTCTGGAAAAATAGTTATTTTTCTTCTAATCCTTTGCAGCCTCAAATCTCTGATGGGATTAGAAAAACACTATACTTTTGTATGTTATCCAGCTTGTTCTTATTTGTAGAGTGAGGGTGATGGTCTTTTGTGATTTTCTTTATTTTTTTTTAACATCTTTATTGGAGTATAATTGCTTTACAATGGTGTGTTAGTTTCTGCTTTATAACAAATTGAATCAGCTATACATATACATATATCCCCATTCTACATTCTAAATGTTTGAATGTTTTTAAAAATAGTATTCTGTAGGTAAATGGTTGTTTTGCTGAGGATAGTGTCCACTGTGTTCCTTAAACTACCATTCTGGAAGTCTCTCCAAAGGTGATTTTTTTCCATATGGATATTCACTTGACTCAGAACTATTTATTAAACATACCATCTTTTCTTCAAAGTACTGCAGTTTCTTCTTGTCGTAAATCAGATCATCATATACATATGTGTCTGATTCTGGACTTTAGATTTTGTTCCAATAATTAGTTTGTTTAACCTTTTGCCAATACTACAGCCCCTGGATTACTGTCCTTTTATATTAAGTATTCTTATCTGGTAGTTATTTCCTCCTCTTTCCTCATCTTCTACAGAATCTCAATTATTTTTGGCCCTTTGCATTTCCTTATGAATTTCAGGATTGCCTAGTATATTTTCCAAAAACATATTGGGATTTTCATTGGGATTGTGTTGAATCTATATATTATTATAATTAGGGGAGAATTTATATCCTAACAATTGTCTTCTGATCCATAATATATCCATTTACTTATGCCTTTAAATGTTTTCTCAAAATGTGATTTTAATATTCAGTATAAAAGTCTTTCACATTTTCATATCTGTATCTAGGCATTTGATTTCTTATACAATTGTAAGCAAAGTCTGTATCGGTCAAGGTTTCATCAGAGGAATGGAACCAGTTTAAATGTGTTTAATCTGCCCAGTAGATTTCAGACTTGCCCCCATTTCACATAAGCTATTCTCTCTCTCTCTCTCTCTCTCTCTGCTCTTATGGCCTTTCAACAAACTCAATCAGGAGCACCCATATTTAGGATAATCTCTTTTTGCTTCGAGTCAACTATATATCATATCTACAAAATACATTCACAGCAACATACAGATTAATATTTGAATAATTGGAGACTAGAACCTAGCTAAGTGGACACAGAACTGTATCACAATGTCATTAAATTTCCTTTTCAATTTTTTCTATTATATTTTATATTTATTGATAATATATATTTATATATTTTACAATATAATATACTTATATATAATATATTTATATACTTATTTTATATTACATTTGTATATTTATATTATAATGGAGACTTTATTTTAATGGTGGGGACATTATAAACAAACAAGCAAATCAGATAGTAATAAATGCCAAGAAGAAAATTAAAGCAGGAGGCGGGTATACACATCTGTCAACTTGAGGTGGGAGAAGTAAATTTAGAAGAAAAATTGTGGTGGGTGGCATGAAAATTGGATGAAATAGGATGGCCAAGGTGCACCCCTCCCAGGTAGCAGCTGTATGTGATGGCACCTGTGTGAAGTGAACAAATGGCACAGGAAGATTGCTGGGAAGGAGTATCCATGTTGTTCAGGATGATAAAATTTCCTTTTTAATTTAAATGTTTGTTGCCGAAATAAATAAAATTGATTTTTGTATCCTGACTTGCTAAATTCCCTTAATTCTAAGAGTGTGTTCATAAATTCCTTGGTTTCATTAAGTATCCAATCTCGTGCGTAAATAATGAAAATTTTATTTCAACCTTTCTAATCCTTATGCCTTTAATTTCTTTTTCTTGTTTTATTGTACTAGTTTGGACCTGCAGTACAAACTTGATTAAAGGTGATAATAGAAGTCATCCTTGGTGTGTTTTTTTTTTAATAGTGATGGTAAAATATTTCATTTTTGCCATTGAGTGTAATGTTTGCTGAAGTCTTTTTGGAATGTTTTTTCTTAGAATGAGCAAGTTGCCTTTCATTCCTATTTTTCTATAAACGTTTACCATGAGCATGCTTTAAATTTTGTCAAATACCATTTCTGCCTCTATTAATATGGTCCTGATTTTTCTCTTTTTAACTTTGGTAATGTGATGAAATACATTGAATGATTTTTGAATGATAAACCACCCTTGGATACCCAGAATGAAGATCACCTGATTGTGATATATTCTATTGTTTTATTTATTGCTAGATTTGAAATGTTAAATGTTTAGTAAGGGTTTTTTTTTTTTAACATCTATATTCATGAGAGAGATTTGTCTGTAATTTTTCTTTCTTTCAATGTCCTGATCAGATTTTGGAATCAAAGTTTTGTTGGTTTCTTAAAAAATATTTCGGATGTCTTTCTTCTTATTCAGTTATGTGTATGAATTTTGCAAAATTAATGCTATTTCTTTCTTAAATGCTGGGCCTGGGGTTTTGTTATGGGAAAGTTTTAAGTAATAGAGTAAATTTCTTTACAGATATTGGATTATTCAGATTGCCTGTGCATTATTTTTTCAGCTTCGGTAAATCATATTTTCAAGCAATTTGCTTTTTTTTTCTCTAAATTTTAAATTTAATTGCATACATTTGTTCACAACAACCTCATTAGTTTTAAATATCTTTAGGATCTCTTGCAATATGCCTTTTTTCCGATATTAGTAATTTCTGTTTTCTCTTTTTCTTAACCAATCTTACTAGACATTTTATCAATTTTATTCAGCTTTTCAAAGAACACAGTTTTGTCCCTTTCATTTTTCTCTATTTTATATTTTAAAATTAAATTGATTTATAACCAGATATTTGTTATTTTCTTCCTTATAATAGTCTAAGGTTAAACTTTACTATTATTTTTCTAACTTCTTGTAATGTAAACTTAAAAATTGATTTTCAGTGTTTCCTCGATTGTAATATGAGAATATATATATATATATATATACACACACCCACATACACGTATTCTACTAATGTCTGTTAAAGCTGCTTACCACAAATTTTGACATATTCATTGTATTTATTCTATTTCACTTTGAAATACTTTCTACTTTTACTTGTGATTTTATCTTTGATCCATTGATTATTTAATAATGTAAAATATATTTCATTTATTGTTTTATTGTTGGTTTCTAGGCTACTTCCACGAAATCAAGAAGATGTTTTGAATGATTTCAGTCTTTATAAGCGTGTTGAGGTTTTCTGTGTTGTGAAACATATGATCAATTTTGTTAAATGCTCCCTATACCCATGAAAAGAAAATGAATCCTGCCATTTTTGGTTGGAGTTGTTCTATGCATGACAAAGAGGTCATGTTTCATTATGTTCATCATACTTTCTTTGTCTTTATTCATTTGTATGTGTGTGTTAGTGTTTTATCCATTTTTAAAAATGTAGTGTTTTTGACAAGGGTGCTTGTCCACCCTACCAGGAAGCAGAAGTCCTTCCATTCCTCGTAATCAAATATCACATACACATTGTCAACTCTTAAATATATTTCCAGCTAGACCTTTCATCTGAATCCAGGCTCATATATCTAAATGTGTAACGAGTATCTTCACATCTCTCTGATACTTCACATTCATGTTAAAACTAAAATCATCATCTTCCACCCCAAACTTCCCCCTGCCAATCTTCCCATCTTACTGAAAGAAGTACTATCAATTGAGTTGTTCATGTAGAAAAAAATAAGAGCATTAAGTTTAGACTCCATTCTTGATGTCCATAGCACATGCAGAAGTCAGTAAGTTCTACCTTTTTGACCTCTCTTTGATCTATCTCTTCTCTATCCCCACAGATACTGCTCCATTATCTCCTATTTGAACTCTTTCAGAAGCTTTTAATTGCTTTCTTGCCCTCAGGGCCCTCAGGAAGAGCCTTGTTCTGTCTGATTTGCCCTTCATATAATTGCCAGGGTTATCGTTATAAATCATAAATCTGACTTATTACTTCTTTGCTTAAAATCCTTAAATTGCTTCTTATTACCTGCAAGACATATTTTAAACATCTAAGTCTTTGCGATAATGTTATTTTTTTCTGGAATGTCATTCTTGTGTTCCATCTCACTATTTTGTCCACTTGGAAAACATCTTTTCTATTTTGCAAGAATGAGTTTGTGTCAAGTTCTTTGCCCATCCTCAACTAGAATGGTACATTTCCACCATTGTTCCCTTACTAAGTCCATTATGGCCTTTTATCATAAAACCTCTAAAACTTTATTTCATTTAATTTTACATGTCTGTGACACCCATCTACTCCAAGACTCTGAACAATTCAATAGAAAGAACTTTGACTGATTCATCTTTGTGTAATTCAGTATTGAACTTGGCAGTTACTGGACACACAGTAAATATTGGTTGATTGAGTAAATAGAAATTTTTTAAAAACTACATACAATTTGCTGTATTTTCACCCATTTAATGTGAAACGTTTTATAAATGTTAATTTTAATCCATTAATCTGGTTATCTCCTATATTTGATCAGAAACAACGTTATTCTGTGAATAGCTCTGTTTTGTCTGTGAAGCCCTAACTGCTGTAGGCCATGTCTGGTATTTCAGTTAATCAATTAAGCTACCATAGAAATAAGTAAGAGGATAAATGACTTAGACAGAATCTTTAATGTGACATCTCTCATGAGAACTGGTTCATATTACCATGTAGCAGAGCAGAGAGAGTAATAACAGCCATGTAGGGTGATCCTGAAAATAACTGCCTTTAGAATTCCCACAGGTTAAACTCATTGTCTTCCCACAAGCCTCTCCCCTTTCCACTCTCTGTCACAGTGAGTGGCATCGTCACCCATGTGGCTGCAAAATCAAACCCCTTAGGGTCATTTTTTCACTTTCTCCTTTTCTTCACCCTACATTCTTCAATCCATCACTAAGTTCTATTGATCTTACCTCTAAAATAGTTCCCAAATCTGTCAATTTCTTTCCCTTTTCACCGCCACCACCCTCATCCAAGACACTACCATCTTATAGCATATGTAATTCCTTACCATAATATTTATTGTGTATTTCATTCTTTCTTCTCTGTCACCAATAGACTGTGAGCTTCCTGAGAACAACGTATATTTCTGATACTCTATCCCTCCAGGAACATGTTGTCATCAAATATGAAAGTGGGTGCTAATAGTTAATGTATTACTTTCCCCTAAGTGTTCTATTTGCATTTTAACAATAGCCTTCCAGGAATGATGCTTTAGAACAACGTTTCCCAAATGATAGTCTGTAAAACACTAGTCAGGTATTCTGGTTTAAATAACTGGGGAAACAGCAAACTTTATCTCCTTCTTGGATATAGTATACATTTACTATATTAAAGGTTTTGAAACATACTGCAATAAAGCATACAGATTAATTGTATATAGCCCAGTATTTTCCACACTTACTAGACCAGAGAATCTCTTTTTCATGGCGTATCTGTTAACGTCTTGCTGAATGGTGTATTTTGGACACAGTCTATAAAATGACTCATAAATGATCAACTTTGGACTCCAACTGTCCAATGTAGGACAGTTATAAATGGCAAGAGGGGCTTGCCTTAGCCCTGAAATGCTCTTGAAAGGCTGAGGGTGTCTCCCAAATGACCTCAACAACCTCTTAACAGCTTGATATGACTATGCCATCCAAAGACCATCTCCTTAGTCTAACTTTTGGTCTTTCCAGTGTTGTTTCATCCCAGAATATCTGAGTACCCTTGCAGACTTTACATAACAATGTATCTCTTGGGAATACCAGGTGATCCATCTTGTTTCTTCTTCCCATAAAAATGTTCTTTTTAAATTGTCAGTTCCATTGTAGCTCATTAGCTCTGTTTGATTATTTTTCCCTGGGTAGAATGAGAAACTTTTTGAGTTGCACTACTCAACTGCCTTTCTTCAAACTTGGCATAAATAATCCTCAGGGAAAAGCATTCCTGACCATCGTAAGTTGACTGTGGTTCTCTTGTGTGTGTGTGTGTGTGTGAAAGAGAGAGAGGGAGAGAGGATTGGAGATACTGATTTTTATATACAGCTTCTTTAGAGTCTGTGAAAATCACAACAATTCAATAGCTTGGGAGCTTCCCTGGCCCATGGAAAACCCTTGGAGACTTTGTCACTCAAGTCACCCTACCACTGACTCAAGGCCATGCATATCTTGCTTCACTGTCTTCCAGTCCACAGTCTTATTATTGCTACATCCCCTAAGAAGACCACTGGCATTACATTTGTCTTCACAGTGTAATCTCCTGGCAGAGAGTTATCACCTTTGTGTTAGGCTCTCCTCCCAAGAAAAGGGTGTCCCTCTCCTTTATAAGACAAATCCCTACCCTGAAAATCTCTTCTCTCCAAGATCCTGAGGGATCTTGCTCCTATATTTTCCACTTACTCATGTATTCATTCACAAATAGTTATTAAACTATTCCTATGCTCCAGGCACTGTCAAAGGTACTGGGGTCTACAATTGAGAATGAAATAGTATTGATAACTGTCCCTGCCCTCCTGAAGCTCACTCATTTCAGTTCTTGAATGTCTTCCTCTGCACTGTCTCTTTCCTTCCCCTGAGCCCTCAAAAATAGCCGTGAGTGTCACATATAGAGAAAAGCAGATGTCTTTTCAATGGCCATCTGATTCCTGTCATATACTGACCCTACTATTTTCCCCACAGTTTGTAAAATGACCTTTCTAAAGCATAGATATGATTTCCCATTACCTAAAGCTGAAGCTCCAATTTCTTAGTAAAGCTTACAAAACTTTTCACAATATGACCCCAGTCTGGTGTCTTGATCCAAATTCTTCCAACCCCCCGTTACAAACCCTGAGCTCAAAGCTGGGACTAGAGTGAGGTACCTAAGGTATGAACCTACGAGTGAGTGCTTCCTTAAATTTTTTGTGCCCTAGGTGTTTCACTCAGTTTACCTGAGTCCCAACCCTGCTTATATTGGGGCCACACTTGATGGGCTCTGAGTCCCCAGACACATGATGTGCATTTACATCTCTGTGCCTTTGCAATGTTTCCTTTGTTTTCGCCATCCCCTCCTCTCTCATAATTAAAGGCAATTAAAAAATTTTTAGTTATGCTTATTTGAGTCACACCTAACTAGAATATAAGCCCCAAGAGAGCAGCGGTCGTGTCTGTGTTGCTCACTGTTGTATCTCCAGCAGTTAGGAAAAGGAAGGGTAAAATGAATCCAGTTCAAAAGCCACTTCATCCATGGAATCCTCCATGACACTTCTGTCCCTCTGCAAATTCAAATGCTCCTCTTCTGTGCTCACACAAGGCTCCAAGGATATAACTCAGTTATGGCTTTATCACATTTTAAGATATTTTCACTATCTCCTTTCGACTATATGATATATATGATACAGTATTATTAGCTATAGTCACTACGTTCTTAATCTTATAACTGGGAGTCTGTACCCTTTGAGCAATATCTCCTTGTTTCCCCCACTCCCAACCGCTGGTAACCACCACTCTACTCTCAATTTCTCTGAGTTTTTCCTTTTTAGGTTCCACATATAAGGAACTCTCATTCATTGAGTATGAGAATGAAAAATGATACAGCCTCTTTTGAAGACATTTGGCGGGTACTTACAAAACTAAACAAAATCTCACCATATGACCCAGCAATCATGCTCCTAGGTATTTACTCAACTTATTTGAATAGCTATGTCCACACAAAACCCTGCAGGAATGGTAATCCATATTATGATCTCATGTAATTCACCCTGCAAAAATCATATGGATCTTGGCAGATGAGGATGAACTAACATAAACTTAACACAAAATAGCCCCTAGTAGTGCTTCTATACTAGATATGGTGTTCTTACTGTAATGGATCATTAATATATCCTCTGGTATTTGGTATGTGACTTTGATATAGCTAAAGGATTTGTTTGAATATTCATCCGAAAGAAGGATGAGAGGTTATTCACATTCACCTGGATAGACAGTGGTCTATATTAATGGTCTTCATGCAGGTCTATTTTAACTCTCCTGCTCTTTGTTAGAATATTCCCAAAAGAATTTGATAGTCTGGAAATTCTGTAGGATCTCATGCTAGTCCACTATATTGATAATATCAATTTACTTGGCTCTGATAAAGAGGAAGTGGCAAATATTTTGGATTCATAAACTCCAGAGGGTGGTAGATAAATCTCATAAGGACACAGGGACTTGTCATTTTGGTGAATTTTTAAAGGATCAAGTTATCTGGGCCATGCAGGCATGCCTCTTCCTTGAAAAGGACATGTTATTGTACCTTGCATCTCTTACTACTGAAAAGGTACCACAGTGCTTGGTAGGTCTTTTTGGATTTTGGAGACTACATATACTGTAATTGGGAATACTGGCCTGACCCATCAATGAGATGACTTTGACATGTTAAGTGGGACTAAAAACAAGAAAAGGCATTGAGGAAGGTCTGGCTATAGTACAAGTGGCACTGTCTCTTGGGATAAACCCCCTGGCAGATTCCATGGTGCTAGAGATATTTGTGGTAGGTGAAGATGCCATATAGAGTCTCTGGTGAACCTGAACAGTAAAGGTGAAGCACAAACCCCTAGGGTTCTGAAGTAAGTCCACACTGTCTACCACAGAGAAATATATACCATTTAGAAAGAAGCTGCATATTTGCTATTTGGTTCTGGCAGAGAATGAATGAGTGTCTGTCCATGGGACATTAATCGACTATGCAACCAGAACTTCCCTCGTGAGCCGGGTTCCATCAGACCTACCAGGTCATAAGATTGGGCCATCACAGCAGCAATCCATGGTATGATAGAAGTAGTGTATTTGGAATTAGATCTGAGTATGTCCAGAGGGAATGAGTAAGTTACATGAACCAGTGCCCCAGTCCCTGTTGTTGCAATAAGGCCTCTCTTTCAGCTCACATCTGTGGCCTCATAAGGCCTTCTCTATGACTGGTTGATAGAGGAGGAAAAAGCCTGAGTCTGGTTCCTGTGTTGATGTGAACAAATAATGAATGACAGCTGCACTACAGGCCCAGTCTGAGGCAACTCTGAAATACAGTAGTAAGGAAAAATGCTTCAAGTTGCAGAGCTGATCAATCATCCACTTTGGGTGAAGACATAAATAAGCATATATATGGACTTCTGGGCAGTGGTGAATAGTTTGACTGGTTGGTCAAGTTGTTGGGAGAAGCAAGATTGGAAGGTCAAGGCAAAAGGAGAGGCATGTGGATGGACCTAAAGGCGTGCACACAGTGTGAGGATCTTTATGTCTCACAGTAAGGCTCATGAGAGAACATCCACTGAAAAAGAAGCACTAAACAAGTCAACAGAATGACTTGCTCAGTAGATGTCAGCCAGCCTCTGTTGTTGGAATACCAGCACTTGCACAATGCACTATGAATGGAGTAATCATGATATCAGAGATAGAAACTACATATTGGACCAACAACATGGGCTCTCTCTTACCAAGACTTATTAGCTACCACCACTTGGTATCTTGAGTATCTTTCTGATCTTTCAGTACCAGAGGCCAACGCTAAAACCTCAATATGGTACTTTCCCTTGAAGAGACAAACCAGACATTTGGTGGCAAGTTGATTACATCCTGCCCTGTAGATTTACTTTTATCCTGAGTAAGGACTTACCTTTCTTGCCTGCAGTGCATCAGACAACTCTACTGTTTGAGTTCTCAAAGAAAGTCTGATTTACCAACATGAGGTCCTGCATATTACTACTTTGCATTAACGAATTCACTTCACGGCAAAGGAGGAATGACAATGGGTGTGTCACTATGCAATCCACTGGTTCTATCATATGTCACATTACCCAGAAGCTGCCAGCCTAAAAGAGTACTAGCATAGTCTCTTGAAGGCTCAGATAAGGCAACATCTTAGATATGATGCCTATGATTTGGAGATTCTGTCCTTTAATGAAGCAGTCTATGTCTTGAACGAACCGTCATTATATGGTGCTCCATCTCCAACAGGTAGACTACATAGATATGGGGGAAAATGGGTGGAAGAAGGAGTGGCCCCACTCACCATCATTCCCAATGACCCACTTGAAAATTTTAAGTTCTGTGGTTCTAGGTGGCCTGGTTTCTAGAAGGTGGATACGTCTACCAGGGGACACTGTAAGATTCCTAATAAACTTAAAGCTATGGCTGCCACCTGGTGATTTGGGGTTTCTCATGTCAATAGAACAGCAGGTAAAGAAAGGGATTAACATACTGGAAAAGCTAACTTGACCATCATGAGTAGGCAGAGTTGTTATCCCTATATCCATTTGTTAACTGTGAATGGACAGTGGACCTGGAAAGAAGGGGCTGGAGACCAGGGAGGCCAGTCATGTTTCTTGCATGTCCAGACTCCCAGAGATCTTGAGCTCCTCAGGACTGATTCTACCTCCTCAGCAATGAGCTTAGAATATGGCAGGAAAAGAGGTCATCCTCAAGGTGACCTCCAGAAACTATCTCCAGAAAGCACCACCGTGAAACATTCCCAACCATTGCAAGGCCTGCAGAGTGGCTCCACTATCAGGGAAGGAAATGTGTTCATTAACTATGGGCCAAGAGGGAATATGGCAATTGGGCTCTGAATGTCAGGAAATAGTGCTATAGGTAGAAGTAGAGAGCTTGCCCAAAAGCCAAACTGAAGAAATTGTTCAGTGCTGACTGAAATGGCCACTTCTGGGGCTTGTGAGAATTTGACTTCATCAGCCAGCAGAGGAATCAGCTTGATGCATCAGAGATTTTTCAAGGCTCTATTGGGAAACTGGATTCTTTTTTTTTTTTTTAACATCTTTATTGGAGTATAATTGCTTTACAATGGTGTGTTAGTTTTTCTTTATAACAAAGTGAATCAGCTATACATATACATATATCCCCATATCTCCTCCCTCTTGCGTCTCCCTCCCACCCTCCCTATCCCACCCGGACTTGAGGACATGGGGAGGGGGAAGGGTAAGATGTGACAAAGTGAGAGAGTGGCATGGACATATATACACCACCAAATGTAAAATAGATAGCTAGTGGGAGGCAGCCACATAGCACAGGGAGATCAGCTCGGTGCTTTGAGAAACTGGATTCTTATTTTGGAATTTTCCTTTTTCTGTATCCTATTACTTGACACCAAGTATTCCTCACACTGTTCCATATTTGTTCAACGTTCCTTATATGCTGAGTGCCTACAGTGTGCCAGGCCCTGTGTGGTTCAAGTAGTGGTGAGATTGGGGGAGTGAGATTGGGGGGCCAGGATAAGATACAAGGTTGTGTTAGCCATGGCACCTTTCCTTGAGGAGCTTGAGATCCAGCAAGGCAGACAGCACTTTGATCAAAACCAGTGTAAAATTGCTAGAGCAGAAGTCTAAGCACACCACCGTGGGACTCCAAAGGAATAAGAAGCTGTTTAGCTGCCTGGAGATCAGAGAAGTCTTCACAAAGGAGAGGATACTTGAGCAGAGGATTGATTAACAAATAGAAGCTTAAGGTTGAGAAGAGGAGAAAGGTCATTCTTGGCAGAGAGAACTGAGTGTGCAAAGGCACCAAAGTAAGAAATATGGCTGTATTTTGTGGAATGGTAAGTGAGCCTTTGTGGGGATCTGATCCATTACAAAGTTGTGCAGGCTGTTCTCTGCCTAAGAGTGCCTGGCCCAAGAGGTCACATAGGTGCCGATACCCAGCTTACCTTCTGCTTGTCAACTCAGACATTCTGGAAAGAAGCGGCTTCTTCCTAGAGAAAGGGGTTTTATTCTATAAGTTTTTATTATCAGTGGACCCAGTCCCTCCATTATTTTCCTTCTGTCTTAAAGCTTCATCTCAGAGTACGATGGTGAATGACCCCCCAAGATATTCTCAGACTCAAATCAGATGTCAGTGGCAGGATTTTCTTGTGAATCCTTGCCAAGACCTAGGGTTGATTGCCCTTGCTTTTTTCTTGAAACCCTGACACATTCTGGGGAAGGACAATCTGGAGATGTTCTCCTTGGGAGGCCCGTTGTGGCTTTGGAGAGCAGGGTGCCCAGGAAGTGCAGAGTGACTCAAGGGAGCCAAGGAAAGGGCAGGGAGAGAGGCAGTTGGTAGCCAACACACATAAAAAATAGTGCCACCCATGGTCCATAAATACATTTCATACTCAATTAGACTCAACCAGTTACACCTGCTTCCTCCTACCCCCAAGTATACACACACACACACACACACACACACACACACACACACACACACACCCTTTAAGGGATAAAAAAGGAAAAGGAGGCAAAACTAGAAGCTGATGACCTATCTCACAATATCTAGAGCAGCGGCATCCGGGGCCGGTGCCGGGGTCGTGGTCGGGGCCGGGGGCCGAGGCCGCGGAGCTCCTGGAGGCAAGGCCGAGGACAAGGAGTGTCTCCCTATCACCAAGCTGGGCCGCCTGGTCAAGGACATGAAGATCAAGTCCCTGGAGGAGATCTATCTCTTTTCTCTGCCCATCAAGGAATCTGAGATCATTGATTTTTCTTGAGGGCATCCCTCAAGGATGAAGTTTTGAAGATCATGCCTGTGCAAAAGCAGACCCGTGCTGGTCAGCGGACCAGGTTCAAGGCATTTGTCGCCATCAGGGATTACAACAGACATGTTGGTTTGGGCGTGAAGTGCTCTAAGGAGGTAGCCACTGCCATCCGTGGGGCCATCATTCTGGCCAAGCTCTCCATCGCCCCCGTGCGACGAGGCTACTGGGGGAACAAGATCGGCAAGCCCCATACCGTCCCTTGCAAGGTGACTGGCCGCTGTGGCTCTGTGCTGGTGCGCCTCATCCCTGCACCCAGGGGCACTGGCATCGTGCCCAAGAAGCTACTGATGATGGCTGGAATTGACTGCTGCTACACCTCTGCCAGGGGCTGCACGGCCACGCTGGGTAACTTCGCCAAGGCCAATTTTGATGCCATTTCCAAGACCTACAGTTATATCACTCCTGATCTCTGGAAAGAGACTGTGTTCACCAAGTCTCTGTATCAGGAATTCACTGACCATCTTGTAAAGACCCACACCAGAGTTTCCGTGCAGAGGACTCAGACTCCAGCTGTAGCCACCACATAGTTTTCTATAAGAAAAATAAAGTGAATGAAGCTAGTTTAAAAAAACAAAACAAAACAAAACAAAAAAAACCCTTCCTTCTTTCCCTCACCCACTCTACCACTTTCCTTGGACTGTTACCAAGTTTGCTCTGGCAGTATTGGGGCGGCTGCCAGCCTCTCATGCCTACTGGAGCCACTGCACCCCTGTGCCTCAGAGGTCACAACTTGTTATTGGTCTCTCACCACCAGTGCCCTCGACTTGGAGGCCAGATGAATTTGTGTCTCCTTACTTCTTTGTAAAGAGTCCCCGGTACTCTATATCCCAACTTCTGTGACCGTGATCAGTTCAGTTATCAACATGAAATCTGTTTCCTCATCTCTAAAACAGTAATAATGTAATAATAATAATATCTATCTCAGAGGGTTGTTTGTGAGAATTAATTGAGATTTTTCTGGGTAAAACACCCAACACAGTGCCTAGCACATAGTAAAAACTCACTAAATCTTATTGACTGGCATCTATTTCACACAGATGCACTTCAGTCACACGGGAAGTGACTGAGTAGGGACTTGAACTAAATTTTTATGACTTGGTCCAATGCATAAGTTCATGGATATTTCCACTTATCCTAGAAGGGAACTTTGAGTTTCTTTTCAACTTACTTTCTGAGTATCTACTATGTGTAATGTGCTTGGGCTTGGCACTGGAGATACCGAGATGAATAAGACATTATTCCTGTCATTGAGTTCATTGTCTCATAGGGGGAGAATGGTGGCTAAGTGAACAGTTACAGTACAAGGAGATAATGTTGTTATCAGTTGACGCAAAACTTTGTGGAAGCACAATTGAGAGACAATTGGTGTAAAGTGAGGATAAAGGGAAAAATTCCAGCATGAGATGTCACCTCAGGTGAGTCTTGTCAGATGAGTGAGAGTGGTCTTATGAAGGGGAGAGGTATGAGTGTGTAGCTGGTGGGGGTTGTGAACAGGATCCAAGTCCAGGCTAAGGGACTGGAGCAAGTAGGATCCCAGTGGGGGAGAGTAGTTAAGGGCTGAAGCATGAGGAATGAGGCAGGACATGAAGTTAGAGAGTTAGGTAGAGGCCAGGTCATGAGAATTCTTAGACACCAGGTTATGGAACTTTTTCCTGAGAGTAATGGGGAGAAATAATTGGTTGTAAATAGGAGAATGACATAAATATTATATTTAGATATGACATTTAAAAAGACTCAGGTGGGTAAACCAGAAAAGAGACTATTGTAGTAATACAGGTTAGAGATGATGTTGGCTTACACTAAGGTAGTAGTAGTAGAAACGGAAAGTATATATCTGATAGGAGATATGTTTAGAAGATAGAATGGACAGGACAGGACTTACTGATGGATTGGATATAAGGGGTGAGGAAAAGAGAGAAATCCAGGGTTATAATAAGGATTTTGACTTAAGCAATTGGGTAAATGTGGTGGCATTCAGTAAGATTGGGAACATAGAATTTTTCCCCTATCTTCCCCTTTTGCACATGAGGAAACAGAGTCCTTCAGAGGGGAAGTCGTGTGAGGTTGCACAAAAAGTTAGGGACAAATGGCGGAACCTGGACTCATTTTTTATTTAGTTTTTGCTCAGTACTTTTTCTACTGCACCAAAAAGTTCCTGTGCTCAGCAATCTTTGTACATTGGTAAGAGATAAATGAATCAAATTAGCATCAAAAGCCCAATATCAAAGCAGGGAGGGTAAATGGTTGGGTCATAAATCTACAGTTTTGTTAACATGGCACATTAAAGAGAATTTATTCACTAGGCATTGATTTTTTTCTTTTAGCATTGGACTTGAAATGAATGATTTCATATAAAGCAAAACACACTACCCTTGGTATTTAATGAGAGAAGAATCACAGCCTAGTCGGGAAGAGATGTGGTTCCTGACCATGAAGAAAGAAAGGCCTGGGTGATGAGGGAGAGATAGTTTTTATTCTCTAAGGAGTTTCAGTCATCAGGAACCTCTAAGTCTGGTAAAGGAAATATTCATTCATCCAATATATAGCTATTGGGGACTTATATTCTAGGAACTATTCTAGGCACAGTGGAATATAGGTCCCCAATAAAAATATGTTGGATGAATGAATATTTAGTGGGGGAAATAGACAACAAATAATACATTTAACATGTAAGTAAAATATATAGTATGTTTTACTATATATTAATAAGTGCTAAGGAAAAATATAAAACAGGTGTTATGAACAGAACTGTGTCCCCTCCAAATTCATATATTGAAGTCTCAACCCCCAGTGCCTCAGAATGTGACTGTATTTGTAGATAAGAGCTTCAAAGAGTTTTAAATTAAACTGGGGTCTTTAGGGTGGGCCCTAATCCAATGTGATTGGTGTCCTTATAAGAAGAGGAAATTTGGACACAGACATGTACAAAGGGAAGACCATGTAAAAAACACAGGGAGAAGACAGCCATATATAAGCCAAGGAGAGAGGCTTCAGAAGGAATAAACCCTGCTTACTCACAGACTTGTAGGCTCCACAAGTGTGAGAAAATAAGTTTCTGTTCTTTAACCCACCCAGTCTGTGGTACTTTGTTATGGTACCTCTAGCAGACTGCAGGGATATATACATACAGCAGGGGAAGGGGATAGGGAGTGCTGGGGTGGGACTAGGTTTGCAATTTCACCTAGAGAAGTAGGTGGCATTTGAACAAAAAATCTAGAGGAAGTGAAGGAACATTACACAGAGATATCTGGAGAAGAATGTTCCAGGCAGAGGAGAGAGCAAGTGTAAAGACCTTGAAGTGAGGGTGTGCCTGGTGAGTTTGAGGAACAACAAGAGAAGACAGGATGGCTAAAGTAGAGTGAGTAAAATCAGAGAGTTAGTAGGTGGTGGATCAGATCATGTAGAGCCTTTTAGGTTATTGTATGGAATTTTATTCTGAGTGAAAATCAGATCTTGCCACTGTGGAAGACAGTTTGTTGGTTTCTTAACAAATTAAAGATAGAATTACCATATGACCCAGCACTTTCATGTACATACCCCAAAGAATTGAAAACAGAGATGCAAATAGATACTTGTATATGAATATTCATAGCAGCCTTATTCATAATAGCCATAAAAGGAAACAACCCAATGTCCAACAACAGATGACTGGATAAACAAAATATGGTATAGCCATACAATGGAATATTGCTCAGCTATAGAGAGGAATGAGGTATGGGTACATGCTACAACATGGATGAACCTTGAAAACATCATGATAGGTGAAGGAAGCCATACACAAAAGGCCACATATTGTATAGTTCCATTTATATGAAATGTTTAAAATAGGCAAATCCATAGCGACAGAAGGCAGATTAGTGGTTGCTAGGGGCTGGTTAGAGGGCAGAATGGGGATTGACTATTTAATGGATATGGGGTTTCCTGTAGGGGTGATAAAATTCTACAGCTAGATAGTGGTAATGATTGCACGACACTGTGAATGCACTAAAAATCATTAATGGTAAGTTTTATGTTATGTTTATTTCACCACAATAAAAAATACTTAGATCCAAAGAAGTATTTTGAATAAAGTGGCATGATCTGACTTATATTTTTAAAAGATCATTCTGGCTTCTCTGTTGAGAAGCAAAGTATAGGTGGGTGGCAAGGATAGAAGCAGGGAGCTCAATTAGAGGCTCTTTAGTAATCAAATCAGGAGATTAGACAGGTGGATAGGAATCTGGAGCTTAGGGGAGAGGTCTTGGGAAGGAGATACTAATTTGGAAGTCTTCAGCATATAGATGATATTTAAAGCCATGAGACTGGTTGGGATCACCAAGAGATGGTTCTCCTATTTCATATAGACTTTAGTCCCTTACATGGTGGAACTTCAATTCCAATAGAGGAGACACAGTTGCTTTACAGTAAGAGGACTTCAACTTTTAACAGGAGATGATCTTCACCCTGGGGAAGCTTGTCTGTTGGGAGAAACTGTTGTTACCCTGATGTATCCCCAGTGTGATGGAGAAGCAATGGTCTCCTTACTCTAAAGATCTCCCAATATGACTAGGGAGACATTGTCCACTCACTCTAAGTAGCCCCCAGCCTAAGAAAAAAGCATTGTTCCACACCAGGGCGTCTCCCCCAGTCTAATGGGGAAGGCATGGACCCCACTCTGGACTCCCTAGTCCTTATGCCTGTAGCTCGGAGGAAGGGGCAGAGAAAGCACTAGCATTGCTCAGGCAGCAGCAACAACTCACAGAACTAAAGTTAACAGTGAAGAGATCCATGCATGTTACAGCCCAAAGCTGTATACCAGTTAATGTCCATGTCTGGGAAGAGCAATTAGAGTTCATTAATTGAGTTGCTGGTAACACTGCCATTCTCAAGGCTAATTATCTTTAATTGGAGTTGTCTACTTTGATAATAAGCATTCAGCCTCCTTCCATTCAGTTTAACAATGTTCCAGGCACTATCCTAGACACTTCAGGGAATACCACACTTTAAGGAGCTCAATGTTTTGTCATGGGACCATCCTGGTACATAGATAACTCCAACCTAAGGCAGAAACTGATGAGTGCAGTAGAGAGTATATATTAGGGTTAGATCAGTACAAAGATACTTAAGGGGAAGATTAATTCTGCCTGAGGAGGGGAGCATTTGATGGAACTTTACAGAGGAAGCAACGTTTGAACTGGAACTTAGGAGAATGAGTAATATTTCCACAGGCATTCCAGGCAGATACAACAGCATAAGCAAGTGATTGGGGGTTGAAGAATGCAGAGCATATATAGTTACTAATATAACTATTAATTTATTTATCTCATTTATTCATTAATTTAGCAAATATTCACTGAGTACTTGTTATGTTCCAGGAACCCTCCTCAGTGCTTTGGATACTGCAGTGAGCAAAATAAATCCCCTGTCCTCATGGAGCTTTCATTCTAGACGGCTGGGATAGATCATAAACAAATAAGCAAATAAGTATGTCATTTGTTAGATAATAATAAGTGTTTCAAAGAAAAAAGCAGAATAAAGGGGTAGAGAGTGATGGGGGAGACGTTGTGCTATTTTATACAGGGTGTTCAGGGAAGTCATGTCTGCTAAGATGTCATTTGAGTAGAGACCTAGATGACATGAAGGAATGAATTAAATATGTATCTAGTGTAAGAACATTTCGAATGCAGAAAATAGCAAGACTCTGTGGCAAGAGTATGCTATATCTTGGGATCAGCAAGGCCTGAGCAACAGAAAGAACAAAGTTATCATTTACCTAGAAGAGGAGGCCTAAGATAAGGAATAGGCTTGGGATTTATGGAAGATCTGGAGTTTGGTTTAGGGCATTTTAAGTTTAAGATGTTTATTAGCCATCCAAGTGTAGGTGTCCAACGGGAAGTTGGATATATTAATCTGTAGTTTAGGGGATATGTGCTTCTGAAGCTAAAATTTGGGAAGTTGATGGCACATAGATGATATTAAACATGATGTGGCTGGATGATATCACAAGGGAGGAACTGTAGATGGAGACATGGTCTATGGACTGAGCTCTGAGTTGCTCCAATGTTAAGCATTTGGATTGATGAGGAAGAACCAATAAAAGAGACTTGAAAGAAATGGTGAGTGGTGGTTTTTGTAAAAGTGAAGGCAAGAAGTAATGAAGCTTTGAATTACAGTTCTGGCAGCGGGGATGTAGAAATAGGTCAGAGTTTAGCAAAGCATCATAGGAGTAAAATCATCAGTATTGGGCATGGGTGTGAGGGTGGACACAGAGAGAGAAGGGCACAGAAAGCCTCCTGGGCATGATTCTGGCTCAGACAACTTGGTAGATTGTGGTGTCCTTAACTAATACAGGGGCTATTGTCAGGGAAGGAGAGAACTGGTTTGAGCAGAGAGAAGTAGAAGGAAGAGTCAGGGAAATGTTAAGTTCGATTTGAGACATTTGAGTTTGAAATTCTTGTAAGGCATTCAAGAGGAAATGTCAGATTGGCAGTTGGAAATGCCAAGACCTAGAACCATATAAACGCTGACATTGTTTCTTCAGTCACTAATCACTACGTGTCTATAACTCAGTCTCATAATGTGGTGTCCACTGATGGGTGAAGGTTGGAGGGAAAAGATATTTAGTAAGGAGGAGATTCAAATTTCTGAATCTACTCTGTCAGTTAGTAACTCTGGGACCTTGGGCTAGTTATATCATCTCTCTAAGCCTAGGTTTCCTCATTCGTAAATGGGAGACAATGTTAATACTTCACTGGTTTTCTTTTTGAGGATTAAATGAGTAATTGCATAGAAAAAAATCTTGGGAGAAGTAAGTGCTTACAGAATTTTGGTTGAGTGAGGCTACGAATGGATTCGTTTGAGCACCTCCCAGAAGCACAAGGGAACTCCAGATGGGGAGCTACAAACCAGGCAGGGCATGCCTGGGGCGTGAATGAGGAGTAGGAATAAAAAGGACCTTTCTGGAACTTCCTGGAAGCTCCCTAGAGATCCTAGAAATTTAGGTGATAACCTTCAAGAAGGGCTGCCGGGAGGTCCCATCTCACTTGCATGCCTAGTCTGTCTTGCACATAGAGAGCATGAAACCAGCTGGGACCCCTCTCTTGTGGTATAGGGAATAAGTCCTCTGTGCCAATTTCCCCAGAAAGGGAGCTGTCTCTGGGGACTAGATGGAGATTAGATGGGGAATAAGGGACCAGGAACTCAGGGTTTGTGGGCAGAGCAACACTAAAGTGGGTTAGTGGTGACTGGGCAGGGGCAGATAGAGATAAAGAGGGAAAAGGTAACAAGTTTTATAAAATCACAGCAATAATACATGAAATCAAGAGAAAGAGAAAGACAAACAGACAGCCAGACTGACTGACAGAGACTGGAAATGGAATGAGAAGGTAATTTTCACTACAGTAGTGACTGTCAAAACCTAGCAGAGGGCCTGACACTCAGTAGGTAGGTAGGTAGTGAGTATTTGTTGAATGAATGAATGCATGAATGGGGCAGGGAGCAAGTTGGGAGGAGAGAAAGACAGAGACAGAGAATTGTATGAGTGGTGGAAGAGTGATTTTGTAACTGAAATCAATTCAACAAACATTTATTGATCTCCTATTGCCTGCCAAGTACTGAGAAAATTAGAGCCTGGAGGCATTGCACTGAGTCACGAATAGCTCTGAGCTCTAGTAGGCTGGCAGCTGTGTTAGAGAGCAGCATTGGAAAGTGGTCACTGTTATCAATTGTCGACATTCAGGATATTCCCCAGAATATCCTTACTCTGCCTACTTCTGGTGTGCTTAGTGTCCCTGCCCTTCTATAGGTCAAACTTTAGGAAACCCAACAAGCATGTTTTAACACGTTATTACTATACAAAACTGGGAAGAAACCTCAGTTGGAATGTCAGGCACTGGAACCCTGGAACAAAGGTATCATCATTCCTATTTTAGAGATGAAAAAACTGAGGCTCATAAGTTGAATGGCTTGCTCAAGATCTCACGGTAGCAAAGCCAGGGTTCAAACAGAGTTCTCTTTGCTGTTCAGTGCTCTGTCCTCTCTCTCCTGGCTGCCTTCATAAATTCTGCATACACGTAACCCCCATACCACCTTCCAAAGACTGGATAAATGAAAATGCAGACATCTAAAGGCAGCACATGTTGAACAGAGGCATATGCTGCACGGAAGGGTCTCGACTTTACATCAGGGACTCACATAAGAAGACTCTCAGTGCAATTCAATTATTATCTCATTATTAACTCATTCACTGAATCCCTCGTATATTATCTCATTATTAACTCATTCACTGAATCCCTCGTATATTCAACTATGGTTCAAACATGGGTTGATCTCATACTATGTGCCCAAAAGAGTTGTGACTGTAAATAGAAGCAAGTCGGAAATGATGAGTACCTGGAGAACACTTCATTCCACTGGGTGATGGGGAAACCAAGGATAACAATGATAATAGCTAACATTTAATGAGTACTTACATTGTTCCAACTACTTCCCATGGTTTAACTTCTTGTATCCCCAAAATAACCCTATGAGGTGTAGGTACCACTATTTCCCTCATTTTATGATTAATAAATGGAGGTCCAGAGAGATCACACAACTTGCTTAAGGTCACACAGCTGTGTGGTAGAACTGGGATTTGAATCCAGAAAATCTGACTCCAGAGTCCCCAATGACAGTTCCTGGCTGGAATAAGTGCTAAATTCTCCATCCTCTTCTTTCACTCATTCTCACATTCCTTCCGCTCCTGTCAAAGAGAATCCCACTCCCCTTCCTGTATCATTCTCTTTACCATCCCCATGATTTTGTTTCTTCTGTTACCTTTGCCAGGGATGCTCTCCTCATTGCTTTATCTTGCCCCATAAAAACTCTCCTCATACTGAAAATGGCAGTTCAGATGTTGCCAACTCCATCATGAAGCTTAACATGAACCCCCCTAAGAAATGTGAAGTGAGCTCTTCCTCATTCTCTTCAGGATGCCATGATTTTGATTTAGATCTTTTGTAGCACTTACTATGTCCTGCTTATATTTTTGTTCTTATATTGTTGTTACTGTAATTTATCTTTGCTCCTCATTGCAGTTTCGTTAAGAGCTAGGACCAAGTCTGGAACCCTAGAAATGTTTGGCATGGTGCTTAGGGGTTGTAGGTGTCTGTTTGCATAGAAGTAAGTTATCTGATGCTTGGTTTCCCAGACATACGTGAGCCTCATGCAGTAAGTCTCAGTTCATGAATATAAGTTACTTCTACCTACCTACCTTATAAAGGCATTCTTCACATCCTTGCTTCAGGCTACAGATAATGGTGTGGAACATGGTTGTGATGATGCAATAAAAGATAGCGATGAACTTGTTTTCATCTTGGAATGCCAGTGAATGAGATTTTAGGTACATAGAGGTGACTGCACCATAGAAGATGGCCACCAGAGCCAAATGGGAACTATAGCTGGGAATGACTTTAGGATGGAAAGGTGCATAGTGGAGGGCAAGTCAGGAGGGTCCATAGGAGATGAGGATGAACCTAAAGGGCCAAATCAGGCTCATGTACTGCCACCCAGCAGCAGCAGTTCTCTGAGGCTAGTAGTGTAAGAGAATTTCAGATTTAGCACAGTCTGGATCTTACAGGTAAAGGAGGCACAGTAGAGTGGCGACATAGTGGACATGAGGATTCCACTGAAAGTGTTTACTCTTATCCAGCAGCTGGCCACCAGACCCATGGAGACCCTCTCTAAATAAGTGAGTAACACAGAACGTTACAGATAGCCCAGATTTAGGCCATGGCAGCCAAGTGGAAGCAGGGAGGAGGTAGTTTGTTATCTGGAGAAAGTCGTGGGCCAGGAAGAGAGTCAGGGTAGAAGTCAGGCCATTGGCCAGTATATGTGGGCTGATGCTATTGCAGTAGCAGATGTCCAGGAAAGAGAGATTGCTGAGGAAAAGATACATAATACGGCATGGCGCAGTTGGTTAAGCCAGATGAGGAGGATGAGGAGGACATTGTCAACCAGAGAGATAAGATAGACTGACAGTATGATGCTGAAGAAGAGTACTTGTACTTGTGGATAATTGGATAGGGCCAGGAACAGTCATGACTGTAGAATTTTCTGTCCATTGTCTTCCCCAGTGTTGGCTTTAGGGGGGAAATGATTATAGAATCATTTGGGTGCTGTCTGGACTGATGATCCCTTAAACCCTGGCCATTATACCGAGTCCATGAAAATGGTCACAGATTGAGTATCCTGAACACAGACTAAGTCCCTAACTGAGAGAGTTGTATCCAGTCAGGATTTGAAATACTTTTGCTCACATATTGCCAAGGTTTCTTCTCTAACCTTGTCCTCCCCTTGCAGATTTGGATACTATTGCAGGAATTCTGAGGGGGTGTGTTTCCTTCTACAACTTCTTTCTCCCAGGCCATCAGAGTGTGCAAGAAGGGAGCAGTTTCTTGGTGAAATGAATGCATGAATGAATTAATGCAGAGACCTCTGAATTTTTTGAGGTCTTGTCTGGGGTCAGATGAATTTTGAGTACAGTCCATTATTATGAAAATTTTATTCCCCTTCCAAAGCCCACCTATCCTCATGTTGTTATTTTTTGTTTGACTGGTAATTTCTACCTTCTTTTAGGAAACTTAAGATTTCTAAGGAAGCCACTGTGGAGGTGGGGAAAATGAAAAGAAGAGGATGAAAAGATCAACAAACCAAACTGACCAGCTCAATCAATTTGATTCAGATAGTTGCATCAAGTAATTGACAGTTATAGTTGATTATTTAGGGTTGTATGGCCATGGAGACAGAACATTTTATTTTCAGCTATTCATTGTTGTTGTGTAACACATAGTCAAGGAATCAAAAGGAAATGTTTCAAATTAAGTCATACTTAAGGCTAAGCTTGTAGTCACCCAAGTAACTACTTGATTCAATGATAAAAAATGTCATTGAACCAGTTGTAGTGGTGGAGTATGGGCAGAACTGAAGACCTTGGCTTTCAACTTGTCCTTGAGTGGTGTGGCTGGAATAATTACAATTGACTTGTATCCTGCTTGAAGCCAGCAAGATAGGTGAAAAACTAGGTTTATAAAACAAATGCATACCAAGTCTTTCTATTTTTTTCATTTTGAATCATTGTTCTCCTTTTATTTTATTTTTAAAATTTATTTTCATTTATTGAAGTAGAGTTGACTTACAATATTATATTTGTTTCAGGTTTACAACATAGTGATTTGAGATTTTTATAGATTACACACCATACAAAGTTATTATAAAATATTGATTATATTTCCTGTGCCACACATTACATTCCTGTGACTTATTTATTTTATAACTGGTAGTTTCTACCTCTTAATCCCCTTCATCTGTTTCATCCCTCCCCGCAATCCTCTTCCCTCTGGTAACCATTAGTTTGTTCTCTATATCTGTAAGTCTGTTTCTGTTTTGTTATATTTGCTAAGTTGTTCTGTTTTTTTTTTTAAATTTCACATATAAGTGAAAACAGAGTATTTGTCTTCATCTGACATACTTCACTAAGGAGGGTATTTCACATAAATACGAGATTTCATTCTTTTTATGACTAGGTAGATTTCCATTATATATAGGTACCACATCTTTTTTACTCATTCATCTGTCGGATATTGAGGCTGTTTCCATGTCTTGGCTATTGTGAATAGTGCTGCTAGGAATATTGGGGTGCGTGTATTTTTCTGAATTATAGTTTTGTTCAAATATATGCCCAGGAGTGGGATTGCTAAACCATATGGCAACTCTATTTTTAGGTTTTTTTTTTCTGCCACGCTGCTCAGCGGGATCTTAGTTCCCCGACCAGGGATCCAAGTCGGGTCCCCTGCAGTGGAAGCACGGAGTCCTAACCACTGGACCACCAGGGAAGTCCCTATTTTTAGTTTTTTGGAGGAACTTCCACACTCTCTTCCATAGTGACTGTACTAATTTACATTCCCACCAACAGTGTTCTAGAGTTTCCTTTTCTCCACATCCTCGCCACTACTTCTTATTTCTTGTCTTTTTAACCATAGCCATTCTGATAGGTGTGAGGTAATATCTCAGTGTGGTTTTGATTTGCATTTACATATTAGTGATGTTGAGCATCTTGTGTTGTTAGCATCTTGTGTTGTATGTCTTCTTTGGAAAAATGCCTATTCAAGTTCTCTGTCCATTTTTAATAGGATTTTTTTTTGATATTGAGTTATATGAGTTCTTTGTATATTTCGGGTATTAACCCCTTATCGAACATAAAATTTGCAAATATCTTCTCCCATTCAGTAGGTTGCTTTTTTATTTTGTTGATGGTTTCCTTCAGTGTGCAAAAGCTTTTTAGCTTAGGTCCCATTTGTTTATTTTTGCTTTTGTTACCCCTTGCCTGAGAAGACAGATCCAAAAGAAAACTACCAAGACTGATGTCAGGGAACGTACTGCCTATGTTTTCTTCCAGAAGTTTTATGGTTTCAGGTCTTACATTTGTCTTTAATCCATTTTGAATATATTTTTCTATATGATGTGAGAAAATGTTCTAGTTTCATTATTTTACATGTAGTTATCCAGTTTTCCTAACACCACGTATTGAAGAGACTTTGCCCCATTGTATATTCTTGCTTCCTTTGTCATAGATTAATTGACCATATGTGCATGGGTTTACTTCTGGGCTCTCTACTCTGTACCATTGATCTATGTGTCTGTTTTTGTGCCAGTACCATACAGTCTTTTTTTTTTTTTTAACATCTTTATTGGAGTATAATTGCTTTACAATGGTGTGTTAGTTTCTGCTTTATAACAAAGTGAACAGCTATACATATACATATATCCCCATATCTCCTCCCTCTTGCATCTCCCTCCCACCCTCCCTATCCCACCCCTCTAGGTGGTCACAAAGCACCGAGCTGATCTCCCTGTGCTATGCGGCTGCTTCCCACTAGCTATCTATTTTACATTTGGTAGTGTATATATGTCCATGCCACTCTCTCACTTCGTCCCAGCTTACCCTTCCCCATCCCCGTGTCCTCAAGTCCATTCTCTACGTCTGCGTCTGTGCTTTATAAGTCCTGTGTAAGAAATCTTTGCCTAAATCAGGTCAATTTGAATTTCTCTAGAAGTGTTTTGGTTTTACATTTAGAATAGTGATACATTTGGAGTTAACTTTAAAATATGGGTTAAAGTTCATTTTTATGTTTATGGTGATCCAATTGTTCCAGCATTATTTGTTGAAAATACTATCATTCCTCCATTGAATACCTTGTCACCTTTGCTGAAAATCAATTGATCATGAGTATTTTGGGTCTTTTTCTATACTCTTTTCTATTTTGTTCCTTTGATCTATATGTTTACCCTTTTGCCAATACCACACTTTCTTGATTACTGTGGCTTCACAGTAAGTTTTGAAAGCAAGTAGTGCATATGGTTATACTTAAAAAAGGGGCCCTTGTATTTTATGAAATATTATAAAATATATGATGGCTGTGATCTGCTTCAAGATAGCTGGTGAGGGAAAATTGGATAGAGATGTAGAGGAAATAAAACAGCTGAGTTGGTCATTGTTGAAGCTAGGTGATGTGTAGATGGAGGCACATTCTCTCCACTTTGGTATGTGATTAAATTTTCCATTAAAAAAAAAGAAAGTAAGTAGTGTAAGTCTTTCAATGCTGTTCTGTTTCGAAATAGTTTTGGCTATTCTAGTCAATTTGGCCCAACATAAAATAGGACCCTTAAGGATTAAAACTCATGATACAAGACCTATTTAGAGAAAGGGTGATTATTCCCACTGCTTTTCCATTTAGCAGCCAAATTTGGCATGTTCTTAATTTGGAAAGAGTGAGCGGTAGTTCTTGATGGATTACCTCAACCTTAAATACAGGGGCCACCCATTAAGGCCCCTGTATTACTTTCATATTGCTGCTGTAACAAATTACCACAAACTTAGTGGCTTAAAACAACACGGCTTTGGAAATATGATGGCCAACAGGCACATGAAAAGATGCTCAACATCGCTAATCATCAGAAAAATACAAATCAAAACCACAATGAGATATCACCTTACATCTGTCAGAATGGCTATCATCAAAAAGTGTACAAAGAACAAACGTTGGCAAAGATGTGGAGAAAAGGGAACCCTAGTACACTGTTGGTAGGAATGTAAATTGGTGCAGCCATTATGGATAACATTATGGAGGTTCCTCAAAAAACTAAAAATAGAACTACCATATGAGCCAGCAATTCCACTCCTGGTTGTATACCTGAAGAAGATTAAAACACTAATTAAAAAAATACATGCACCTCAAGTCCATTCTCTACATCTGTGTCTTTACTCCAATAAAGATGTTTAAAAAAAATACATGCACCTCAATATTCATAGCAGCATTATTTACAAAAGCCAAGATATGAAAGCAACCTAAGTGTCCACCAACAGAAGAACTGATAAAGAAGATGTGGTATGTATATATATATATATATATATATATATATATATATATATATATATATATACACACACATACACACACACACATACATACTGGAATATTACTCAGCCATAGAAAAGGATGAAATTCTGCCATTTGCAACAACGTGGTTGATGGGCCTAGAGGGTATTATGCTTAGTGCAATATGTCATACAGAGAGAGACAAATACTCTATGTTATCACTAACATGTGGAATCTAAAAAAATAAAACAAATATAACAAAACAGAAACAGGCTCACAGATATAGAGAACAAATTAGTGGTTGCCAACAGGGAGAGGGAAGGGGGAGGGAAAGATAAGGCTAGACAATTAAGAGGTACAAACTACTATGTATAAAGCAAATAAACAACAAGGATATATTGTACAGTATAGGGAAATATAGCCACTATTTCAGAACTATAAATGGAGTATAACCTTTAAAACTTGTGAATCACTATGTTGTACACTTGAAACTTGTATTGTACAACTGTACTTCAATTTAAAAAATGTTTAATAAATAACTTATAAAAATGAACAAAGGACCTGAATAGACATTTTTTCAAAGAAGACAAACAAATGACCAACAGGTACATGAAATGTTGCTCAACATCGCTAATTAATCATCAGGGAAAATGCAAATCAAAACCACCATGAAATATCACTTCACACCTTTTAGGATGGTGAATTTCAAAAAGACAGGAGATAAGTGCTGGTAAGGGTGTGGAGAAAAGGGGATGCTTTTACACTGTTGATGGGAATGTGAATTGGTACAATCATTATGGAACAAAGTGCTGAGGTTTCTCAAAAAATTAAAAATAGAACAATCATATGATCCAGCAATCCCACTTCCAGGTATACATCCAAAGGAAACAGAATCAATATCATGAAGAGATATCTGCACTCTCATGTTTGTTGTGGCATTATTCACGATAGCCAAGATATGGAAACAACCTAAGTATCCACTGATGGATAAATGAATAAAGAAAATGTGATACACATACACACACACACACACACACACACACACACACACACACACGTGCACACACACAATGGAATATCATTTAGCCATAAAAAGAGAAATTGTGCCATTTGCAACAACATGGATGAACCTAAAGAACATTATGCTAAGTGAAATAAACCAGAAAGACAAATATTGTATGATCTCACTTATATGTGGAATCTAAAATGTATAACTTATAGAACCAGAGAGTAGGATGGTGGTTGTCAGGCACTGGGAGGTGGGGGAAGTGGGGAGATGTTAGTCAAAGGTTAAAAACTTTCAGTTATATGATTAATAAGTTCTGGGGAACTAATGTACAGCATAGTTATTAACATTGTATTGTAAATTTGTAACTTGCCAAGAGAGTGACCTTAGATGTTCTGACCACAAAACAAAAACAAAAACAAAAAACAATAACAACAGAAAAAACTGTGAGGTGATGGATGTGTTAATTAACTTGATTGTGGTAATCATTTCACAGTGTATGTTTATATTAAATCATAACATTGTACGTCTTTTAAAAAATCATGTTGTTCAATCTAAATGCATACAATTTTTATTTGTCAATCATACTTCAATAAACCTGTGGGGAAATGAATTAATTTATGCCTACATTATTTGATGATTGTAAAACATTATACACTTGCTTTGTAATCATCATCATCACTCCCCCCTATCCTTGTTGACTTCCTCTGATCTCTCTAGTGTAGAATGTTCAGCTAAATATAACATTTGTTAGTTCAATAGGCATTTATGAGCCAAACACTGCCTTAGGCTCTGGGAAAATGAGGACTAAGAAGATGGTCTCTGCCTCCAAGGTAATCAGAAGATTATAACGCAGTAGACTAAAGTCAGAATAGAGGCACCTGCAGAGAATACTCTAGGAATATAGGACTAAGGCTTCCAACTCAGACAGAAATGGGGGAAGTGGGGGAAGTGACAGCTGGGCTGAGTCTTAGAGGATGCATAAAATTTATCCAAACAGAGAAAGGTAGGGGGCATTTGAGGCAAGGATGAAAACTGGCAAAGTCACGAAGTTTAGTTGGAATAAATGTAAGCTATTTTGAATTCAAAAAGCCACTGTTGCATCAAAGGACACAATCAACAGAGTGAATGTAACCCACGGAATGGAAGAAAATATTTGCAAATTGTGTATCTGATAAGAGGTCACTATCTAGAATATATAAACAGTTCTTACAGCTAACAACTCTATTAAAAATGGGCAAAGGACTTGAATAGACATTTCTCCAAAGAAGATATACAAATGACCAATAAGCACCTGAAAGGATGTATGACATCACTAATCATCAAGAAAAAGTAAATCAAAACCACAGTGAGATATCACCTCATACCTGTAAGGATGGCTACCATAAAAAAACCCAGAAAATAACAAGCATTGGTGAGGATGTGGAGAAATTAGAACCCTTGTGCAGTGTTGGTGAGAATGTAAGATGGTGCAGCTGCTGTGGAAAACAGTATGGAGGTCCCTCAAAAAATTAAAAAGAGAATTATCATATAATCCAGCAATCCCACTTCTGGGTAGGTACCCAAAAGTATTCAAATCAGTATCTCAAAGAGATACGCCCACGTTTGTACACCCATGCTCACAGCAGCATTATGCACAATATCCTAAAGGTAGAAGCAACTCAAATGTCCATCAACAAATGAATAGATAAACAAAATATGGTATATACATACAATGGAATATTATTCATCCTTGAAAAAGAAGGAAATCTTACATTTCCCATGCTATAACATGAATGAAACTTGAGGACATTATGCTAAGTGAAATAAGCTAGTCATAAAAAGACAAATATTGTACGATTTCACTTATGTGAGGTACCCAGAGTAGTCAAATTCATAGAGATAGACAATGGAATGACAGTTGCCAGGGGTTGGGGGAAGAAGGGAATGAGGAGTGGTTGTTTAATGGGTATATAGTTTCAGTTTTTCAAGATGAAAAGAGTTCTGGAGTTGGTTGCACAATAATGTGAATGTAATTAACACTAGTGAACTGTACACTTAAAAATTATTAAAATGATAAATCTAAAAAAAATAAAGCAAGTTAATGAATTTAACAAAGCAGAAACAGAGTCATAGATATAGAGAACAAACTAGTGGTTACCAGTGGGGAAGGAGAAGGGGAGAGGAGCAAGATAGGGGTATGGGATTAAGAGATACAAACTATTATGTATAAAATAAATAAGCAAAAATGTTATATTGTACAGCACAGGGAATAGAGTCATTATCTTATAATAACTTTAAATGGAGTATAATCTATAAAAATATTGAATCACTGTGTTGCACACCTGAAACTAATATAATATTGTAAATCAACTATACTTCAATTAAATATAAGTAAACAAACAAACAAGTAAAACAACCCAACTTTATTATGTTATAGCTCTGTAAATCAGAAATTTGACTCAGGTCTCTCTGGGCTGAAATGAAGGTGTTGGCAGGCCTATTTTACTTTCTGGAGGCTCAAGGGGGTGGAATTTGTTATTTTTGTTTTTTTGTTTTGGCCGCACCACGCAGCATGTGGGATTTTAGTTCCCTGACCACTGATCGAACCCATGCCCCCTGCAGTGGAAGCATGAAGTCTTAACCATTGGACCACCAGGGAAGTCCCTGGAATTTGTTTTCTTGCCTTTTTCAGCTTTTAGAGGCTGCCCACATTACTTGGATTATGAGTCCTTTCCATCTTCAAAAATAACAATGGCCAGTTGAGTCTTTCTCCTGTCGAATCATTCTGACACTGACTCTTCTGCTTCCTTCTTCTATTTTTAAGGATCCTTGTGTTTCCATTTGGGCCTACTGGCTAATACAGAATAATCTCCCTATTTTAAGGTCACCTGATTAGGAACTTAAACTCCATCTGAATCTTCAGTTTTCCTTTGCCATATAACATAATATATTCACAGATTCTGAGGCTTAGGACATGGACATCTTTTGAGGGCCATTATTCTGCCTGCAATCACGATGCATTTTCCTTTGTATATAGTGCTGGATTTAATTTACTGATATTTTGTTAAGACTTTCTGCATCTATGTACCTGAGGGATATTTGTCTGTACTTTTCTTTACTTGTGATGCCTTTGTTCAGCTTTGGTATCAGAGTAATGATGGTGTAATAATACGTGTTAGACAGTGTTTCTTATACTTGTATTTTCTGGAAGAGTTTGTTTATAATTTATGTTGTTGTTTCTGCTTGTTTGATGATTCTATGAATTGAATTTCTATAGTAGATATAGGACTGTTTACGTTGTTTATTTTTCTTGAGTGAACAATGGTAGTATCTTTCAAAGAATTTGTCCATTTCATCTAACTGATCATATTTATTGGCAAAAAATTGTTCAGAATAGTGCTTTATTATGCTTTTAAGTTCTGTAAGATCAGTAGTAATGTCCCTCCTTCCTTTGTAACATTGATAATTTATGTCTTTTTTTCTTCTTCTTGATCCATCTGTCTTGAGGTTTATAAATTTTATTGTTCTTGTCTCAGAGCCAGGCTTTGGTTTCACTGATTTTTGTTGCTTTTCTGCTGTTTACTCTGACATTGACTTGTGTTCTCTATATTTCCTTCTCCTTTTGGCTTTGGGATTAATTTGTTCTTTTTCCTAGTTTCTTAATTTGGAAGTTTAGATTATTGTTTCAAAAGTTTTGTCTGTTCTGATATAATCCTTTACTGCTATAAATTGCCCTCTAAGGGGAAGAGATATGGGGATATATGTATATGTATATCTGATTCACTTTGTTATAAAGCAGGAAGTAACACACCATTGTAAAGCAATTATACTCCAATAAAGATATTTTAAAAATTAAAAAAAATTCCCTCTAAGCATGTTTTATTTCTGTCTCACATATTTTGATATGCTGTATTTTCATTTTCATTAAATTCAAAATATTTCATGATTTCCTTTGGACTTCTTCTTTGACCTATGGAGTTTTTAGTATGGTGTTGTTCAATTTCAAAATAATTAGATATTTTCCAGAATATTGATTTCTAGTTTAATTATGTTGGTCAGAAAATACTTTATATAACCAATTATTTTAATTATTGTGTTTCTTTTATGCACCAGAAAATAAGGCATTTTTGTGACTGCATCATGTGCACCTGAAACCAATGCATATTCTTCTGTTGTTGAGTGGAGTGCTCTATAACAGTCAGGTCAAGTTTGTTGATAATATTATAAAGACCTTCTATATCCTTATTTATTTACTGCCTACTTGTTCTATTGTTAAATGAGAGAGAAGTGTTGAAGTATCCAACCGTAATAATGTATTTATCTTTTTCTCCTTTCAGTTCTGACAATTTTTGCTTCATGTATTTTGAAATTCCGTTGATAAGTACGTACACATTTAGGGTTATGTTGTTGTCTTGATGAACTGAATTCCTTATCATTATGTAATGTCCCCCTTTATCTTTGGTAGAAATATTACTTGTTCTGAAGAATTCTTGGTCTGATATTCATTTATATAGCCATTCCAGCTTTCTTTTGTTTAAGGCTTTCATGGTATATCTTATTTTCCTTTTCATCTACAAATTATTTTATAATTCTAGTGAGCTTCTTGTAAGAAGCATATAATTGGGTCTTGCTTTTGTAGCCAATATGATAATATCTACCTTTTCTGTGGGTGTTCAGACCATTTACATTTACTGGAATTGTTGATATGGTTACATTTACATCTGTATCTTGCTAGTTGTTTTTTGTTCGTCTCATCTGTTTTTTATGAATTTTTCCTCTTGTTTTGTTTGAATAGGTTGAGTAATATTTGTGATGCCATTTTATCTCCTCTCTTGACTTATTTACGATCTTTTCAAAATTTTATTATTGGTTTCACTATGGTTTATAATATACATCTTTAATTAGAGTCCAACTTCAAGTAATATAATACAACTCACATGTAGTATAAGAACCTTATACCAAATGTTACCCGTTACTCCGTCATATCTATTGTGCTACTGTTGCCGTGCATTTTACTTATACATATGTTATAAGCTCAAAAATATGTTGTTACTATTTTTTTCTTGAAATTGCCTATTTAATTTTAAAGAGACTAAAATACTCACAGAATGCCTTTTATATTTGCTTTTATTTTTATCATTCCTGTCCCTCTTCATTTCTTTCTATAGATCCAAGTTTCCATCTGGTGTCTTATTCTTTCTGCCTAAATAATTTTCCTTAACATTTCCTTTAGCACATGTTTACTAGAAGTAAATTCTCTCATCTTTTGTTTGTCCGAGAAAGTCTTTATTTTCTCTTCATTATTGAAAAATATTTTCAATAAGTATAGACTTCTAGTTTGACATATATTTCTGTCAATACTTTAAATATGTCACCCAATTATCTTCTGGCTTGTATAGTTTCTTATGAGAAGTCTACCATGATTTTATTTGTTCCTCTGAATGTACTACATCTTTTTACCATCAATATTTTTGTTTTGTAGTTGGTTTTCAGAAGTTTGACTGTGATTTATATTGAAGTGTATATTTATATTTGTCCACATCTGAGTTTCTTGGATATGTGGTTTATAGTCTTTCATTATTTTTGGAAAATTCTCAGTCATTATGTTTTCAAATGATTCTTCTGTACCATTTTTTTTTTCTGCCTTCTTTTCTGAAGCTCACTTTACTTGTATGTTACTCAATTACATGTTGACCCACAACTTTTTTTTTTCACTATTTTAGAAAGAGTTTTTTGATGTGGACCACTTTTAAAGTCTTCATTGAACTTGCCACAATATTGCTTCTGTTTTATGTTTTGGCTTTTTGGCTGCGAGGCATGTGGGATCTCAGCTACCCAACCAGGGATCAAACCCACATCCCCTGCATTGGAAGGCGAAGTCTCAACCACTGGACCGCCAGGAAAGTCCCATTTTTTTTTCACTTTTTTCTCTCTTTGCCTTATAGTTTGGATAACTTATGCTGACCTATCCTCAAGTTCACTAATCCTTTCTTTGGCTGTATTCATCTGTTAATGAGCCCATCAAAGGCATTCTTCAGCTGTGTAAACTCATTACTGTATTACTTTGTTACTGTGTTTTTAAAAACAATTTATAGTATTTCCATTTTATTCATTCATATAGTTTCCATTACTGTGCCAAAATTCCCCATCTGTTCATACATATACATCCATCTTTTTTACTAGGTCATTTGTTATATTAATTATAGTTATTTTAAAGTCTCTTTCTAATCATTCCAATAGCTGCAACATCTCTGAATCCAGTTTAGTTTGTTACTTAATTTCTTGAAAATAGATTATTTTTTCTTGCTTTTGCATTTCTCTCAATTTTTCCCCCTGTATTATAGCTTAATTTTTAAATGTTTATTGGAGTATAGTTGATTTACAACGTTGTATTACTTTCAGGTGTACAGCAAAGTGAATCAGTTATACATATATATGTATCCACTTTATTTAATGCCAGACATTGTGTTTAGAAGAATAGTAAGAACTATGGTAAATAGTTATGCCCGGACATGACCCTGCCTCTTCTTGTATAAGGCCATTTAATAGTGAACCTGAGTCAATTCACTCAGTAGTTGAGCAGGCTTTGTGACTTGTGCTATCATTATTATCAGTGCACTACTGGCTTTAAATTCCTGTAGTGGTAAACTGCTAATATCACGTCCTTAGAGTGTGAATTTTGTTGCCAGAGGGTTTTTCTCAGTTTCTCTTTTTCCCCCTCAGCTTTCAGTTGCCCTTGCATACCTGGGCCACAGAGGGGAGTTCTGTCTATGTTCCTGCCCCTCCTTCAGTAGAAAAATGCTGTTACTTGTTATTTTGCTCTGGGATCCTCATGGGGGCATAGCATGTTCTCTGTTGACTTGGTCCAGTATCAGTCTCAGGCAGGCCCTGTACACCTGGGCTTTAGGAATGAAGGTTCCTAGTATTCTTGGCCATCCTTACAGTGGCAGTGAAACTCTGCTTTGTATCTGTCTTTGGTCTTGGGCAAGAGTTTCCTGTCCCTCTCCCAGTAGTAGCAGCTCTATGCTTGGTATGTTTGTAGGATCCTGGGCCCAAGAAAATTTCCTTCCCCTGTTCCAGAGGTAGATGGATTTGCTTATATTCTTCCCCAAGGGGCAAAGTATTTTTCCTGAGTTCTGGGTAAAAGATTCTTTATCATTTGCTCAGCAACAGACAGGTTTGCTTCGATTCCCCTGCTTCACTCAAAGCAATAGATCTTTGCCTGTGCCATGGAAGTGAGAGAATTTTCTGCCCTACCCTTAGCATCTTGAGGCTTTTGCTTCATAGGGGAGAAGAGTATGAGGAAGCTTGCAGGGAAGTCTTTCTCCCATTGTTTTCATGAATAACCAATGTAAGAGTATGAAAAGTAACATGTGTGTGAATGCAAATTTCCCTCGTGTTGGGGACAACCAGCTATTCCACACAAGACATTATTTTTTTTTTATCGTCTTTATTGGAGTATAATTGCTTTAAAATGGTGTGTTAGTTTCTACTTTATAACAAAGTGAATCAGCTATACATATACATATATCCCCATATCTCCTCCCTCTTGCTTCTCCCTCCCACCCTCCCTATCTCACCCCTCTAGGTCGTCACAAAGCACCGAGCTGATCTCCCTGTGCTATGTGGCTGCTTCCCACTAGCTATCTATTTTACATTTGGTAGTGTATATATGTCCATGCCACTCTCTCACTTTGTCCCAGCTTACCCTTACCATTCCCCGTATCCTCAAGTCCATTCTCTAGTAAGTCTGCATCTTTATTCCTGTCTTGCCTGTAGGTTCTTCCTGACCATTTTTTTTTAGATTCCATATATATGTGCTAGCATACGGTATTTGTTTTTCTCTTTCTGACTTACTTCACTCTGTATGACAGACTCTAACTCCATCCACCTCACTACAAATAACTCAATTTCGTTTCTTTTTATGGCCGAGTAATATTCCATTGTATATATGTGCCACATCTTCTTTATCCATTCATCTGTTGATGGACACTTAGGTTGCTTCCATGTCCTGGCTATTGTAAATAGAGCTGCAATGAACATTATGGTACATGATTCTTTTTGAATTATGGTTTTCTCAGGGTATATGCCCAGTCACGGGATTGCTGGGTCGTATGGTAGTTCTATTTTTAGTTTTTTAAGGAACCTCCATACTGTTCTCCATAGTGGCTATATCAATTTACATTCCCACCAACAGTGCAAGAGTGTCCCCTTTTCTCCACACCCTCTCCAGCATTTATTGTTTCTAGATTTTTTGATGATGGCCATTGTGACCGGTGTGAGATGATACCTCATTGTAGTTTTGATTTGCATTTCTCTAATGATTAGTGATGTTGAGCATCCTTTCATATGTTTGTTGGCGATCTGTATATCCTCTTTGGAGAAATGTCTATTTAGGTCTTCTGCCCATTTTTGGATTGGGTTGTTTGTTTTTTTGATATTGAGCTGCATGAGCTACTTGTAAATTTTGGAGATTAATCCTTTGTCAGTTGCTTCGTTTGCAAATATTTTCTCCCATTCTGAGGGTTGTCTTTTCACCTTGTTTATGGTATTCTTTGGTGTGCAAAAGCTTTGAAGTTTCATTAGGTCCCATTTGTTTATTTTTGTTTTTATTTCCATTTCTCTAGGAGCTGGGTCAAAAAGGATCTTGCTGTGATTTGTGTCATAGAGCGTTCTGCCTATGTTTTCCTCTAAGAGTTTTATAGTGTCTGGCCTTACATTTAGGTCTTTAATCCATTTTGAGTTTATTTTTGCATAACACACTATTTTGAACTCCTCCCCAAACTATATCTTATATGGAAATGAAGCCAGTCTATTCTTTGTTCACGTACATGGTATATTCAAACTTGCCTTTATGTGTTTGCTTATACTGTTTCTCTTGTATGGAAAGCTGTCTTTTCTATAATTTCTCAAATCTTTCCTAGCCAAGCAAAACTTTTATTTCCTTCTTGATAATTCCATTCACCTTTGTTTCTTTGTTGATCACCCTTATAACTTATTTTAATTTATTATTGCTTCCAATTTACAAGTGGACATTTAAACGTGTACCATTCAGTGTTTTAGTACACTGTTTTGTATTGTTCCCTAACTGTGCCACAGGGTCTAGCCAGGCATACAGTAGGTGTTCAATGTCCTGACGATAGAATTTAGTTAGGAAAAATGTATTAAGCTGTTCTTGTGTCACATTGACTGCAATAATAAAAGAAATACAATTGTTCCAATTTCCTTTTGATTGGTGTTTGTACAGTATTAGCCCATTAGCAGATTAGTTTAACAAATTAGCTCTGAAAGGCAGTGTAATGTTATAGAAAAAACAATAATCATTGAAGCCCAATGTCTCTGTATTGCAATCTTGGCTCCACAATTTATTGACTGCGTGACTTTTGGCAAGTTGCTTAACCCTTCCTAAAGATTAAGTGAAATGATATTATCTACTTAGGCATAGAGAAGATGGTCCAGGGTGAAAAGATGTAAAATACGTTGTTTGCTGGGAGCAAGAGAGGGCAAAAGATCAGGGTGTTGCTTTGAAAGTGTGAAACTAGAATAGAGCCTTACTATGTGTGTCTGTGTTGTGGGGGGGAGTGTCACGGGGAATGCAGTTTTTAAATTATTGGCATCAGAGTCATAAAAACCTAGTATCAAGACGTAGCTTTGACACTACTTAGCTTTGTGAATCTTAGGCTGGTCACCACACCCACTTGGACTTCAGTTTCTTCATCAGTAAAATGGATACTGTATTTAAATTTGCTTGAATAACTTCAGAGAGGTGTCTCAAGGACTAACAAAGGAACCATAGGAACAAAGGAATAAAAGAACAACAAAGGAACAACAGCACGTAGTAAACTGTAAAGGGCTCCACAGAAAGGTGTAAGGTTTGTAATTATAGTGATCCAGAGGGTGAAGAAAACAAGTTCGCTGTCTTCCTACTCTTGGCAAAATCATAATTAGTCAAGTTGCTACCAACTCAATTCATGCCCCAAAAGGGACTTGGGACAGTGGTCACAGACATAGGATTTAGGATCTCAGTTTTCTGTTCTTTCCTTAATATGTGTCTCAGATATAGTGCTGCTTAAGGGAACCTGGATGTGAAGTTGCTTCAATAGGAGCAGGACTAGGACAAGAATTTGGAAAATGTCTATTCAAAAGTGAAACATGGTTCAGAAAAATTTGAATTGGCCAAGATATCATGTGGACAGGGAGGTATGGTTTAGGGAGGAAGATTTGCCATTTAATAGTATAATGAAGGAGAAAAATCTGGTTTGTGGAAGTATTTTCCTATTTCTACCTCTGAGTTTTACTTTATTCAAGAGAAAAGTGTCTTTCAAGTAAACACTCTAGAAGTCCTCAAATACCAGCTGCCAAGGATACGTGATAAACTGTGTTGGGAGTTGTTACAACTTTTAAAAAATCGAACAAGTTAGGAAAAACTTTAAAAGCTGGAGCAGGTAAAGGAAGAGTTGCGAGTAGTAGCAAGCTACCATTTGGGGAGCATTCAGTTTGTCCAGTTAGCCCAGAAGATGTTATTAGTCTGTCTGAAAGTGGGTGTATGTGTGTGTGCACACGCGTGTGTGTGTGTGGTGTCATTTGTATGTGTGCATATTTAAGGATTTGTATCTGTGTGATAGTATGTGTTGGCTTGGTTTTTTTTGGTTACATTTTGTATGTGTTTGAATCTGCGTGTGTATCCTGTGATCATTTGAGTTTACGTATGTGTATATGTACACATCCAGGGTTCTAGGATTCTTTAAACGCTTTGTTAATCCATGGACTCTTTAATTTAAGCTTGTGAGCAAAAAGGATTAGTTGTTCATTCTGAGAACGTTATAGACTAGACTGAAATTTTCTCTAATACGTCAAGACAGTTCCCTTGATCAATGCCTCTTCTCCATCCCCACACACACAACCCATGTAGCCCTCTGATTGCTCCCATTCCTACTCCCACTCAGGCCATTTCTCTACAAGGGGTAGATGAAGAATGACTGATGAATAATGATTGGAATTATTTCACGCCTTTTCTTTAAATGAGTGGCAAGTAAGGTATCACCAGAGAATGGGGCTTTGTTCCCCATATCTACTCCCCTTAGATCATTGAGGAATTGTTGTGGCCTCAGTTCTTTTATGTTTGCTTGCCTGGAGGTGTGCTTACCATTCTTTCTGGAAAATTTCAGGCTGAGGCACAGGGACTGGACTTTTTTGCCTTTGGAGAATGGCTTTCCCTCCTCTAGAGAAGGCCAATTCTCCGGCTCTAGGCTAGGAGGTGAGAAGCTAAACTAACCAAAAATGCCTATGGGCTGCTTTAGAAACTCAGCCCTACTCCCGTGTTCCAGTGAGACAGTAGAAGGATCTCTCTAAACAGGCCTTGATTCATTGATTAATTCATTCAGTAGATATTTCTGGAGTACTTTCTATGCATAGCTCCAGTTTTAGGAACAGAATTCTTGCCAGCATATTCTTTCTGACAAAGGTCTTTGGGAGGCAATAGCTGAGAGTGACTCATGGTGGGAATTGCAAACTAGTTCATGGGAGAGGGCAGTGGACTTCAAGATCCCACAGGGAAAGTGGAACCCTGTGCAGTTCCCTAATCTCCAAAGATGGGGCTATCAAGAGATCAAGATTCTGCTTTTGTTTCTGCCTTTGTTTCTAAATTAGCTTCCACAAGATGGTAAATCCTGTGGATTCTAGCTTCTCTCCCCTCCCTCCCTTGTCCCAGAGCCACTTCCTGAAACTCTTGTGGAGTAGCAGCTCTTGAACCCCAAGCAGCTTCTATGTCCTGCAGCCAACCTGAGTCTGAATGACTTTTGCTAATGTAAGGTTAGGAGTGGCTTTTTCTGAGCCAGCCTTTAAGAGTCATAGGATCACACACACTTGGGAGGGAGGGCACCTTGGTTCTGGTGTAGTCCTTGCTGCAGAACCAGTAACAAGTAAATATCTCCCTGTTCTATTTATTGAGGAGTCAGACATCAACAATCTCTAAAGTCTCTTCCAGTCTGACATTCTATGATTACTTCTAAAAATGATTTCTTCAAAGCCTCTTCAAACTGCAAACTGCAGACTTCAAAAACACTAGGGAGAACACTGAATAGATGTATTTTCTGAGAACTGGAATTCTTGTCATTTCCCTATAGATTTGAAAAGGAAGGGATTTGACATTTATTAAGTGTACTATGAGCCAGGCACTCTCTTATATGGTACATTATTATTTCAATAATAATTCATAACTTGAAGAAATTTGGGGCCTATGAAGTGAGTGTATCTGTGAAGTACTGAGTACAATGCCTGGATAAAGTATGCACTCAATAAATGTGACGCCATGCCTCATACTTCAGCCCCTCTCTACCAAGCTCATGACCATTTAAAAGGAAGAAACAGAAACACAGAGAGATTAAGTAACTGCCCCAAGTCACCCAGATTTCTAGGTCCAAAGGCCTTGTGTATCCTGTTACATTACACTGCCTCTGGAGTGTGAAGTCTGCAGTTATTTCCCCTGTGGCAATGCTCCATTAGCACGTGAAGTTTGAAGAGTTTGCTTGGAGGCCTCCTGCACTCTGGCCCTGTTCCTCATTGTGATCCAGGGCCTGAATTTGGGAGGTGGCAGTGCAGAGGTTTCAGGTGCAGCACAGATTTCCCTGTGTAGGATTGTAACTGGTTCCACAGAGTTTGAACCCTCCATCTAGGCCTCGTTAACACCAGAATCTCATTCTGGGCCAACCATACCCTAGGGCAGTCCTTGGGTCACCTGGCAAGGATTTCCTGGAGCCTCTGAATTCCAGTTCTGTTCCCCTGATGCAGGTATGGGAAGATAGCCTTGTGGGGAATAGCTAAGGGAGCCATCTTTAAATAATAGGAAAGATAAGTTCCTTTGCTCAAGATTTATTTCAGAAAATCATATCCTTGCCGGCAGAATATTGAGAACTGTTGCAAGAGTGGAGGTTATGGGAGTAGCTACAACCAGAGATGAGAATGACCACTGATCTTAGGGGAAGAAGAAGGTAGGCTGAGGCTTGCCTACCCAGAAGTATGGTCATCGGCCCATATATTAGTAGGGTTAAAAGGGATGTTGCTGAGGTGAATGACAGAAGACTGGTTTTGGAGGCAACTTTATGACTTAAAAACAGTCTTCTTCGTAGAGAATGGACTTGAGGACATGGGGAGGGGGAAGGGTAAGCTGGAACGAAGTGAGAGAGTGGCATGGACATATATACACTACCAAATGTAAAATAGCTAGCTAGTGGAAAGCAGCCACATAGCACAGGGAGATCAGCTCGGTACTTTGTGTCCACCTAGAGGGGTGGGATAGGGAGGGTGGGAGGGAGATGCAAGAGGGAAGAGATATGGGGATATATGTTTATGTATAGCTGATTGACTTTGTTATACCGCAGAAACTAACACACCATTGTAAAGCAATTATACTCCAATAAAGATGTTAAAAACAAAACAAAACAAAAAAATGAAACAAAACAACCCCAGTCTTCTTATGAGATCCATCAAGTCCATTCATTCTGTAGCAGCCTTTCCTGTGTTGCTCTTTATTTAGTAGAAAGGGCCATGACATTCTACGTTTGGTGGTGGAGATGGGTTTGCATGGTGCATGTCACACTCTGGTCTAGTACCCACCATGTACACAGAAAAATCCTGGGTTTTGGATGGCATCAATACATCTTTGGCATGAGAATAGGCAGGTAGTTCAGAATGCTGTTTTACAAAGCAGATGGCTAGACCTGATGGTTTCTTGTGGTCCTTTCCATCTCCAGGGTGACCAGCATGATTGAGTATTTCTCTCTCTCTCTCTCTCTCTGTTTCTCTCTTTCTCTGTCTTTTTTTCTGCCTCTGTGTCTCTCTCTCCTAGGCTACAGAGGTCCGGTCATGTAATAGAGCCCTAGGACTGGGGACCAGCAATCTGAGCTTCCTAATCGTATCTGAGATAATTTAAAATACCTTTCTTTGCATACGGGGGGGGCATAATTTGCCTTCTAAAAGTAGCACAATATTCTGAAAAGAGTAAAGGCTTTGAAGACAAACTAATTTTGGATCCAGATTCTCCCATGTCCTAGCTCTATGATGCTGAGCAAGTCAACTTAACTTCCTTGAGCCCCATTTTCCTGAAATTAGGGTAATCCTGGTACCTGTCTCCTAGGTGTGTTGTGAAGATTTACTGAGATAATTTAGCTCAGTGCCTGGTACAGAGTATATGCTGAAAGTATATTTGTTGAATGAATGAATGGATATTGATACCTTTCTTTCCTCCCTCCCTATGACAAAGTGCTGTTAAACAGGCTTTTGCTATAGTTTGATATAGTGGCAAGATCATGGATGTATAATTCAGTCAATTCAGGGTCTGCACTCTTAACTCAACCATCTACTATCTGTGTGACTTTAGTAGTTAAAAATTTGTCTGAGACTTAGTATCTCTATGCATAAAATCTGGATAGCAAGGCCAAGTATGCAGGGCTGTTGTGAAGATTAAAGGCAATAATGTATGTGACAGCACACATCACAGGACTGGAACACGGGATGTGATCTATATTGTTAGGTCCCTTTCTCTGCCTCCCCTGGGCACTTTCATGTACGTGGACTCATTTAATCTTCAGAACAACCATGTGAGATATGTATTATCATCATAACAAGATAATGTATGTGGAGGCACCTAGTACAATATGATGCAGGTGGTCAATAAATGCTTGTTTCCTTCCCCTCCTTTTCCCTAATTAAGCCAATTATTATCCTGCTAACAATCGTGCTTTTGCATAAACTATGTGAATATTTTAAAGAATGAGGTGCTAATCCTATATTGCTATCAATTTAGAAGGCAGTCTGGACACCTGGCCTATAATCAGAATTATGTTGATTTTAATAAGATGACAAAAGATCACAGAGTTGATAGATATAAAGTGCTTGCCTAATTCTTCCTTATTATAGTGAGTTATGAATAGATTAATTTTATATTTCTAAATGTAACAACCATTAGAAAACCATTTTCATATAAATTATAGTTTTACATATTAATGTCATATTTTCCTTAGCATCTGAAAATGCTGTTCTTTACTCAACATGAGGAGAAAGTTTTTATCTATGTATACAGAAATGGGGATTGGTTGGGGTTGAGTTCCTCTGACTTTAACCTGGCTTCTTACCTGGTTTTAAACCTTCCATCTAATCTCTACTAATTTGTATGTTAGAGTATGACTTGAAGAAGGCCAAAGAGTGGGGTATATTTGTGGTTGGGACAGAGAGCCTTATGCCAAAATAAAACCTGAATTGCCCTGTTAGTAACCATGGATGAGTTGCTTAACATCTTTTTTCCTTTGTTTCATCATCTGCAAAGTAAAGATAATATTAGTATTTACCTGATATGTTTCTTTTGGGGATTAAGAAAGATAATTTATGAATAAATAAGTTAATCCACCTGAAAGCTTTAGCATAGAGTTCACCATGTAGTGCAGGGTCAATAAATGTTAACAGCTGCCACTGCGATGACCACTGACACCACCACTTCTACCAGTAAAATGATGATATGACAAAACCATTGCAGAATGGTTAAAGAATTGGGTGTTCTGTCCATAAACTATTCTAGATCTCTGAAGAGTCATGTCATGCTTTTCTTAGCATCTAAAGAACTTTCTTAATTTCAAACCCCAGTTTTGAAATCTTTCCAAGGGACTGTGTCCACATTGCTTGAATTACTATGAAACATCTGAGATGATCAATGAATCCTGATACACTGAAACTCTTTCAGGGCCATAGGAGGATCATTCATACTCCTTGTACCACTGTCCAAAGCCTCAGCTATAGAAGGGAAAGGAAACTGGGCTGAATGTGATTTGAATGCAGGAGAGCCCTTGAAAATTTTTGTAATTTTAATTGTGATGGCTTCAATTTTAATTTTTCTTTCTCCCCTAAAAGCAAAGTATATTAAACTTTCTTAGTTTTGTTGAGTCTCAACTAATTATAATTTTACAAGAACCTTTTCCCTGTCTCTAAATAAACCAGAGAGCTTATTATATAGAGAGACTTATCTAGGTGCCATGCATATTCAAGGAAGTAGAGAAAAGGGGATATAACTAGGTTGATTGAATTCTTTTTCTTTTGAAAATTGGCCAGTTGTTTGGCTGCTCTGGAGACTAAATTAATACAGGTAAATTTCCTAAGTAGCACATTGATAGCTCAAGTGGGAATAGTAAACCTGGATGTGTAGCCTGGAAATTTTCATTAAGTTACAGACCAGAGTGTGAGCATGACTTTACTGGCAATAAAAATGGGAGGCGGGGCTTCCCTGGTGGCGCAGTGGTTGAGAATCTGCCTGCTAATGCAGGGGACACGGGTTTGAGCCCTGGTCTGGGAAGAGCCCACATGCCGCGGAGCGACTAGGCCCGTGAGCCACAACTACTGAGCCTGCGCGTCTGGAGCCTGTGCCCCGCAACGGGAGGGGCCGCGATAGTGAAAGGCCCGCGCACCGCGATGAAGAGCGGTCCCCGCACCGCGATGAAGAGTGGCCCCCGCTTGCCGCAACTAGAGAAAGCCCTCGCACGAACTGAAGACCCAACACAGCCAAAAATAAATAAATAAATAAAGTAGCTATAAAAATGGGAGGCAAAGAGAACCATGGAGATTTTGTCCTATGAATTCTTCAAATAGAATGATAAATAATTCAGATAGTCTCCTGTGTGTGCGTGAAAGGCTGGACACCAGTGGTCTCTCATGGTCCCTTCTACCTCCAGGGCCTTAGAGTTATAGAATGCCTTATTCCAGAACAATTCCTTCTTTAGATATTTGCTTAGAAACTTCCTTCTGTCCTTCTTTTCCTTACATTCCTTATATTCTTCCTTCCTTAAATATTTACTGAGTGCATTCTAAAAGTCTAGGCACAGTGCTAGAGATTGGGGTACAGCATAAGCAAGACAGACTCTGCTCCTACTCACGGAATTGACAATTTATAATGTTCTGGGATGTACTCAACCTGATGATTGGAGAAAAATAGCTCCTCAGTCGTGTTTGGGCCTTGTGTTATATAAAATTCCTAATATGTGATTTTCTTCTCTTTTCTTTAACTTGTACTACTTAAGATCTTGGACAAAAAGATGATTTTTACTTTTTATGCTTTTTATTGAAATATAGTAGGTGAACAATATTATGTTAGTTACAGATGTACTACATAATGATTTGACTTTTGTATACATTAAAAAATGATCATGAGGATAAGTCTAGAAATCTTCTGTGCAACTTATTTATTACATTACTGAAGGTTTGTACCTCTTAATCCCCTTCATCTATGGAGCTGAACAGGTTGAGGTGGCAGAGAACTAGGACTAGGGTGGGATTGGAGGTGCTGACTTTTTACCTCTGATGTAGCCTCATAACTTAGCTCAGGAAATCTAGAGAGGAGGTGAAGTGTGCATAATTAAAAAAATAAGCAAGCAAATACCAAACCAAACCAAACAAACAAAAAACATAAAGAAAATAAATAAACATACAAAACTCTTCTTTCCAGTTGGTCCCAAGGAAGTTTTCTTTCTTTGGCTGTGAAGGGCTCAGTCTATTTTTTTTAAGTCATCTGATCTGAACTTGAGGCTGCATCATTAATACCTAATAAGCAAATAATATAGTACACCCACTTGCTTTATCTATAAGAGAACTTAGGACCAGGTTGCTGGGTCCCCATCTCCCCCTTAGAAAACAAAAACTGGTTTATCTTGGCATCAGTTACTGACACCAGCATCAGATGGCCTCAGGGTGCCATCAGCCTTCCAAAAGTTTGTGAAATACCCTCTTGGAAGAATAGAGGGGCAAAGCCAGGTGTTCTGTGAATGTGGGCTGGAATCAAGGCTCAGGATCCTGGGGTTCATCATGCTGGAGCCGTGCAGCAGGACTTGGGAGCTCCAGGCCATCCTGCTTAGGAAAAATAAAATCGACGACAGATTTTCATCCACTTATTCATGAGTACATCAAAAGGGTATTAAGCGCTAACTAGTACTGGGAATAAAAGAGCAAACTGAAACATCTTCTTTCACTTTTCCAGACTCAAAAAACATCATTTCCATGTGTTAACAACCTCCAAAGGGGACAGTAGCCATCAGTCAAGTAAACAATAATGTTGAGAACAGAAGTGTGAGTCCACTGATATTGTACTTTTTCTTTTCTTTAAAATCTTCTCAATCGATTAGTTTTCTTTTAGCCCAGAGCAAAGTAAATCTAGGTGTGGGAGTAGAATGGGACCACAATATCTCTCTTCAATTATCTGAAGATCAAGATATAGATCAAGATACTATCTATTACATTAGAAAATGTTAGATCTATGTTATATAGAACCAGTGAGCAGACCAGGGATGAATTTAAAAGGATTCTGATTCTGATTTATTTCTAATAGCTGAAGCTTATCAACTGTGGAATATGTGGTCTTGGGAGCTACTAATAACAATTAATTATTATAATATTTATAATTGTTATTTTAATGTATTTTATATATAGTACTTTAAATAATCGTTAAAAACAGTATGTCTCATTTACTCCTCAGCACTCATTGTGTGTTTCAGTCAAGGTGTACAGCATTATCCCTGTTTTGAAGATGAAGAAACTGAGGCTGAGAGATGTCAAGAGTATTACTCAAGGTCACACAGCTAATATAGGATAAGCTGGAAATCAAATCCACACCTGTTGATTGGTCTTAAAGGAGTGTATGAGGAAGAACTTTTTTCCTTGGCTTCTTTTAGAATGTAAAGAAGCTGTCTTCAGACAGGGAAGAATCAAATGGCAGCTCAGACTTCCAGGAAGGCAAGAGACATTTACCAGGCCAGAGTCCAGTAGAGAACTATGCTCTGCAAACCAATCCAGATGAAAATGAGCTATTTTGTTTATTGCCATTTCTATTTTAAGGTTGTGTTCTCTGATTTCAACGTGAAAATGTAGGTCTGGGCTGTTGGATGGCAAAAAACACACCCTTTCTTGCTCACCACAGCTACAATCACACCATCCCCAGTGTGCATAGATGTATGCTTGTGTGTGCATGAAATTACTTTCCTGAGCCTGTGAACACACACCGGTTTCACAACTTGCCTGAAACAATAAAGGTTGCAGTCCAAAAAAGAACCAGGTTTTGCCATTTCCTGCATAAAAACAAACAACTGAGTTAATTCATTTGATTGACTTGTCCATTTTCCCGGTGGTTTTGGCATGGGGAAGAAAACTTTTCTGTGAGTGCAGCCTGTATGTGTGTGTGAGGACCACCTTATACCACTGTTTAAAACTTTTCCTTTTCTTTTAATATGTTTTTCAAAGTTCTGTCTGATAATTGTGGATTGTATCTGGAGGCCCACTTGCTAAAAGCATGTTGAGTCATAGGGAGGTTATAAGAGTCCAGAGACCTGCAGTGATGACTAAGAGAGTAATTATTTCATAAAAAAGGAAAAAATAGGTATTAGTTTGAAAGGAAGGCTGGGGGAGCATGAAGAACTTCTTGAACAGGAGAAAAAAAACACTTGGAAGCTAGCTGGCAGGGTGAGTGGGGACCGGAGAAAACTGGTCTTGTGCAGTAGGATTTGCTGCTGCATTTTAATCACATCTCTATGTGACTGGTTTTTTTCCTCTTTCTGTTTTTTCATCAAGCAAGAAAGGACACAGAGGGGATTCAGTAGGAACGTAGCTCTTTAAACTTTGTACTGTACTCTGGCCCCTTACACATTTTCAAATTGACATCTAGAAATTTTTCATTGTAGGTTCAAATAGGTGCAAACACTGTATAATTTCTGTCACCTTGTAAATACTGACAGTTTAAAATTAAACTCTTGCATCATTCTTTTAACTTTTTCAATGAATTCTAAATACTGTAGTATTTTGATGTCCACTATCACACAGGAAAATATAAATGGACAAGTTCTCTAATAGTCAGACACTTAACATCATTACCTTTTCTTCTTGAACTCACACTTCCAGTCAGTTTCCCCACAGAATTTCATCCTAATGTCATACATATTTTTATACTTGAAAGTCTTCTCTTGATCATCCTATTATACATTCAGCAAATATATATGTACCATGAAATTTTAAACTAAAGAAAAAAACCCTATTACCAGAAGTCTGCAAAGTGTTAAAATAAACAAGGAAATAAGTCATAGAGTTAGTAAGTGACAGAGAATTAATTAGAACCTGAGACTATGCTCTAACTTCAAGATTTTATCTACTCCACTCTGCTGTACTCTCACAGAAGAAAGTGACTGCAACAATGGTAAGTTTCAAGATGCCTAATGAGTAGACCTTTCTCTTGAAAAGTGGAAGACGAGTAATTGTGAAAAGGGAGGTGAGAAAAGAGGACCGGAATGATTCTTCAACCACAGGCACATTCACAGTAGATCAGTTTTAGAGAATAGTTCATATATAAAGTAGAAATTAATTTTCTTAAAACACTCCTTGTCTGCCTACCTCTTTGGGAAGTCATTGTGTACCTCTAGGGCAGGGTTCCTCAACAGCAACACCATTAACATTTGGGGTCAGATAATTCTCTTTTGTAAAGGGCTGTCCTGTGCATTATAAGGTGATTAAGAGCATCCCTGGCCTCTGTCCGCTAGATGCCCCTCTCCAGTTGTGACAACCAGAGATGTGTGAAGATATTGCCAAATACATGGGGGGGGCGGTGAATGTGTGCAAAATCTCCCCCATTTGAACACCATTGATCTTGGGTTCTGCATACCCCAGTTTGAAGACTGACTATCTAGCTTGTTAGGAATATGAACCAGGCCCAAATCAGTCAAATGTGTTATTTGTGGTTTGTTTAGGAAAAGGGCAAAATCTGGTTGTTTGTGTTTAAATTCCCTTCCTGAACGAGTGGGGAGTTTTTGAGCCCATGGGAGTAGGAAACTGTTAAATCCATATCAAAGGTTGTTGGGCCTGACCAGGCATTGGGTCTTGAGGGAACCAAAATTAGGTTAGGATAAGGTATTTAAAGATGCCAGAGAAGGGGAAGAATGGAGATGAGGAATGAAGTCACTAACAACAGAAATCATGATAGCTGCCATTTACTATTTGCCAACCACTGTGCTGAGTATTTTATATGGATTATCTTGTTGACTGATCACAATAACCCAGGAGATAGTTATAATCATTTGTTAGTTAGGGTACAGGTTAAGCTGTTGTAACAAAACGACTAAAACCTTCAGTGACTGAGACAAAATAGAAATGTGTTTATCTCCACAGAAGAGCCAGGTAGGCTGTTTCGTGTTACTCTAGCTGAGGGTTCAGGCTGCTACTGTGCTGTTGCTATGCTATTTTCAATATCCAACTTCTATCTCAGTCCCAGATGGCAGCTGCTGATTTTTCTCTCAGGTCTGTTTTCCAGCCGATGGGAAGAGTAAAAAGGGGAGGCTGAGGATATGTACTTTTCTTTTAAGGGCACGAACTAAAAGTTATACACATCATTCAATTCACACCCAGCTGGCCTGACCCAACTGCAAAGAAAATGTGGATTTTAGCTAGGCAGCTATGTATCCAACAACAGGGGTCGGCACTATAGCCTGAGGCCCAAAGACCTGGTTAAGGATGGTCTTAATATTGGGGAAACCAGGGAGAATGAATCGGAGCCATAGCTCTTGAGGAAGAGGTGGGAGTCTGAGATGAAAATACCCAATAAAAACCCTTTATTCCTTCTCAAAGGAGGCAGAACCAAGGTCAGAAGCTGGGAAGGAACTGGAGAACAGTGTGGGTGCCCATGGCTTGCGTGTGGTGGGTACCTGGTGCAAAGTAGATGTGTAGGAAGAAGGCTGGCTAAAAGGTATAAGATTGTAAGTCTGCCTTTAATTCTTTTAGACAGCTTTCTGAAAACTCTTTGCTTATACACATACGTGTAGATAATAACAGGCAGTGAGTCAGTTTGTGTGGTGGAAAGATCATGAATGTTGGAGTCACACAGAACTGTGTTTGAATCTCAGCTCATGCTCATTTGATGACTTCAGGCAAATTTTTGTTAGTACTATTATTAGCCATGATTTATTGAGCAGTTTCTATGTGGCAGGCACATTATATTCATGATCTCATCTAATCCTTATATAACTCTATAGATAGACACTAGAGTTATCTTAAATTATCTTTAAGTTAAATTAAGTGGTGAAATTAAGTGGTGATAAGTAACAGTAAAGAAGTAATGAGAGATGTACAGTTTTCCTTGTGCATTTATATCATATCATCTTATTTAAGTATAGTGATTAATGATGTTGGTTAATGCTTCTGTGGGGCTGTTCTTACAAAAAAAATTATTTTGTAAAGAAAAATCTTTAATGTTTATTTAGTGCTAACTATGTTTCAGGCATTGTTTTAATTACTTTACATGTATTTACTCCTCAACACAACACTGTGAGAAGCCACTCTGATAATTTTTTAGGCTGAGAAAGCTGAGGCCCAGAAAGTTTAAGTAACTTACCCAAGGTCATACAGCTAGTAAATAGAGAGGCTGGGAGTTGATTCTGAGCAGTATGGCACTGGAGTTCATGTGTTTAATAATTTTACTACACTGCCTCACAAAAACTAGTAGAAAAATTAAATGAGAAAACATGCTATTTTCTCTTCCCCTGCCTATGATGTATATGAAAAGCCTGGTTATTTGGGCCTTGTGATCTAATCCATGGCCACTACCTCCCTAATGTCAGTATTTCTGATTTGCAGGCAAAGTCCCATGTCGCAAATATTTCACTTCTAGGAGACTATTCTGGGAAAACCAAATTAAAAACTGATGGCAAAGATGATAGCACATGTGACTATCTATACCTGACTGTGTAGACCCAGATGTGTGTGTGTCTCTGTGTGTGTGTGTGTGTGTGTGTGTGTGTGTCTGTGTGTGTGTGTGTGTGTCTCTGTGTGTGTGTCTGTGTGTGTGTCTGTGTGTGTGTGTGTCTCTGTGTGTGTGTCTGTGTGTGTGTGTGTCTGTGTGTGTCTCTGTGTGTGTGTCTGTGTGTGTGTGTGTGTGTCTCTGTGTGTGTGTCTGTGTGTGTGTGTGTGTCTCTGTGTGTGTGTCTGTGTGTGTGTGTGTGTCTGTGTGTGTGTGTGTGTGTCTGTGTGTGTGTGTGTGTGTGCGTGTGTCTCTGTGTGTGTGTCTGTGTGTGTGTGTCTGTGTGTGTGTGTGTCTCTGTGTGTGTGTGTGTATGTGTGTGTCTGTGTGTGTCTCTGTGTGTGTGTCTGTGTGTGTGTGTGTGTCTCTGTGTGTGTGTCTGTGTGTGTGTGTGTGTGTGTGTGTGTCTGTGTGTGTGTGTCTGTGTGTGTCTCTGTGTGTGTGTCTGTGTGTGTGTGTGTGTCTCTGTGTGTGTGTCTGTGTGTGTGTGTGTGTGTGTCTCTGTGTGTGTGTCTGTGTGTGTGTGTCTGTGTGTGTGTGTGTGTGTTCAGATGTGTGCACACGAGTCTAACCAGCAGTTTCACATGTCAGCTGCTAGGCTTTCTACCCAGAAGCCTAAAATAGAGCCTCTTATGGGGAAGGATTTAAAAATAAGAAATCTGTATTCGTACATATTTAGTATGTACACCTGGTTTTCCAGAATCTATTGTCTCTCCAGCAGCTACTGTTCTACTGTCTCAGAGGTGTCACCAGCAAACAAGCATGGATGGCCCAGTAACATCAATGGAGTGATTCTCTGCTTCAGTCCTGGCATTTCACCTTCCATTTCATGCTCTGATAAAGAAGATCGTGATTGTGATTTGCTATCTGGCCTGCCATTTCTTTGAATTGTCAGAATTTAGTAAGAGTTTTCCTTGGGAATTTCTTCTACCCAAAATGGCACAAAGGATGCCAAGCATGGGCTAAACATGTCTCCTTTGGATGTGAATTTAGGGGCCTTATAAAGTTGTACTCTGAATTGTTTCCTTAGGGATGGGGACATATTTTCACTGAGCCATTCCTTCCACCATTTAGTCTCCTCATCCTTATTCCACACCCTGACTAGATGACAAGTTCAGCTAATTTCCATAAAAGTTTTTCTGAGGGCAAATTGAACTGGCTACAATGAGAGCCAATTCCCCCCAAAATGCCCTAATCAGTGCAGAGCTCCAACCACTGATTAGAATTGTACTGTGTAGGAAATCTAAGTGGTAATCTGACATAATAGTATGAAGAAACTGACACATCTCCAGGAACTTCTGACTTCTGTGAGGCCAGGAAATACCACTATAATGGTGACTGAGTTTATAATACTGGGGTTTGGAGACCTCAAGGAATTGGGTCCCTTGCTCTTCTTGGTGTTTGGCACTGTCTACCTGGCCACCATTTTTGGGAATCTCCTCCTTGTCATCCTGGTGAGCACTCAGCAGGGACTCCAGACACCAATGTACTTCTTTCTGGCAAACCTCTCATATCTGGAGGTCTGTTATACATCGAATATCATGCCCAGGTTGAGAGAGAACAGAGTGATCTCCATGGTAGGTTGTATTACTCAGCTCTACTTCTTTGGTGCCCTGGGTAGCACTGAATGTTATCTTCTGGCAGTGATGTCATATGACCGATACCTGGCTGTCTGCCGGCCTTTACACTATCCAACACTAATGCATAGAACCATATGTTTGGGGCTAGTGATTGGCTCATGCGTTAGTGGTTTCACAGTGGCAGCTGCATTCCAGGCTGCTATCCAGCTTGACCTTCTATGGCGGCAATGAGATTGACCACTTCTTCTGTGACTTGAAGCCTCTGCAGAAGCTCTCCTGCTCATATCCCCAGCTAGTCAACCTGGTCTGCATGAGTCTAACAGCACTGGTGACTCTGGCCCCCTTTGGACTAATCCTAGCCTCCTACTGGAAGATTCTTTTCACAGTCTTGCATATACCTTTCATGACTGGTAGGCAGAAGGCATTCTCCACTTGTTCCTCTCATCTAGTGGTTGTGACTTTGTTTTACGGGACCTTGATGTTAGTCTATGCTCTGCCCTTGGCTGGCCAGGTGCCAATTCTCAACAAAACCTTCTCCTTGCTCTATACTGTTGTCACTCCCATGTGTAACCGCCTTATCTACAGCCTCAAAAACAAAGATGTCGAGGAAGCACTGAGGAAGCTGAGGGTTTGTTCCTATAATGATGAGCTTCATTCAATCAACTAAAATGATGGCAGTCTGAAGGTCAAGGCACTCTCCCCATCCTCAGGGAACTCCCAGTCTGATTAGCAAAACTTAGGATAGATTATAATCTTTATAACCTGAAATATTGGTTAATCTCCAAATCATCTATTTAGCTGATTTGGGGGAAAGGTTAGTAGATTTGTCTCTGTCTCCTTGAAGTGATCTAGTTCTCCTTGAGCATATTTATACTGTGAGAGGGGAGGAGTATTTCCTAGTTGGTGGGAGGGGAGCCATTCTGGGATAGACAATAAATAATGCAGCATATAATCCCTTCAAAAGCTCAATCCTGGAGGTGAGGATTGGCAGGTGTGCTTTAGTTGTGTTCAGTTTCTTGTGTGTGTGTGTGTGTGTGTGTGTGTGTGTGTGCGTGTGCGTGAGTGTGTTATAAATTAGACTGGGGGATCTTGGGGTTGGAGGAGGAGCAATAACTGTGCTACCCCGATAAGAATAAGAGAGCTCCCTAAATGAAGGGACCATATTTATTTGCGTAGCACTCAGGCAAGTGTTCTGGTAGTGAGGCTGACTGTGTTAAATGACTAATAAAAGTACTGCACCTGCACTTGGCCTAGGACTAAGAAAGATAAAAGTGGAATCTAATAAAATATACAGAAGCTCACTAGAAGACTAGTTTTGGAGAAATGTGCATTAAGCACTTACAGCAATTTGTTAGACATGTAGATTGCCTCAAGGCACTCTTTTCTGAGTTGGATTTTCTCTAGCATTCACAGCTACTCACTGTGTTTTCATTTCTTTCTTTATGCTCTCCTCCCAGATCCTCCTTCTGCTATGTACCTGAGTTAGCCTTGATGGCCTCACTTGTGCTTTTGTTTTATTTTTGTATCTGCTACCAGCTACCCAACATTATCAATGGATATATTCAAGCTACATTTCAAGAGAGAAGGGAAGCAAAAAGACTCTGCTAAGGGAGACAATCAAAAATATGCATTGAAACTAATATTATCCAGGCATCGTACTAGGTGCTAGGAATAGAATAGTGAACAAAGTAGACACAGCATCTGACCGCAAAGATATTACAGTCTGGTGGCCTTGGTATTCAAATTGCTCAGATTATATATTTTTACACTGTTTGTAGACTATGTAGTTCTTGAAAGCACTGTCTATAAAGAGAATCTCTGCACATAAAATCCCAATATTTTTATTTACCTTAATTTTAAGAATAATTTTACAATTAATATGAAACAACATAATGTAAAAGACCTAACAAAGCTTTTAGTAGAACATATGAACAAACACAAAAGCTCAGAATGTCCCTTGCTTAGCTAAATACACCCGCTTTTTTCCTTTAAGACCCAACTCAAGTACTATGTTCTCTCAGAACTCTCCCTGCTGTCTTCTTCATGTAATTTATTCCCCTCAGAAGTACTCTATTCCCCTTTATTTGACATGTAAGCATGCACTGCTCTTCACATTTTGTGTGCATGCCTTATCTTTTCAGTGAGATTGTAAACCCTCTCAGGACAGAGATAGAAAGTCATTTCTAGCTGTACCCCCAAGTACCCAGCATAGTACACTTCACACAGTCGACATTTGATACTTGTCTTCACATGATCAAATCCAAGCTCCTCAGCGTGGGATTCAAAGTCTTCCATGACCCTGCTCCTGCTTCCTTTCGCAATCTCATCTCCCACCAAGCTCCATCTCACAATTTACCATATCATACATGTGCATCCTTACTCATGTCCTTTGCCTGAAAATTCCTGCCTATATTTGTTTTTCACCTGGTTAATGCCCCATCATATTTTAACACTTGGATTCATCATCATCTTTACCAGGAAATCTTACCTGATTGTTTTCTCCCATCCAACACATTGAGTAAAGTGATACTCTCCTGTATCTCCATGGGATTCATTGTGGACTTAGGTTTAAGCAGTAATCACATTATCTGGTGTTTTACCACTGAATTTTTAGTGCTTGGCATAGGAGATAGTCAATGACTACTGTTGAGTGAATAGCTGAATGGTTATATGTCTCCCTCCCTTACTAGATTACTATTATTTCCTTGACTTCAAGTACTACCTATATACTGATGATCCTCCAAAATTTAATACTGTGATAAATGTTATAAAGGAAAAGCACAGGCTTCTAGGAAGGCATATAACAAGGGCACTGTGGTGCTCCAAGGACAATGGTGCTTCAAGGACAAAGGACAATCCTGCCTGAAGAAGTTTCAGCGATACACACCCTATCAGACTCTTGTCCTCCCCGCCATGTTGCGATGGTTACGAAATTCCTGAGCCCACCTGGGCGATGGGACATGTTTCTCTCTTGTCCCAAATAAGGAAAGGCATCTGCTCTGTCCCACTCCCACCCTACAGAAGGATGTTATATGTGCTTCGACCAATCAGAAAACGAAATTTTCACCTCGGACCATTCTTTTGTTCTCTGGCTATAAAAACTGACTAATAGCACATGTTCGGGGTCGGCTCTCTCAGACTACTAGGAAGTCAGCCCGCTGTTCTGGCAGTGACAATTCCATTTAATAAATTCCATCTTCTTTACATTCTGCCTTGTGTCTGGAAATTTTTTTCCAACCCACTTTCAGACCACAACAGGTACATAATTTGGATTGGGTTGGAAATATCAGAGAAGACTTCTCTGATAAGGCAGGGCAGGATTTCAACAGAGGGACTAGATAACAGCAGGGTCCTGCAGTAGTAAAGACCTTAGAATGTTTGGGGAACAGAGAAAGTGCTAATGTGTTTACAATGTAGTGATCAAAGGGGAGAACATCACAGAAGGATCTAGAAAAGTAGGCAGGAACCAGATAATACCATGCCTCACTGCATTTCGCTGTGAGATTAGAACTCTTTGAATGATTTTTAGTAGAGTGACAGGATCCATTTTATGTTTTAAGATCATTCTGGCTGCTATGTGGAAAATGACTTTTAATGGGACTGGAGAGCTAATAGACATTGAGAAACCAATTAGTACACTGTTACAATGTTACCAGTGAGAGACAATGGTGGTAAGGACTAGAAGAGTAGTGACAGAGATGGGGAGAAATGAATTGAACTCAATATAGTCAGAGGTAGGAATTATAGAGTTTGGTAATGGGTTATAGAGGGAGAAATCAAAAATAACTTTTAGGTTACTGGTTTTGAATTGAATATGTGCTTGTGCCACTAGCTGAGATGAAAGAACCCTGGAAAAGGACAAGGTTTGGGGGAGAAGAGAAATGATGAGATTAATCTTGGATAAGAGTATACTGATATAGCAGTGGATGTTAAGTTGGCAGTTAAATATACTGCTCTGGAACTCAGAAGAGATATCTGGGCTAGAAATAAGAATTTAGAAGCCATCAGCATGTAGATGGCATTTAAAATCATGGAAATGGGGGAAATCATGTAGAGAAACAGTTTAGAGAGAGAAGAGAAAAGAGCCCAGAATGGGGCCCTGTGAATTCCATCATTTAGAGGTCACATAGAGGAAGAATAAGGATGAGGAAGGGATAGAGAGGTAGCAGGAAAACCTGTGTGTAGGCTCATTCAGGTAGAGAGAAGAGAGTGTTTTAAGGAAGAAAGCCTGGTAAACTATACTGAAGGCTGCTGAGAGGAGGTGTAATCTGAGGACAGAGAAGAGTCCATTGTATCTGATAACATGGAGACATTGATGACCTCACTAAAAGAACTTTTGGTAGAGTGATGAGTGCAGAAGTCACACTGGAGTGAGAAAAAGAAATAAATAAAAGGTGAAGGAAAGGAGACACCATGTGTAGATAATGCTTTGGAGAAACCTGGTTCTGAAAGGAAATTGATTTGGTGAGAGCTGGAACAAGGAGCTTAAGGAAGATGTTTGTTTTTACAGTGTGAAGTAATAGAAAATATTTTAATACTACTAGGAAGAAGAATTTATTAGAAAGGGAGAAGTTGAAGATGTAGGAGACCAGAGGGATATAGTATTTTATGGTCCCTGAAAAGGCTGGAAGGTCCAAGTTCCAGTGCATATGTGAAGGGATTGGCCTCTGATCAAAGGAGTGACACCTACACTGTGACAAATATGTACTGAATACTTACTATGTGCTTGGTTTTGTTTTAAGTATTGAAATACTAGGGTTACAACAATGAATAAAGCATGCTCCCTGCTCTCATGCAGCTCACAGTTTGGTGAGAGACAAGTAAGTAAACAGAAAATTATAATTAGGTTGATTAATGCTATGAAAAGTGTAGGGTCTTATGTCAGCGCTGGGGAGGGAGAGTCATTGTTATGGGTTGAATTTTGTCCCCCAAAGAAAGATATGTTGGAATCCTAATGCCCAGTATCTCAGAATGTGACCTTATTTGGAGATAGGGTCTTTACAGAGGTAATCAAGTTAAAATGAGGTCATTCAGGTGGGCCCTAATTCAATATGACTGGTGCTCTTATAAAAAGGGGAAAGTTAGAGAGAAAGACACACACACAGGGAGAACACCACATGAAGATGAAGGCAGAGATGGGAATGATATGTCCATAAGCCAAGAAGCACCAAAGATTGCCAGCAAACAACCAGAAGCTAGGAGAGAGGCATGGGACAGATTCATCCTCACTGCCCTCAGAAGGAATCAATGCTGCCTTGATCTTGAACTTCTGGCTTCCAGAACTGTGAGAAAAAATTTCTGTTGTTTAGTACACTCAATTTATGGTACTTTGTAAGGGCAGCCCTAGCAAACTAATACAGGCACCCAAACCAATCTGAGGCAGGAGGTTGGCCAGGTTAAGGGAAGACTTCCCAGCGGAGGTGTTATCTGAGCTGAATCAAATAAGTAGATTGCATGGGTGGGGCCTGGGGAAGCCATTCCATGTAAAGTGATCATCACCTGCAATGGTTTGGAAGTGAAAGAGAGTGTGCATGTCCAAACTACTGCAAGAAATCCAACATGGCTGGATCTAGAGTGTGTGGGCAATGGTGGTGACAACTGAGAACTGAGAAACTGGAGCCAATTCATGAAGGGCCTTCTATTCCAAGCCAAGGAATTTGGACTTTATCCTGAAGTCAAAACGTGGCCTTTAAATGTTCATTCCCCTCCCCACTATTCATCTGCCTAACTCCATTTTTCCAGGAAGTCTTTTCTTACATCTACTGTGGAACTTCTCACACAGAAATATGAAAAACAACTTGCTTCTTGATCTCCTCAAATATGCAGCAAGCTCCTTGAAGGAAGGGACTATGTCTTATTTACTGAGATACACCCAGTGCCTGGCAAGTGTTTGACATATAGTAATCTCTCAATAAATGGTTGTCTGTTGTGTTCCTAGGGACAGCATTGGGACTTCTTGGCTCTCTTTGGAATGGTATTCCAGGACACTCCATATTTTCTTTTACTCTTCTCTCCTCTTCCTTCCTCTCACTGATGAGCCTCCATCAACCCTCCACACTTGGTTCTCATTTCACTTCTCCACTTGGTTTTCTCTTTGGATCAAGGATCCTGAGAGCTTCTGGTGAGCTTCCCCCACCCCAAATCAGTGCTCCCCACATCAGACAGCCTCTCATGCATCCAGGTTCCTACTGTCCCCAAGGGAGCCTGGTTCACACCATGCAGAGCCCTGCAGTCCAACCTTGTCACCTTACTCTGCCCCTAGTTCTGCCAGGACTAGTGCTTAACTTAGCCTAAGCTGGGTCATTAGGTCAGTTTCAAGGAAGTAGCTCTGGCCAGAATGGACCAAAGGACAGGTGCAGCTTTGGCAAGAGGATGCAGTTGAGGCTACAGGATGGGGCAATGGGGTTGCTGGGCAGGGTCAGATAATCCGAGCAATCTCTAACTGAGCCAAATTTGATCCATGGGACCTCCATTGAAAAAGGCAAAATAGGGTACCAGAAAGGGAAGCCAGGAACAATGATAGTCAAGGCAAGAGGCTGAGCAGAAACCAAGTGTTCGCATCAGATTGAATTCATTTAAAAAATGTACATCCCCTCACGTCTGCCCATTTCTACATGCATAAACACACCCCAACTTGAGCAAGTGCACACAAACACACATGCACACACCACAGACACAAAATGTTGACACACAGACCCATACCCACAGTGACAGAACCTAGTGTGACCTGCTTTGGTTGGCATATACTGTAACACCTGATCTGTCTGCAACTGGCTGGGAAGGAAGCTCTTTATACATGCAGGTCCCAAATAATAAAAGCATAACTTGAAATAACAAAGTCTTTTTAATTTGTCTCAAACAGATAGCTTTCTGTCTTATTATACCAAAATGAACCTGATACAACATTTTCTGGATGATCCCAAGCCATATTTATGGGTACTCATTATTGGGGGCTGGGCTAAAACATAGGGTGTTGTTAGGAGCTATGTTAAAGTGCATTGAGCTCTTTATCCCTCCACTAAACGGCCCCAGTGTAAACATTCTATTTACATAGACACTCATATCATCCATACATGTGCACAGATATATATGGGTATGAATATATACACACACACTATCTTTCATATGTGTCTCCATACAAGATGCACATAAATCATACTGTGTAGATACACACACAGTGCATTTACTTATAAGCAACATATGCACGCCCTGTAGCTAGGTTTGTAAGTGGCTCCCTTTCTTATAGCCAATAGCTTGCTTCTTTCGTCATCTTCCTTCCTTCCTTTGCACACTAATTTTTGGGATTAAGGAGTTAGTGCAGCATTCACTGCAGAGTTGGTGGTTTTAGTTGGTCGCACATGACTCAAAGAAGGCATTTTTAACTACAAAGAACTTCACTGGGAGATGGACTCACGAGGAGTTATTAGAAGCAAGTGCATAACAGCTCCTTGGGAGGCCATTATTTTGCACTTCTCCTCTCCCCCCAGAAGGCATGTTTATTATTGGTAACAAGGTGAGAGGAAATTCCCTGATTTCATTAGAAACCTGGAAAAATAACTTTTCCTTACCAATATCTTCCTTTCTTGCTGGAACATATTTCTTCTGGGAGGTGGTATGGCAAAATGGCCAGCCCCAAGTATCCTTTTTGTCTAATAAACTCTCTGGAGCTCCAGGACTTATCCCTGGAGAATACCCCCCCCCCCCACCACCACACGCAGATGCAGCAAAACAGCCACCTCATTAACTCAAAGTTGTAAATAACTGGGACACGACCTACTCTGGTAATATTCACATGTGTGACACCTCAGGGAGGGGAGAGAAAAGGTTTCATGAACATTTCACCAGCATCTGCTTTATTTACATATAAATAATGGGCTCATTACAATCCCTTATCTGTTCATTGAAGCCAGACTGGCAGAACCTAGTGTGACATGCCTTGGTTGGCAGATACCTTAACACCTGATCTGTTTGGCATTGGTTGGCAAGGAAATGTTTGCAAGTGCATGTTTCACATAATAGAAGTGTACTTGCAGTGGCCAAGTCCTTTTCATTGTAATTGTTTCAAATGGATGTCTCTATATTTTTAAAATTGATTTACAATTAACATATAATATTATATTAGTTTCAGCTGTACAGCATAGTGATTTGATATTTTTATACATTATGAAATGATCACCTCAATGAGACCAGTTACCATCCATCACCATACAAAGTTGTTATAATATTACTGACTCTATTCCCTACGTGTACATCCCCAAGGCATGTTTATTTTAAAGCTGAAGTTTGTATCTCTTAATCCCCTTCACCTATTTTGCCCATCCCTGCTTTTTCATGCCAAGTGAACCTGACACAATTTGCCCTTTTCAGGTTGATTCCAGGTCATTTTATGGACACTAATCATTGAGTTGGGCTGGGATGTAAGGTGTATCCTTAGTGTGTCAGACTGTTTAATCATCCAATAAATGGCCCCAGGCTGTCTATTTTTTAAGAAGCATCCTGTCTTCTTTCTAAAGTTTTTGCTTGCTGATTATATTGTTTATGCCTCCAGTAGCCCTTTGACATCTTCTGTTCTATCCTAGGCTCAGAAACCATGCTGAGTTACAAGTGTGTATAAAGTAAGACTGAAAGCCTTAGGAGTTTTTCTTTAAGTACTCTGCATGACTTTTGATGTATAGATTTTATATTATCTCTTTTGGCTGCTGTAAAGTTTTTAAAGGTTAATTTTTAGACTTTAGCTCTGAGAGTACTAGACGATTATGGTTTCCAGGAAGGGAACCTTCAGATAAGTGATATATCATTGTAGTTAGGGTTAATATAGATAAAGTAAACCTCATTAATTTGGATGTCACTAATTCATAATATGGGACTGTCTTATTTATAAACTAGGTTTGGAGTTTACTATTTCACCGGCTACAAAAGGAAAGGAGAGGGTTGGTGGTAAATTAATACCTTAAACAGAACCACATGGGTAATGCAAGTTTCATTTTCACATGAAACCTGACTACATTTATCTATTTATTAATATGGATCCCATTAAGCCATCTACTTGGTAATACAATTCACTGTGTATATTTGGAAGTAACAATAACAAACAACAAGACCTCAGTTAATCAATCCATTGAGAAGGAAGTTCATTTGAATAAAGTCAGCCTGGTATACAGAGACATAGAGAATTAATGGAAGCTCTCAGTCCTTAGCTAGTGGTAGTGGCAGATGAAGAAAAGAGAGAGTCAAGACCATTTTAGTGGGGAAGTTAAAGGTCTGCAGTGTCTTTAGCTCAAGAATAACTGGTGTGGGGTCATGTCCCAAGGAAACAGAAATATATCCCACAAGCCTGAGAGAGTCACAGCCTCCCCTTGGAGCATGGCTGGAATGGAATGTTTCTGACATTACTCTGTGAAGCAAGTTTCTGAACAAGAAGAGTCAATATTAGTGGAGGCATTGCTTTATAGCCTTGAAAGATATTCTGACTTTTCACTAAGTCAGTCTGGTCTTCCCACCAATTAATAGTAGAGAGCTCAATATGTGCTAGGTATCAAGCTAAGTGTTTTACATATATTATTTCATTTAAGCCTTGTGAACTTTGCAGGTAGACATTATTTTCATTGTATAAATGAGGAAACTGCAATTCGGTGAAAGGGATTCACTTAACCAAGGTAGAGAATGGTCAAATTAGGTTTCAAACCCAGTTCTAACTCCACGGCCTGCTATCTTAACCACTACCATATACTGTAATTCCTCAAGAGATAGGATAAGACAAATATTCTAGGGTGCTATAACAGGTACATGTCAGTAACTAAGCTGAGACTCAGGGACCCTAGTAAGCCCTACTTACCTACCTTCAAGTCCATGGAGCAATGCCCTTCAGCTAGTTCTGGCTGGGATGATGATTACAAAATATATGAAAGAGAAAGGACAACATAAGTGTCCTAATTTCTAAAATAATCATCCTTGAGTCTACCTCTATACAATCCAAAGGGAAGTTGTTACTCAATGTTTGAAACTGTGACCAAGGCCAAATGGGAACCATGTTTTAACTTTCAGGAACAAAATTGTCAACATCAGCCAGTCAGTCCTGCACTAGCTAGCACTGGTGGTGAAATGCATGCTATTTTCATGTCACTGAAAAAAATGAGTGGCTATTGTGTAGAGCAAAGGATCAATATTGAGACTGTGTGAAATGAATTTGCAAGTAAGATACTTTATGTGTTAAGAAATACTTATGAGGGGATGAATAGAATCAAGAGCAAGAATTGGTTCAGGAAAGATGTCCATGCTGATGTACGAATTGATCATCTAGTCATCGAAATGACCCCGATGGAAATATTGAAAAGGTCAAAGATTTGCTTTGTTAAATGTCTTAATGCCTTGCAATTATGAGAATGATGGCTGGGAATCCAATTTGGATGAAGAAGCTAACTTGTTCTGGAAGAAACACTAAACACAAGGAAGTTTCTGAAAAGATATCAGTGCATTTTGAGTGATGAATGAAAACAGGAAGGACTTGACACTTGTTTTGAACTTTCAAGGGAAGTTGGACAAAGCAAGGTGTTCTCAAGCAGAATAGTAACCAGGATGGAAGATGGCTTTTCTAGTATGTCCAAGGAGTAAAAGTGCTAGAAACCTCAGAGGCAAATTCAGCATGCCAGAGACCCCAAAAGGGTACAGGATCCAACTACACGTGAGGATAACTGTTCTGCCAACGATGATGCTATTCTGCTAACAATGATTATACTGTCCATGTAGAATTCAATTCTCAAAGGCAGGCAGTCAGGCTAATAGGATAGTCATTCTAAAGTACTACTAGAATTATGTGACTGACTTCTTCACCACAACAGTGCTGTGGTTGACAAGTTTTACAATTTTGGTTGTGCCTAAGAGCATTCGAAAATCCCTGTGAGTTTAGCTCTGTCCTAGGCTCTTGGAACAATTTTAGTTTTGCACAGGGGAAATATTAGAAATTCAGTCTTACTCTGACTTTTTCACCCCATAAATTTATTGGGGTCTTGCTTAATTTCCTATAACTTCCTCTAGAATCCAAACCTCTTATTTGGTTCCCCAATTGATAATACATTTCCCCTAAGAATAGGGTACTGATTTGCCTCGCTTCAGGCCTTTCTAATTCTTACTTTAATACTACACTTCTATCTGCTCTTGGGACTCCTGGATTCCTTCTGCCTATTTCTTGTGTTGACCTCTACTATTGCACTTCCAGGTCTCCCTGACATTTTGGTCACCTCCTTAAATTTGTTTCATAACACTTAGGCCCTTTTTAGAGCTAATGTAATCCCTGATGGCCTATCTGATCTTTAGGTCCTGGCCATCTCTGATTTGACCCATGAGCCTGGACAACATTTGATGGCTCATAACTTTAAGAATAATAGTTAAAGAATTCAACTTATCTATTGAGATGATCATATGGTATTTTTATTCTTCAATTTGTTAATATGGTGTGTCACATTGATTGATTTGCATATATTGAAGAATCCTTGCATCCCTGGGATAAATCCCACTTGACCATGGTGTATGATCCTTTTCATGTGTTGTTGGGTTCAATTTACTAGTATTTTGTTGAGGATTTTTGCATCTATGTTCATCAGTGATATTGGCCTGTAATTTTCTTTTTTGTGTGTGATATCTTTGTCTGGTTTTGGTATCAGGGTGATGGTGGCCTCATAGAATGAGTTTGGAAGTGTTCCTCCCTCAGCAATTTTTTGGAAGAGTTTGAGAAGGATAGGAGTTAGCTCTTCTCTAAACGTTTGATATAATTTGCCTGTGAAGGCATCTGGTCCTGCACTTTTGTTTGTTGGAAGACTTTTAATCACAGTTTCAATTTCATTACTTGTGATTGGTCTGTTCACAATTTCAATTTCTTCCTGGTTTAGTCTTGGAAGGTTGTACTTTTCCAAGAATTTGTCCATTTTTTCCAGGTTGTCCATTTTATTGACATATAGTTGCTTGTAGTAGTCTCTTATGATCCTTCGTATTTCTGCAGTGTCAGTTGTAACTTCTCCTTTTTCATTTCTAATTTTGTTGATCTGAATCCTCTCCCCATTTTTCTTGATGAGTCTGGCTAAAGGTTTATCAATTTTGTTTATCTTCTCAAAGAACCAGCTTTTAGTTTCCTTGATCTTTGCTATAGTTTTTTCAACACCCATTTATGATAAAAACTCTCCAGAAAGTGAGCATAGAGGGAACCTGTGTTCATCATAATAAAGGCCATATATGACAAACCCACAGCCAACATCACTCTCAATGGTGAAAAACTGAAAGCATTTCCTCTACGATCAGGAACAAGACAAAGGTGTCCACTCTTGCCACTATTATTCAACATAATTTTGGAAGTCCTAGCCATGGCAGTCAGAGAAGAAAAAGCAATAAAAGGAATACAAATTGGAAAAGAAGTAAAACTGTCACTGTTTGCAGATGACATGATACTATACAAAGAAAATCCTAAAGATGCCACCAGAAAACTACGAGAGCTAATCAATGAATTTAGTAAAGTTGCAGGATACAAACTTAATACACAGAAATCTCTCACATTCCTATACACTAACAATGAAAGATCAGAAAGAGAAATTAAGAAAACAATCCCATTTATCACTGCAACAAAAAAAATAACATACCTAAGGATAAACCTACCTAAGGAGGCAAAAGACCTGTATGCAGAAAACTATAAGACACTCTTGAAAGAAATCAAAGATGACACAAACAGATGGAGAGATATACCATATTCTTGGATTAAAAGAATCAATATTGTGAAAATGACTATACTACCCAAAGCAATCTACAGATTCAGTTCAATCTCTATCAAATTACCAATGGCATTTTTCACAGAATTAGAGCAAAATTTTTACAATTTGTAGGGAAACACAAAAGACACTGAATAGCCAAAGCAATCTTGAGAAAGAAAAATGGAGCTGGAGGAATCAGGCTCTCTGACTTCAGACTATATTACAAAGCTACAGTAATGAAGACAGTATGGTACTGGCACAAAAACAGAAATAAAGATCAATGGAAAAGGATAGACAGCCCAGAGATAAACTCATGCACCCATGGTCACCTAATCTATGACAAAGGAAGCCAGAATATACAATGGAGAAAAGACAGCCTCTTCAATAAGTGGTGCTGGGAAAACTGGACAGCTACATGTAAAAGAATGAAATTAGAACACTCCCTAACACCATACACAAAAAAAACCCTCAAAATGGATTAAAGACCTAAATGTAAGGCCAGACACTATAAAACTCTTAGAGGAAAAACTAGGTAGAACACTCTTTGACATAAATTTCAACAAGATCTTTTTGACCCACCTCCTAGAGTAATGAAAATAAAAATAAAAATAAACAAATGGGACCTAATTCAACTTAAAATCTTTTGCACAGCAAAGGAAACCATAAACCATATGAAAAGACAACCCTCAGAATGGGAAAAAATATTTGCAAATGAAGCAACTGAGAGGGGATTAATTTCCAAAATATACAAAGAGCTCATGCAGCTCAGTATCAAAAAAAACCCCAACCCAATCCAAAAATTGGCAGAAGACCTAAATAGACATTTCTCCAAAGAAGACATACAGATGGCCAACAAACCCATGAAAAGATGTTCAACATCACTAATTATTAGAAAAATGCAAATCAAAACTACAATGAGGTATCACCTCACACTGGTCAGAATGGCCATCATCAAAAAATCTACAAACAATAAATGCTGGAGAGGGTGTGGAGAAAAGGGAACCCTCTTGCACCATTGGTGGGAATGTAAATTGATACAGCCACTATGGAGAACAGTATGGAGGTTCCTTAAAAAACTAAAAAGAGAATTACCATATGACACAGCAATCCCACTCCTGGGCATATACCCAGAGAAAACCATAATTCAAAAAGACACATGCACCCCAATGTTCATTGCAGCACTATTTACAATAGCCAGGTCATAGAAGTAACCTAAATGCCCATCAACAGAGGAATGGATAAAGAAGATGTGGTACATTATACAACGGAATATTACTCAGCCATAAAAAGGAATGAAATTGGGTCACTTGCCGAGACGTGAATGGACCTAGAGACTGTCATACAGAGTGAAGTAAGTCAGAAAGAGGAAAACAAATATCGTATATTAGCACATATATGTGGAATATAGAAAAATGGTATAAATGATTTGCAAAGCAGAAATAGAGACCCAGAGGTAGAGAAAAAACATATGGATACCATGGGGGAAGGGGGGAGTGATGAATTGGGAGGTTGGGATTGACATATATACACTATTGATACTATGTATAAAATAGATATCTAATGAGAACCTACTGTATAGCACAGAGAACTCTACTCAATGCTCTGTGGTGACCTAAGTGGGAAGGAAATCCAAAAAAGAGGGGATATATGTATATGTATAGCTGATTCACTTTTCTGTACAGCAGAAACTAACACAACATAGTAAAGCAGCTATACTCCAATAAAAATTAATAAAAACAAAACAAAACAAAAAAGAATTCAACTTATTTGTTTTTTTTTTCTTTTTTTTTAAGTTAATTTTTATTGTGAAGGGGATAACTCTCATTTGGATATAAAAATTCTGATGGGTTTTTCACATAATCCCTCCTATTACTTTACTAGGACTGTGAAACACTGTTTTATATCAGCTTTATTAAACCCTAATCTTGACCAGCTACAAGAGTAGTGATACCAGACATCATGTCCCCACATTTTGCTTGTGTCTTCATTCATATTTATGCTGTGAATGATCTTGCACTACAGATGAAGTTGGGCATAGAAGTTAAACTTGAAGAATCTATAGAGCTTGAGAAACTGAAGAAACAGATAATGGGTTAAAGTTTAGAAACAGTGGAATGCCCTAAATATTGTTTGCCTCTATTCTTAACCTTTCAATCCCACTCTGAACCCCAGTTCATTTGCCTGGGTTCTTGATACTTTTCTATCTCTTGGCAGTCCTCTACTCTTAAGGTACTGAAATCCATCTCTAGGTCCTTTCTCTGGAGTTCTACTTCCAGATATAATGCTCTGGAACACAATTATAACCTTTCACAATTAGTGCCATTGCTGTGAGAGTCATGCAGCCTTCCCCACATCCTAGCCTAACCCCCTTGTATAGAGAAGCTAATGTGGATGGGTTTCTAGTGTTGAGGCAGGTACTGTTGGCAAGCTTCCTTTAGGGCAAGACTGAAGCCCATGTTGTTTCTTCTTGCCCCTGACTTGCCCATTCCAGATTTCTTCTCCCTCTTTCCTGAGCAGCCACTGAGGTACCAGCAAGCCATCTGGCCAAAGCAGTGAGGGTTAAGGTATAAATTGAAGCTGGATCTCTTCTAATCTAGTATGACAGTTTGTACTGATCAGGTTAATGAGGATAATTTCTCTTTGGCTTGTACAGAGACATGAAAATGTAATCTGACCTGCTATTAATTACTCTGTCCAATCATTAACATAATGTTTCACTGAATAGAGAAAGACTATTCACACTGCAGAAGCAGTGTATCAACCAAAGCACCATAATAAAAAAAAAATGTTGCCTTTTGTGTTCAGTAGGGAAGCTGTACTACCACCGTGAGCAGGACATGCACTTTGACATACTTCTCACCAGTAGGGATGAGCTGTCCTGAGCCATACACCCTCCTCCAGCTCCCTCAGGGGAATTATACACATTTGTGTGATGATTGGCAGGGAATAGGGAGGTACACTGTGGTCTTGGGAACAGAGTGAAACTAATTGGGCCACAAAAAGATTAAATAACTGTATCTTGAGTGAGAGCAACATAATGCTTTATCAAATAAATGAAATAACTTTAAATGGCTCTTTTATATTCTTTTATTAACAAGTATTTATTGAACAATTATTCCTTGTTAAGCTCTGTGGGTACAAGGGATGTAGTGTTCAAACAAAACAGACACAGATCCTGCCTTTGTGAAGTTTATAATCCAGGTAGAGGATATATATCTGTATCTATATTATATATCATGCAGAATATTCACAGGCAGTTGTGAGAAATTTATAATGAAAAAGTGAAAAAGCTAGGGTGCTCTAAGAGCATATGATAAAGAGACTGGGTGGAACCCAAAGAATGAGCCAGGTGAAAAGTGGAGTAAGGAAGGGGAGAAAGAACAGCACGTGTGAAAGTTATGAGGAGGCAAACAGGTTTGAAGAACTTAAAGACATCCAGGAAGGAAAGGAGTTCAGAGAGCAAACAAGCAACAGAAGATGAGACTGGAGATTGAGACAAGTGGTATATCGTTTTTTGGCCATGAACAGGCTCTAGATGGGCTACAGATGTCCTTGGATGTTGACAGGTAATGTTGGTTACTTCCATGGGGCATTTGGACTTTATTAAGGGCAATGGGAAGTAGTTGAAGGTTTCTAAGCTCAGTTGACCTATAACTAGTAAATTAAAAAAAAAAATTCCCAATGGCCAATGCACTAAACAAAACCCTCAACCTATATCAAAAACCTGGGTTCAAGAAGAAAAGAAAAACATGTATGGATAGAGCAGATGAAGCATTTCCACTCTGCATCTGCACAGAAGGCTAGGCAGAACCCCTGAGAGGCTGAAAAGTAATTACACTTCTGCACTGGATTCATGTCTTAACCACAAGGAGTGTGTTCTGCAGGCTCTATTTCCTAATTGAGGGTAATTACAAGAAGTTAAAGCTAGATTAGAGACAATTAGACCCTATACAAGAGGGAACTCTGTGGGTGATCAGGAAGGGAGTAGGAAGAACCAGCTGGGAAAGTGTTTCCCAAACTGCTTGGCATTCTTTGACTCATATTGTAGGAGGAGGTTTTTTGGGGCGAGGGAGTCTATCTGTGCTCCTGGTGGTGCCCACCTAGAGGGTAGGCAGGTGAAATGAGGTAAAACACACACACGCACACACACACACATATCACTGACAGTCAGTCAAGATTACCTTTTCCTCAAGCCAAAGCTGCTTCATAGGCCAGAAGCCAATAAATGGAAACAAAGAGGAAAGGAAGGTGAGAGTCCCATTACAGTTCGATTGAAGACGTCTTATTTGAGCAACTACTTTTTGTCCCACTCTGGATCTAGATACTGTGGAAGAGACATGGTGAGCATATGATCTTCCCTTTAAGGAGTTTCCAACTCCACTGGAGAAGTTTGGTGTGGCTAGAGCACAAAGGGGGAGAAGGAGATTGGGGAGGGGTGAGGTCAAGAGGTGGCCACAAGTCAGGCTGAGGATCTCTGATTCCATCCCAGAGGCACTGGAGAACCACGGAGAGTGATAAACAGGGAAATCATAGGGTCAGTTTTGGGTTTTAGGAAGATACATCTGCCACTGTGGGGAGGGTGGATGAGGGGACATGGCAAGGAGCAAGGTTGTGGCGCTCAGTGTGAGCTGCCTGTGGAGGGAGATGGGGGTGTCTATGACCACGAGGAGGAAACTTAGGAGGAGAGGCCAGTGTAGGCAGAAAAAAAGTGACTTATTTTACTCTCTTCATCCACCAAGCCTCCATTTCTTTGGTAAGTCATTGATTCATTCAATCAGCAAATAATTGTTTCGCATCGGTGCAGAGCACCATGCTAGGGGACATTAAGAGTAATAAGGATGGTGTTATTCCAGTCTTCAAGGGTCTTGATTAACTACCTTTTCAAGTGAGTAGAACAGTCAATAGCTTCTCTAGGATTTTAGAGATTGTTCTGATCAGTGGAGAGGCAGATGATCTAAGAAACAACAGAGGGTGAGGTGAATGTGCATGAACCCTGAGGAGAGGCACAGTGAAGGGCACCTAAGTTTGTATGGGAAGGGTATGGTGACTACGCGTGTATGTAGGTGTGCGTGTGTGTGTACACACGGGCACATTGGGCACGTGCACATAATGAAACCAAAAACCTTAACACCAACAGGTACTTCTATAACACACATACAGAAAGAGAGAGACAGAGACAGAGACAAAGACAGAGAGATAGACTTTTGTGTCAAACAAATTTGGGTCTTTTGAATTTTCCCCTAAAAGGCCTGGTAGAATAGCCCGAGGGAGTCACTTGTCTGGCAAACTTAATTTTACCATGCAAGGATTAACCTGGTATTCCCAAGGGCTTTAGGCTATAGGACCTCAGGGATGGTCCCTGCTCTGTTGGCTATTTCTCTGGAAGGAGGGAGCAGCAGTGGTCTGAGCCCCCAAATACAAAGTCTAGTGCTTGGCGTCCTTCACAGAAGCCCAGGCTGCTCTGAGAAAAAAGACTCCCTGTGGATGGTGAGGGTCTTTAGGTCCTTTTAACATATACCCACTGACTCATAAGCCTCCTCACTGCCTTTTTAACATCCTTGTTTCTCAAGCTATACACGATGGGGTTGACCATGGGAGTGACCACAGTATAGAACAGGGAGAAGATCTTGTTCAGGGCAACAGCCTGGGTTGCTGTGGGAATGGCATACACTGTTCCCAGTGTTCCATAGTACAGAGTGACCACTATGAGGTGGGAAGAGCAGGTGGAGAAGGCCCATTGCTTTCCTGCAGCTGATGGCATCCTGAGGACAGCAGCAACACTGTGACTATAGGAGGCTACAGTGAGCAGGAAGGGCGCCATAGTGACAAAGGAGGCCAGTAGGAAAGTGGTTTCCTCCACTGTCTCAGTATCAGAACAGACCGGCTCCAGCACAGGGGCCAGGTCACAGAAGAAATGGTCAAACTTATAGGTTGGACAGAAGGGCAGCTGGAAAGTCATGGTAACAGTGACCACCGGGGTTAGGAACTCACCCAGCCAAGACCCACCTGCAAGCGGGATACATGTGTGGACGTTCATGAGGGATGGGTACTGGAGGGGGCTGCAGATAGCAAAGTAGCGGTCATAAGACATGGCTGCCAGAAGAAAGCACTCAACTACTGCCATGGAACCGAAGAAGTAAAGCTGGACCACACAACCTACAAAAGAAATCACCTGGGGACCTGCGAGATGGGTCTGCAGCATCTTAGGGGCAATGGAGGTAGTGTACCAGATCTCAAAGAAGGAGAAATTGGACAGAAAGAAGTACATGGGGGTTTGGATGCTGCAATCAAGGGAAATGACCGTAAGGATAAGAATGTTCCCCAGCAAGGTCACTACACAGATTCCCAGAAATATCCCCAAAAGAAAAAACTGTAACCCGTGCAGACTCCCAAATCCCAGGAGGAGAAATTCATTGAGAATGGTCATATTACCCATATCTGTGACATTCACCATTAGGCCTGAGGAAAGGAGAGAAATATAGCCAGTTGGAAAAAGAGCCATGCTACTGGAGGGGGACAACAGTACCAGATATGCCATATATTATAAAACTCAAAGACCCTGTCTTTTCTCCTCTGGAATAAATTTTCTGTTTTGTTCTACTAGGTGTATTTACCTAATAGTTATAGTGAAATCAGAAGCTATGCCTTGGAGAGTTAACAGAGAGGGTGTCTCCTTTGCTGTTTTCCACTCTCTTTCTTGACATAACCTGTGATGAATCTGCCTTTGGGAGTCTCACAGTGGGAGACAAACACCTCTTAATGGGGACATGGCGCGGAAGCTTCTCTGAACTTCTGAAACTCAGCTTTTAAGACTCAATGGAAATGTGAGTCCAAAATTATAAAATAGCATTAGAATTCACACCACCCTATTTCCCCCCGAACCCCTAAGTCAGGGTGGGTTTCACCAGGAATGTAATTGGAGGGAGGAGGGGAATTCAGAACTACTGATCTTAAAGTACCTGTAAGAAATATAAGAGTTTCTGCCAGGCTCTGGGGACATGGAGCTGATTGCTTCCATGGCATCAAATTCCTATGGAAATTGGGGGGGAAATGTATGTAAAGTTATTCACTTGAAATGTTAAGAGAAAAATTATGTTCCATCCTTCATAAATGAAAATGACATTCCTGACTCACAAGCAGCAGGGATGGGTTAGCAGTGAGTCATGGCTGCAGTTCCCCCGTCCCCACAAGCACACCCCCACCCCCCCAGCTCAAAGACCCAGATTTGTGAAATGGTTGTCTGGTCTTAGCGCCTGAGCTGTGTGATACGATTAACAATCAATCTGTGCTGTGGCCTAAATTAGGGGTAAGTGTGAGGCCACAGTTAGCGGCTTGGTTCAGTTGGTGTTCTAGGCTGAAGGCTCAATCTGTGGCCAGGGAATAAAAGTCATCTTTGCTGCTTTGCTTCGGGTAATGACAATGTGTCCCTAAAAGATTACAGTTAAGTCATATTTTTGTAAATGAAGTCCTATTTTAAATCCGCTCGGGGAACTGGCTATTCAAAGGACTCTTGTTAAGAATGCTTCTGTGACATGAAAGAATTTCTCCATAATTTATCCTGTGTACCAATATGGATTGTTAATACACTGGGCTTGTGTAAAGGAAGGTCCACCTATAATGGGGGTATCCAGGACATTTAGGGAGCCTAAGGTGGTACTGAATGTAATTACAGTGTGTAAGGAAAATCAGTCAGTAACTAAAGTTGTCCCTGGGGGTGATAGCTGCTTCCTAATTGTGGGATTAAGCTGCAGTGTCCTATTACTTACCATTTTACCTTGTCTTCAGAGACTGGCAGCCAGCATTCAGAACCGAAATTAACATCATTAGATTTTTATCATTCAATCCCAAGTCTCATTAATTAACAATGAGTAAACTTGATTTTTCCTTTTTGGTTTACAGGTGTGCTCCTTGGTGCCTCCAAATTCAAAGGCACACCAGCTTCCCTAAATCCTTGCCCATCCTCTCTTTTCTTGCAGTGAAGACAGAGTAATGATATCGCAAAAGAGAGGTTTCAGCTCAGAATTCTTTTCATTCTTTCATTCAGTCATCTATTCACTCACCATGTATTTTTGGACACCTACTATGTGTCATATATTGGGCTAGGTAGGCATTGGAGATAAAATTATGAACAGGAAAGTCATGGTCTCAATGTTTCCAGAGCTTACATCCTACTAGTGGAAGTGGTCTCAAAAATAACTGTAAAACTAGTATTGTGATCAATTCTATGTGGGTATTAATATAAAATACAGGGTCTTAATATAAAAAACAGTATGGGGAGAGGTGACCTTGTTTTGGCAAAATGGTCAGGGAAGATCTCTCTGAACAAGAAGTCATATTTAAGCTGAGATCTGATGAATATGGAGTAGCCAGCTATGAGAACAGTCAGAGGGGAGGTATTACAGGTAGAGAGGCAACATGTGCAAAGGCCCTGAGTGAGATAAGCACTTGAATACTGGAAGAATAAAACATACAAGCAAACAGCAAAAAACAACTGTGGCTGGAGGGCAACAGGTAAGGCAGGTGAGGGAAAGAGTGACAGGAGGTGAATTTGTAGAATGCATATCTGATTTACAATTTGAAAAGATCCCTCAAGCTTCTATGTGGAGAATGGACGGTAAAGGGCTAAAAGGGAAGGTGAGAAAACTGGTGAGGAAGCTAATATATTAATACAGGTAAGAAATGGTAGGATCAAGTTGGGATGGATAAGGTGGATTAATTTTAAGGCTCTTTACATAGTAGAATTGATATATATTTTTGTACTTTTCTGTATGCATATTATACTTTAATAAAAAGTTTAATGAAATGACATAGATTGCAGATGAATTGCATTAGAAGAGGGCATGAAGAACAGGAAGGAATTAAGGATGAATCCCAGGCTTTTGGCTTAAGCAACTGCATAGATGATCATCTCTTTTCCTGAGATGGGAGGACCAAGTAGGTGATTTAGTTTGAGGGGAATTTTCCTTTGTTTTCCTTCCTTCCTTCCTTCCTCCCTTTCTTCCTTCCTTCCTCCCTTTCTTCCTTCCTTCCTTCCTTCCTTTTTGTTAGATCTAGTGGGTTATGATCCATTGCTAGGATGACAGTTTCAATCCTCATATGGGTCAGTAATCTGGTAACAGACCGAGCCCCAGCCCTGAGAGACAGGGCTCTCACTGTGGCCACACAACAAGCTTAAGTAAAAGTCTGACAAACTCTTGTCCTTGGTCTCAAAAGGGACCAGGGAAGAGAGTGAAAGTGTCAGTATAACCTTTACTCACTCTGTAGAAATTGCTCAAAGCACAGGGTTAGCAACTGCATATCGGGAGCATCCTGTGCATACGAAGCACAGGAAAGCACAATTCCATGGAGGGCTGTTAGACTCTCTTCAATGTTGGTCTCCAAGAAACCTTCATTAATGGCAACCCAACTACCCAGAGCTTTCAATGATCTGAGATTAAAAAAAAAAATTCTTTTGTCTCATTTTGCCTTTGCGTGAAAGAGACAGGTAATGAAACAAGCTTAGTCAAGAAAACAATTTTCAGATGTCCCAGGGTTGGAATACATTCAGTTCTACTCTTTCTCTCTTCATTTCATTTGTAGTTCTGGCCAATCAGAATTAATGCTCAGAATAATGGCTGGAGGCTCTGAAAGATCCTCAATCAGTAAAGAGTGATTCAAGTATATCATTATACTTGATTTACTAAGTTGCGACAGTGGACTCAGATATCTTAGTGGAATATTGTTTTTAGCAAATACAGTGGAAAACAGCTTTGTTCTTACCCTTCAGTTACCCAGAAAATCTAATTAAACAAATACCCTTTCCCCCTTTCCCTTGATGTTCCCTTAATCAGGACTTGTCTTGGCATTAATTCTTCTATGTCCTTATAATTACCAAAAGGTATTCATTAACATGAAAAATTGGTGCCCAGTGTAAAATAAAATCCCCCAAATTTACCTCCCCCCACCATCTCCAAGATGCTAATAGTTGCAAAAGTACAATAATAAAATTGAAAGTGTAGCAACATAACTAGGGAGTGAGAGACATGGGAATGAGCTCAAACTCATTACCTCTTCTAGAGTCAATCCAGGAAAACCTCTTGGAAAAGGGGTTGGTGAGGAGGAATCCAAAGAATGGCTGAAGATTAACTGCTGGAAGGGAGAAATATACAGCTTGATAAAGAGAGCAATGATCTGGCTATACCTATCATGTACCATCTGATCCAGCAATCCCACTGCTGAGTATATATCTAAAGGAAATGAAACCAATATCTCAAAGAGATATCAGCATCCCCATGTTAATTGCAGCAATGTTCATTACAGCCAAGATATAGAAACAACCTAAATGTCCATTGATGGATAAACAAATAAATAAAATGCGGTACATACATACAATGGAATATTATTCAACCTTAAAAAAGAAGGAAATTCCTGTCATTTGCAACAACATAGATGAACCTAGAGGGCCTTATGCTAAGTGAAATAAGTCAGACAGAGAAAGATAGATGCTGTATGATCTCACTTACATGTGGAATCTAAAAATGATGAGCTGATAGACCAGAGACTAGAGCCGTGGTTACCAGGGGCTGGGTGTGTGGGGTGGGGAAAATGGGAAGATGTTGGTTAAAGGGTACAAACTTTCACTTATAAGATGAATAATGTACAGCATGGTGACTATAGTTAATAATACTGCATTGTATACTTGAATTCTCTAAGAGCGTAGATTTTAGGTGCTCTCACCACAAAAAAAGAAGGTAACTACATGAGGTGATGGATGTGTTAACTAACTTGATTGTGGTAATCATTTCATAATGTATACAAATATTAAATCATCATGTCATACATTCTAAAACAGTTAGAAACCCAGTGCTCTCCCTTGCTTCAGACCCCCAACTCTATCCATTTTTTAAAAAGTAAGCAACAAACACATGACATGCAAATGTGCCCTTAGCTCTTTATTCTCCCCAAAGTTATATTGTACTGGTATCAGGGGCAGTTGTTTAATGATATCAGGGATAATTGGTAGGTACAGAAGATCATCTTGGTAGCCCAGTCCTCACTCTTTAGGTCATCCTTTTGTCTAAATACATATAAACCTGTTCCTGAAAGTGGTATGTGAGAGATACTAGGCTGGTGAGCAGGAAAACTACCCAGAGACAGTCTTTGAAAAAGCAGAGCAGAGAAGAAATCCTTAACTAGTACTATACTAGCTCTTCTACCAATAGATGAAGTTGGGGGGTTTTCTTGGTCAACTCTCTCTATAAGTAGTGCCTTTCTTGAATAATTCAAGTTGTGCCATGCAGCAGGAAAATTTGATTATAAGTTTATTTTCCTTTGAACACAACTTGTGGAACATTATAGACAGATCACTTTTTAAAGGAATTGTACATTAATGCAAGAAACCCCTTGGTGTCCAGGGGAATGATTTTGTTATTTGTGTTTTTGCACCTTGAGACCTAGACATAGACATTATTGAAACCAGGAGACAGGCATTGCTGAGATATCTGAAACAAACATTACTGAGACCCAGAAACAGACTGGGAGATAGGCATTATTGAGACCTGGTGACAGATATTTCTAATTCAACTATATTCTTTGGTGCCAAATACTTTCCCCCTGTTCTGTTCCATTTGTCAACACGACAGACAATGAAATGGGCCAGGAAATATCTTGGGCCAAATGATATGTGATGTGTCATTGTGTGACATACCTAGCCTAAATGTGAAGAATGGCAACAATTATCCTAGTAAGTTGTGCAAAGAATAACAGGCTCATACTTTTGGTCCCAAACTGTCAAGATATTTCATATAAAAATTTGAGGGAGTCTAAATAATCTGTATAAACACCTAAGTTTCCCTTTACCTCAACATAGACTTTATAGCAAAAATCCAAAATTGGTGGAATTCAGAAAACATTTTGTCAATAAACCATTCTAGAAAAAAAAAAAATTGGTCTTCACAATGCCAAATACCCAGTTTGAATGAGGAGTTTACTTTTTAACCTGTTATATTTTTTAAATTGACTTCTCATGTTCATCTCGTCTTCTGAGTCAAGAAATGGCATTTGCTAGACTTTCTATGCCTGCTCCATTTCCTTATATCCAGGAGAACTGAAACATCTAGATCCATCATTCTAATACTTATCTGCTCATATGCTCATGGTGTTACACATTTGAATAGTGGTAACATTTCTTTTCTTGCATCTTTCACTCATAGTCCTGGTGTTTGACTCTAACAACAGAGAAAACCTCAGTACCCCTCCTACTCACTGCTTTCTAATCCCCATTTTGTAGCATTCAAGAGCACTGTCACCACTCACGGTTTCTTTTACTTTTTGAAGCTTTCTGCTCCTAGACTCCTCTTCTTCACTGATCATGACAGATTTACAGTGGTTAGGAAGCTGCAATAGTCACAGTGACGAGGTATCTTTGGTCTGTACCAAAGGCTTTATCATGTCACAGGGAAGTAGTATATTGTAGTAGTTAAGAGCATGGTCTTTTGTGTCAGATAGACCTGAGTCTGTGTTCTGGCTCCACCACATACTCTCTGTGTGACTCTGGGCAAGTAACTTAACCTCTTGGTGCTTCAATTTTCTCAGCTGCAAAATAGAGAATAATTATAATAATAAAACTACCTTATAGTGTTTTCATTAGAGTTGAATGAGAAAATCTATATGAAGTATTGGTGAGGTGTTCAGCACTCTGTAAGTGTTCAATCTCATTTTCATTTGACAATGTGTACCTGTGTGTACGATTACTCTTCAGATGTTTTATGTGTTGTCTCCCTCACAAAGTTGTAAGTGCCTCAAAAGTAGGTGCAATCTTGTAGTTTTTCTACTGTTCTCCTCTGATCTCCTTCACATATCTAACGTAAGAAATGAGTCCCCAGTAGGATCTTAATAAATATTTATTGGTATAACTTTTTTCCCATCCCAGACAAAATCTGCAAGCTTTAATATGGTCACTCTTGACAGAAGTCCAGAGAGATTTTTCTTACCTCTCACTGTCCTTTTCCTCTACAGAGGGGCTCACCCATGACCCCATGATCTGGTTGCTTCACTCACCTTGACAGAGAATCAGAATCCTCCATCAAGAGCATTCTCAGTCTAGCTGCTTCTCTAACAGCCCAACTTAATATCCTGCCTTAACTTCCTTCCATTAGGGAGTCAGGTCCTGCCTGTTTGCTCAATACGTTGTTCTCATGAAAATTAATTTCCCTTAAGCCTGTTTCCCAAGGGTAATGTTTTCTCCTTCCACTGGAAAAGTTAAAATTGTAGAGTATACAAAGAGTATCCAGAATATCTTGTGCCAACAAATTTCTTACCAAATCCTGAACTTTGAAGTTTGTGGGTTCAAAGGAGCCAATTACTACTCTGAAGCCAGACTTCCCTGTTGTGATGAACAGGGCCAACCCTCAGCAACACTGGGATATTGGGAAAGGTTGATCTGAAGCTACATTTCCTCTTTCTTTCTCTAGCACATTCCATCCCAGTTTCATATTGTCTCTGAACACTTTTCCTTTCTCTCCACCTCTAGTTGAGTACTTCTAAGAGTTCCTTTCAAAATATTTTCTCTTTAATTTGTAGTAAAATGCACATATATTTTTTAAATTAATTTTTATTAGAGTATAGTTGCTTTACAATGTTGTGTTAGTTTCTGCTGTACAGCAAAGTGAATCAGCCATACCTATACATATATCCCCTCTTTTATGGATTTCCTTCCCATTTAGGTCACCACAGAGCACTGAGTAGAGTTCCCTGTGCTATACAGTAGGTTCTCATTAGTTATCTATTTTATACATAGTAGTGTCAATCCCATTCTCCCAACTCATCCCACCCCCCTTCTGCAGGGTATCCATACGTCAGTTCTCTACTTCTGTGTCTCTATTTCTGCTTTGCAAATAAGTTCATCTCTATCGTTTTTCTAGATTCCACATATAAGCGATATTATACAGTATTTGTTTTCCTCTTTCTGGCTTACATGGGAGCAACCTAAATGTCCATCAACAGAAGAATGGATAAAGAAGATGAGGTACATATATACAATGGAATAATACTCAGCCATAAAAAGTAATGAAATTGTGCAATTTGCAGACACGTGGATAGACCTAGAGACTGTCACACAGAGTGAAGCACATCTATTTTTGAGGCGCTTATTTAATATAAAACTGAATATAGATCTGTGATGGAAATCTTTGCACATAGTAGGCACAAATTATTTGCTGAGTTAATAAAATAAAGATCCCAAAATACAACTATTTCCTCGAGTATTTTCGGTAATGAATCAACAGCTAATAAAAAGTGGTTTCAAACTTCCACCCCTTCTTTTGGTTCAATACTACTAAGAGATCCCCTTCAAAACATCAGTCCTTCTTTTCAGGCCTTGATTTGTGGTTAAATTTCTTGAATTCATTATGAATTTGGAATCCTCTGAATAATGATGTACAGAGCCTCACTGCTGCACTAGCTACGAAGGAAAAATTTATTGAGAAAATTAATATTGTAAACAAGGTTGCCGGGGTCGTGCTTAACCACCTCAGGAGAATCAAACACACGTAGTATAAATCAATATTGCTGATTACAAATAATTTGTGTCTATTCATTAAAGCAAATACCTCGGACATCTGACAACATTTGAAGCTGTTAATTCAAGTTATTGAATATATTCAAGAGGAAAATAGTTGCATTTTAGATTTCCATTCTATTATTCAGTCAGAAAACATTTACTGAATGCCTGCTACATGCATAGTCCCACTATGGGTATATCTTGAATTATCTAGTAAGTGTGCTCCTTTAAAAAGTATATATCTTTTAACTTTTCGAAAACTACTCCAATTTCAAATTCATTCAGGGGGCTTTCTAAGAAAAGAAGTCCTGTGGCAAATTTTGGAAGAGTGGGCAATATTTTGTAATATGACTACTTGTCTGATTGCTATATCTCTGTTTTATAAGTCTAGAATTTTAAGTAGTAGATTTTCTTAAATAGAGTTATTCCTGTAATTTAAAGTGGCCTTTATTCCCAATTATCATCATCTGTTAACATGCGACCCTAGACTTCTCTGGGTTTCAGATAGCAGCAGGGAAACATCTACCACTACATCCCTAAAAACTCTTTGGTAAGACAAATTCAAGAAGTCTTCCTCTTCTCATCCCCCTCCCCCTCACCCTCCCCCTCCTCCTCCTTCTTTTTCTTCTTCTCCTTCTTCTCCTTCTTCTTCTTCTCCATCTTCTCCTTCTTCTTCTTCTTCTTCTTCTTCTTCTTCTTCTTCTTCTTCTTCTTCTTCTTCTTCTTCTTCTTCTTCTTCTTCTTCTTCTTCTTCTTCTTCTTCTTCTTCTCCTCCTCCTCCTCCCCCTCCTCCTTCTTTTTCTTCTTCTCCTTCTTCTCCATCTTCTTCTTCTCCTTCTTCTTCTTCTCCATCTTCTTCTTCTTCTTCTTCTCCTCCTCCTCCTCCTCCCCCTCCTCCTTCTTTTTCTTCTTCTCCTTCTTCTCCATCTTCTTCTTCTCCTTCTTCTTCTTCTCCATCTTCTTCTTCTTCTTCTTCTCCTTCTTCCTCTTCTTCTTCCTCTTCTTCTTCTTCTTCTTCTTCTTCTTCTTCTTCTTCTTCTTCTTCTTCTTCTTCTTCTTCTTCTTCTTCTTCTTCTTTCTTCTTCTCCTTCTTCTTCTTCTCCTTCTCCTTCTCCTTCTCCTTCTTCCTCTTCCTCTTCCTCTTCTCCTCCATCTTTTTTTCTAGAACAGTGTTACCTCTTTCTCTGAAGAGGCCCATTAGGAGCAAAAGATGGCCTCATTTTTTCTAGAATGCAACCTTGGGAAATTCACTAGATGCATTTTTAGGGCCTTTGTTTATTAGGGTAAAAATGAGGGGATTCATTTTGGGGGGTGATCACATTATGGAGAAGATCGATTTGTCAGGTTCTCAAAGCTGAAGTCCACACAGAGGACTCACTTGCAGAGTAGACAAGGAAGTTGGAGAAAACATTCTGACTTCCATTGGTAGTGGAGGATCACAGAAAGGTGGTGGCAGTGAGGAAATGCGATACCAGAGCCTATAGAAAAGGACCCATATCCACTGTGCAAGTGCCAAAAAAAGGGATTTACTGTGGAGTACAGGTATTGATTTATGCAGGGGTAGTAGTGTAGTAAAGTGGAGAGAGTATGTGCTTTGAAGACAGAAATAACCCATCAAATCCCAACTTGGCCTTTTGCTAGTTGGGTGACCTTGGACAAATTGTTTAAGTTCAGTGCACTTCAGCTACCTCATCTGTAAAATGGGGACAACAACCTCATTAGGTTGTTGTGTGTTTTAAATGCAAATGCCCTTTATGAAAAACATCTGCTAAAATAAGTGTTCAACAAATATTAGTTCCTTCTGTCCTCTCCCCTTTTGTTTCTTTGGTGAAAAAAAGAGAGAGAGAGCAAAAAACAGATGAATAGCTTCATTTACTGCAAAGAAAAGCAGCCGGAAGGCCAGAGTGATGCTGATGCTGTGATTGGGAGTCAGGAGCTGGGAGAACCAATGTTTCTCACCAAGTGGCATGTAAAACTTAAAGTTCATAAAAGCTTTATTTACAAGACTGTACATCTCTTGGGGGCAAAGGCCTGACCATATCTTATTTCTCTCTGTAATTACATGGCTTCGTGAATGGTTGAAAATTCAGAGGACACCAATCAAGCTTACAGGTGGTTCAACATGGACACAATTTTGTACTTAAAAGGACTTACATCGAAGATGCCAGGAAAAGAAAGTTTGAAAATTGGATGACTAGTTCTCAAAGTTTAGTTATAGACTAAAAGCAAAGTTTCCGCTAGTCAATCTTCAAGAGCTGAAGAATGTTGTTGATATAGAGTGGTGATTGGTATCTGGGCAGGCTAGTAAGTGCCATTACATAAAGGAGTCTAATTTCCTGCTCTGTATTTTTATCACAGGTTCCAGATGGAGAATTGGATCATAAGTTTAATGAACCCCTCTTGTAAGAATTTGTAGTAGATAAGAGGATGGTTTTCATCAAAGCTTAAGTGGTAAGGACAAAGGGACAAGATCTGAGGCTGTCATAGGAACCTCTTTCCCCTCAAGGGCCATCAGCAGGATTAAATAATGGCCATGGTGCACACTAGCAAGACTAAAGACAGGAGAAGAACAAGATGGGAAAGAAAATAACTGGGAGTAGGAGATAGGGGAAGAAAGAAGGAAAAGAAAGACGGTGCTAATGCCACCACTAGCAACTTTAATCACTCCATAGTCATGGTTTACCAGTCTCTGAGCCCTCTCCACTTCATCATGTGATTTCCAGTCACAGGCAGGTAAGAGATATTTATTAAGTCCCTGTTCTGTGCCACCTACTGTGGTAGGTGCAGTGGGCGATACAGACATGATTAGAACACAGTTAGGGTAGAAAAGAGCTTTCAATCTGGCACAGAAGGCTGACGACTTTTTTCCAAGGTGGGATGAAAAATGCCAAGAGAGAGATTCAAGCAAAGTGCTCGAGTTAGAGGAAGCGGAGAAGACTTCCTAAAAGATGTAGCATTTGAGGTGTTCCTTAAAGGGTGCAAAGGACTTCAGTATGTGAGATTAGGAGAGAGCATACAATGCAGAAGAAATGGATTGAGCCAAGAGACCGAGGAGGAGGGTCTAATATGGATAAAATGATAGCAAACTCTTGCTCCCACTTTTTGCTGTTTCCTATGCACCAGGCACTGGGCTAAGCAGTCTAGATGCATTACCTCATTTAATCCTTATAATAAACTTATGAGGCAGGATTCCACTATTATCCCTATTCTATAGATGAGGAAACTGAGACCAGAGAGGCTATATAAATTGTCCAATGTTACACAAATATGAAGTGGCAGAGCCACATTTCGAACCTGAGCCTATCTGAGTCCAGAGCCCATGCATGCAACTAACCAATAGACTATTTGCAAGTCAGGTCATGGAAAGGCATGACAGCATAGTGTGGCTTGAGCACAGAGCATATGGAAAGGAGGAATGACAGCTGCAGCCAAACTGTGGAGCATCTTATTGGCAGCGTAAGATGTGGGGTCTGGATCCTGTAAACAATGGGAAACCATGGGAAATTTTAAAGTAGTGGAGTGACAGTGAAAGTGGTGCTTTAAGAAGATTAATCTGTCAGCAGTGCAGAGGATGGATGGGAAAGGAGAGAAACTGGAGGCAGTTAAGAGGCTATTGCAATACAATAGTCCGGGTGTAAGGTAGTGTATTAAGCACTTGAACTAAGAAAGCCGAAGAGGGCAATGGACAGAGGAGAGACATTGTGAAGGGAAAAGAAAAAGCAGTTCATGACTAACTGGATGTGGGTGTTGAGGAAGAGGGAGGGGTAGAAAATAAATAAGGGACCCTGAGGTTTAGAGGCTTTCTAACTAGAAGAATGGTGATGCCAGTCACAGAGTTGTTGGACAGCTACCCTGGAGAGAAGTTTGGACTTGAGACTGAAACAGGGAGAAATTTCTAAAAAGTGATCTTTGTAACTACGGAAATGAATGAGATGAACTTGGTGAGAGACAATAGCCAAAGGTAAAAGCTTAGGAGAATGCCGCCATTGAATTGATGCGGCAAGGAGGGACAGTTATAATGGAGGTAGATGAGGGATGTCACTGGGGAGGGGAGAGAAACAGGGAATTGTAAGAAAGGGATCTTGAGAAGGTTAAGTGATTGACATTGTCAATATGGTAGAGGAGTCAGAGAAAAAGAAAGATAGGAAAATACTATTAATTTGAGTAATTAGAAGATCTTTAGTGATTGACAAGCAACAGTTCCATAATAGAGCCAGATTTCAAGGGGATGAAGAAGAGAGAGAGTAGGGGTCACACACTGGACACAGTGGGTGTAGAAAATGCCCAGCAGAGTTTCTGTGGTGAAATTAAAGGAGCAAAATAGATACTTAAGTGGTACTAGGACTATTGAAAGGGCTTCTTAGGGTACGCATGATCCTAGCATATTTGTTAGCTGAAGGAAAATGTTTATTAACTAACAATTGCTAGTGCAGATGTAAAGATTTGGTGTCAAGGATTAATAGTGACTAGAACAAGATCCTGATGAATGTAAGAAAGGGTAGGTCCAAGAGCTAGGTAGAATGTTTGCTTTGGCAAATATGGGGGTGATGTCTACTTCTTTGAAAAATGAAAAACAAAAAGAGAAAAGAGGCCAACTAAAGTTACAGAAGTATATGGAGATGGAGAGATGGCGTTAAACTAGAAGCACTCTGAATTTTCAAGGAAATTTGTGCACCATGCACTGACTGGTCTTGGTGATACCTATAGATTATCTAGAGAAGGGAAGGAGAGTAGACATGGGACTCGGAGCTTCAGGAGTGTGTCCCAAGCAACTGGCACAGTGCCTGACACACAGAGGGCTCAATAATATTTTTTGAATAAATAAGTGGACAAGATTTAGAACAACCACTATGAAACACGAGCTATGATGTCACAGAAAACGGATAAAAGTATTGCAGAATGACACCCACCAGAAAGGCTAAGATGAGAAAGATAAATGATACCAGAGTTAGTGAGGCCGTGCAGCAGCTGGATTATTTACACAGTGCTTGAGGGAGTGTAAATTGGTACAACCACTTTGAAAAACGTTGTCAAGCATTATCTACTAAAGCTAAACATATGCATGCTCCGTGAACAATTCCACTTCTAGGTATATACCCGAGATACCAATACTAAATACTAATATGCATTAGTTCACCAAAACACATGAACAAGAATGCTCATAGCAAGACACAGAAAATTAATACACTAATAAATATTACATGAGATGCCTGAGGTTGCTTAGGTCGTAAGTAGTAGAACTGGGATATGAACGCAGGGCTTTCTTTATATAAAGCCTATGCACTTGCCTCTAAACCACATCGCTACTGGATATCATTTATTATGTGCAGCACTTTACATGTATTGTTGGTAATCCTCACAATCTTGCAATATGTGTAATATTACCTACATTTTACAGATTAATAAATCGAGGGTCAGAATTTACTTGCACAAATTCACACAACTAGCAAATGACTGACATATTTTTCTCACCCAAGAGCTAAAGTGTGAACTCAGGTTTCCCTGGTTCCAAAACTCATGATCTTTCTCTTCCATCAAGGGGTGGAGGATTTTCTCAAGTTTTGAGAAGTTTTAAGAAGGAAGTACACATACACACACAAATACCAAAAAAAAAGGAAGTACAGTGGACTGTAGGAAGGGTTCAGTGAAAGAATCCTTGCTAGCCTGGTCTGCATCGCCCAAAAGGCAAAGATTAAAGCCAGAGCCAAGAAATGTCCTTCCCCATCTTTCTATCTGTGACCTACTCACTTTATTGTAAGAGCCTGTGAGCTAACGATGGCTCTAGGTGTACTGGTGAAGTGGACAACTATTGTTTTAGCAGTAACCACTCACCTCTTTTTTTCAATCCTCTCACCTATTGTAGACAACACTCTAACTCATATTTAACACACATACACGCACATACACATGTACACACACACACATAAACATGTACACACGCACGCATGCACGCACAGATCTCTAAAACTATTTCCTTAACAATCTAACTTTTCATTGCAGAGGACTTGTTAAATACTCAAAAGAAGTGTTCACACTGAAGGTGACTTATTGACTTTAACCATCCAGCTCAGGGATACAGATTAAGAACTATCCCCACTCACCTGGCTCCAGTTCTAATTCCCTTCTTATAGGGGGTGTTCAGAGGTTTGTGAAAAGTGTCTCTGACTCTTCTTCCCCATGTTAGGAGTATTAGAACACCCCTAATATAACCTCAATCCCCTCTAATATCTTTTCCCCAAAGAGGCCCCTCCCCGACCTCAAGTCATTGCTTTAAGTGGAAGCAATTCTGGGAGGAGAGATCCTAACCAAGGTAGACTGAGCCACAGACGGCAAGACAAGTTTTGAGGACACCAAGTTGAATGCAGAGGCTCTGACCTCTGCCAGGTTTTCCCTTACTCTCAAACCAGAACCTTGCAGCACAAGCCCTATTGCTCTGTCTGTCCTTTTCTCACCCTCCCTCTCCCGAGTCAGGTGTCTCGGACTCAGAAGATGTGAATTAGTTGCCATGGTTACCTATGAGTGTGCCTGATAGCCTCTTCTCTCAGCCAGTTCTAGGCCCTGGACATCTGTTCTCAGTTCACCTCTTCTAATGTTCCCAAATCTAAGCCCAGGACCACATGCCAAGTTACACAGTATCTGTGTGTAGGTGGTGCAGAGGCCCACACCTGCATCCAAGGCAAAAGAAACAAGAAAGAGGAAATGGAGTAACAGGAAAGCAGAGTGCTTAAAAGGAGTTCTCTGGGACAAGGAGGCCAGGGCCACTAATTTAATTAAGCGTTTACTATCTGCCAGCCACAGTGATGTCCTGTCCCTTATTTCATTTAATTCCTTCAAACAACGTTATGAAATAAGTATAATTATTCTGATACGCTGTAGGGATGAGAGAAATGGAAACTCAGAGAGGCAAAGTGACTTGCCTAACATTGCAGAACTGTGATTTCAACTTAGTCTTTATCTGAGTTTTCAAAACACACCTCATTGGATTACACTGATTTATGGAAGGAAAGTGAGAGCTGCAGAGAAATCTTTCCTCAGTCCCCATGCCTATGAACCCCTCACAGCCTTTCCCCACAAATTGGCCCCCTCCTTCAAATGTAGCCCCTCCTCAGACATCACCTTCTCCTTCATAGACTCCTTTCTCCCTCTTCGATAACCTCTTTCCACCATTCTGAGGCTCTCCACAATTTCTCTTTGGCTAAGTCCTCACTTTCCCCATATTCTCAGGTAGATCCCTGACTTTTCCATCCTATGGGGTATCTCTCATGGGATGGGAAGGAGAGTGGGATGGGATAATTTTCCTGACATAAGCAGAAGAGAGTACTCCTGTATTACTTTCCTATTGCTATAATAAATTACCACAAAATTTAGTGGCTTAAAACAAACAGATTTATTCTCTTACAGTTTTGGAAGACAGAAGTCTGAAATCAGTTTCACTGAGCTAAAATCAAGGTGTCAGTAGAGCTGTGCTCCTTGCAGAGGCTCTAGAGGAGAATGTTCCCTTGCTTTCCCCAACTTCAAGATGCATTCCTTGTATTCCTTGGCTCATGGCCACTCCTTCCATCTTCAAAGACAGCAGTGTTATCATCTTCAAATCTCTCTTTGTTTCTGTCATAGTGTCTTCTCCTCTGTAGCCAAATTTCCCTCTGCCTCCCTCTTACAAGGACCCTTGTGATTACATTTATGGTCCATGCAAATTATCCAAGGTAACCTCATCTCAAGATTGTTAACTTAATCATATCTGAAAAATCTCTTTCGTTATATAACATAACATTAGGAGTTTCCAGGGATTAGGACTTGGATGTTTTTGGAGGCCATTACTCAACTGACCACAGCATATAAGACACTCAACTGTAGCCTTATAGCAGCAACTAGTTGTCCTTCATCTCTGGAGTAGATGAACAAGGACCTCAAGAGTTACAGTAGAAGGCATAAGCATGGATGAAGTTAGAAGAGTTACGTAAACTTGAATTTTGTTGAAATGAAGTCAAGTATGGAGCAGGTGATTCTGCTTTCTGAGGAGATGTCTCTTTACTTGCATACTACCCTTACAGGGAGAGGTATAAAGGAAGGTAGGACTTAGAGGTGAAGACTTCTCCCCTTCTCTTTTCCAACATGGTTGCCTTACTGTTCTTCTCTCTTTCCTGGGTGGTTTCTCTGGCAGAGGAAAGTTGAGGAAAGGCTGAGACTTTGGCCCCAGAGACAAACGGAGGTGGCTAGAACCCCTCTCTGGGTGAACTCGTCTCTCCCTCTTCATCTCCATATTAAATCTCCTCTTCCCTATCCTTGTTGCCAATCAGGCACCTCCTGTTTTTTGGGAAGTGAAGCTACAATAAAGTGAAGCTCAGGGTAATAAATAGAGAGTGGAGAAAAGGAGACACTTTCCTTAGGAGAATCTCCCATGTCAGCCCACTTCAGGACAGAGAAAAGCCTTCTGCATCAAGCAGTCTGAGGGACGTGAGGAACTGGGGATGGCTGCCAAGTAGAGTGACCAGGAGTTACAGGGTCATTTCCTTGATAACAATGATCTTCTTTTCCTTGGCACGGAATATTGCTGCCTATCTAGGAATTAGGGACCCCCATCAACATCTTACCACAAGGTTCTCTGCCTGATGCTTATCACAAGGAATAGCTTTAATCACATCTGGCAGGTCTGAGCTAAAGCCCAGTGAAGAGACAGGAGAATAGGAATTTTGGGAGCTCAGATTCTTAAAATCATGGAAATACTGGTTGGGATGGAAGCATGGGGGTGTGCCTGGCCCCAGACTAAACTGTCATGGTCTTGGAGTGTCAGAAACAGCATCATAAACTCAGTGAGGTTTTGATTTATGAGCACCAGATGCACAGTAGTGCACTGATGTTTTTTGTGGAGTTAGCAGCTGGCTTCCCATATTTTGTTCTTGTTCCAAGACATCATCTATTATATTGCTCACTGCTTCTCCTTATATAAAACCTCATGACACATTCTTCTCCAAAGTTGGGGCCAGGAAAAAGTTTGTTTCTCCTAGTGAACTGGTCTGCTTTCTTCTGCCAGACAATGAAATCAATGAAACCCATCATACAGAAGTAACCCCACTTCCACACTCTAGCCAGAGGGTTCACAAAAATTCTCCATCTGAATGAGTTTTGAGTCTACTGAGAGGAGGAGTGTCAGAGGTAAGGGAGAAGACACAGGCAGCTCACAGAGCTCACTCAAGACTGAGAATGCAGGACAAGCTGCAACTTCTGAAGAGAAGGACTGACCAGCCGTATACCAAAGACCTAATAGGGAATCCAGAGAATTTCCAGGCAACAATGATGACACCATCAAATTCTAAGATGAACCATGTTAGGACCTTCTGCTATACTTTCTTCCTAAACTTTTTAATTGACTATGAGACAAATGGGCCACATCTTGCAGAAATCCATGGATGGTACTATTATAATCCAGTATTAACATTATGTTTTGATTTTCACCTTGGTTGCCAGGAAACTTGGTTCTAAATTATGCTTGATTGTTTTCGTATACTAAAAATAAGGGGGGGGGGGTCACTATATTTTGTTCTTTCCCATCTCCTTCCCTTTGCACTTATTCTATTCTTTGTTAACAGATTTTAGTCTAATTGTAGCAAGAGTTTACCAATTGTAAGCCACTTCAATTATTTTTGAAAGTAAAAAGGGAATAAATAAGCATACAGATATATGATATTTTACTTGTGGGCTCGTCAAATTCTTCATATGCCCTTGCTTGGATTTAATGTGGTAGGGCTATTGACCTTGACTCAAGCTATGCTCACCTTTGTTCTACAGATTTGTTGCCATTGACCATGAGGGGGCCTGGGCCAGTGGATGTCCTGCTAGTAGCCTGTAGAGTCATTGCTGCAAAGGAAAGAAAGTATCTCATTTTGTTAGATGCTTTTATTACCCATGGCATCACAATAACACTTTCCTCAAGTTTCTTGCCTTGGGAACACCTAATGGCAAGACACTTTTGATACTTCAGTAACTAAAGCTCTTTTAATGGGGTCCATGATGGACCTGCCTTGTTTTGTTCTATAGTGAAAAATGTTATAAAGAAGTTGCAGTATATATTTTGCTTGTAACGATGCCTTAAGCTATTAAGGCCATTTGTTATTTTCTGAAAGCAAGAGAGATAATGCTCACTAATAAAATTCACCACACTGCGGGTAGCTCTAAGTTTCTTCCCTACGAAGTGTTCCATTGCTCTTGTGGGTTTGCTCCTCTTCTCTATCTTTCCTGTGTCCTTGTAAGATGGGGAGGGGGCACAGCTCTTTTAGTGCTGGGGCATTGGACTCTTTCCGAATCACAAATAAGTCACGGGTAAGAGCCAGCTTAATGCAAGCTGCACCCCCTTTTTATAGTTCCCTCTCCTGGTGCTGGCTTCCTTGTTTGCTTCTCCCTGTCTCCAGAGTCCAGCCTCCTTGGGCCACTGATTCTGGTGTTTCCCTGAAGACCCTGTCCTTTACTCTATTCCTACTCCCCATCCAATATTCAGACATTGAAGTTTCCCTTAACCCAATCTCTCCCCGAATTGAAAATGCAGATGCGTCTGCTTTATTGTCTGTATGTGTTAAGCTTCTACAAGAGACGTGTGCACGGGGCAGGACAGGAAGGTGGGGGTGGGGAAGCAGGATGGCCTTTGAGCTGTCATGGATCATCAGCTGGAGTGCTTTACGCTATTCAGGCCTGTGATGGGGTGAGAAGAGCAGAGGGGGTAGGTGGGGGACAGAAGGACGGAGAAATACTGTGGGCTCCATCATGAAGCCAGAGGGAATTGAGCTGGAGAATTGAAAGCCATCTCAGGGGGAGGAAGCTGCGATTTCAATCTCACCCCAAGTCTCTGGGTAAAAAGCTGTTCACAATTCTACTGTCATAAGGGCATCAGCTCCCAGTAATAAGAGAACAGCGCAGAAGAGGATGGCAAGAGAGAAAGGTTGTGGGTTTCTCATCTTCCTTTCCGATCAAATCCAAGAATCCAGAAAATGTAGTTTTCCTCAGACACAATGCTGTGTGATGTTACACACGGGGACCTGAGGCCAGTTCCACATGAATGGGACTCTCTGACAACTTTGTGTACTAATAGTTCACCTGTAATCCTAATTGAAGGTGTTTATTTCTCTAGCTTCTATTTTAAAAAGCCACTGGAGGTTTGACAATATACAAGTTTCAACTTTGAAATTTGATGGATTAAACCTAATGTAGAGGGGCTGAAATTTTATAGTCACTATGTGACTGGATTCAAGTGTGTGAAAGAGAGAGGGTTGCACAGGGGCAGGCAAGGGCGGTGGCGGTGTGCAATACATGGACCAACAACTGGCTTCTTTTAACAAAACATAAAAGCTATTTCCAGCTGAAATTCTCAGAAACACTATAGGAAATTAGTATAACTGATTAATGTGATCTCATCTAATAGAAATGAGAGTTGAAGTTTTATCCCTCTAGAACAGGTGATTAGAGGCAAATGAGGGGCAGGTTCCCATGGCAACCATGTGGCTATCTGAGACCCGAAGGAGGCCTCTGAAGGGGAAGCTTTGAGAAGGAATATGCATTTTTAAAGGGAAGAGATAGTAGACCTTTGTCTTTTAGGAACATGCTGGAGTGCTTAGGGACTTAAGGTGATGTGGAAGTACCTCTAGAGTTGTTCTGTGCGTGCTGGGGAAAGATCTTGAATACTGTTCCAGTTTCTTGATGTGTGAGGATCACTCCTCCATTTGCTTACTCCTCGCACTCCAACCCCCTTGGAGGGGGGCCATAACTGAAAGGAAGCAGGGTATCTATGAACATTACTGCAAACCTGCTTGGGGTCATGGTGGGTGTGGGTGTCAGGTGAATCCACCATGCCCAGACCCTCCCTTTCTCCACATAGATCTGCCCTCTCCTCCTTGAACTCATAACCAACAATTCTAGCCCAGCATGGGATTGGGAGAATCTTTGGGGTGGCAGTCCTTGTGTTGAGGGGGGTGCAGCAGGATATCACACCTCCTTTTGTGAAGGGGTATGGCTGACAGCTTCCTGTTGACTCCCTTTTAGTAGATTAAAGTCCTGTTTCATAGAAGCTCCCATGGATAAGGGTACAAATCAGAGCCCAGTGGCACTGCTCTTCTTATTCTAAGGACTTTAAACTACAGCTTCTGCCATATCAACCTCTTTCTGCTGCCTTCCTCTTCCCTCCTCTCATAAATAAAGTATACAAGATCTTCTATTTGCATCCTGCTCTTCTGGCTCCAAATCTGGTTCTTTTTCTACTCCTTAGGAGAGTATGGGGGATCGAGGACCATGTGTTCCCAGGAGAAGATGTTACTGTAGTCTCCTGAAGGCAGCTGGAGTGTGTGTGGGGGGTAGATCTTTAAAGATTTATTCTGTTCAACTGTTACAACTCCAGGAGCTTTGCAACATTTCTTGACCTTGAGGCCTCTAATCTGTTTTCACTCACGGTGATGGAAAGTAATTCTTTCTCAGTCTCCCACAGGAGAATATCCTGTTCCCACCATAGGCCTTGGATGACCTGAGTCAGGAGTTCTCTCCACTCTGCTTTCTTGATTTCCATTCAGTCATTCATTCTTTCACTTGCACATTCATTCATCTGTTCAACTCTGTTGTGTATATCTCAGGTACCAGACACTAAGTAAGGAGTTGAGGATCCATTGATGATGAAGCCATAGCCTCTGCTTTTCTGTAGCTTATGGTTTTCTGGAGTATTCAGAGACCAGTAGATAATGGCAATGTGATAGGGGAAGAATAGTGATACCACTATGGATTGATTTACAGCATGGAAACTTTGACCTGAGTGGGGGGATGAGGCCAGTTGTGAAGGTTTATCTTTGTAGGAATCAACATTTCCTGGCTCCCAGATATCCACCTCCCCCTTCTTTCCCCAGGTTCCTATGTGTAGCAAATACTCAAAGTCACTACTTTATTTTCTAAATAGAATTTTTTTTTGGTTGGGGGAGATAGTTCATCATATGAACCATCAATCAGTGTCTTTAAAGAAAAATATAATGCCCAAATGCTCTTTCGCATTGAAATTCTGGGAACTATAGTAGGAAATTAGCCCACAACTGACTAATGCGATCCCCTCTAACAGAAATAGTCCCGTACTAATATATCTGATCAATCTAGAAAGCTTAGATTGCCTGGGTACATAAAGAAGTAAGTGGGATGCATTTTTTTTATTAACCTGCTTTGTAAATAAATGTCCCTGCATTAGAACAGAATCTTTAAGTGCTGTCCTCCATACAACACTCTTCCTGTGTCTTTCTCCCTAGGGGTAGATGCCCATGTGCACAGCAGTTACCTTTTCTTCTCTCTAATCTACCTCATTGAAAGCTTGCTTTCTCTTGTTGTTTCTCTTGGAACAGGCCTGATATAGAAATTCACACTGTTGGGTAAATGGATGAAAACAACTTAATGCTGTACCTTTCATAAGGTATTTGCATTTTAATGAAGACCAATCACTCAATTTGGAGACATAAGTCCTTCTTTTAAATTTTCATGCCCACAATCAATTTATTTTTTAGAAACTCATGCACAAGTCCCCAAATTCCAGATCTTTCAGACTTAGAATTCTCATGGGAAAATTTCAGGCACCAGTAAATTTGACCCAGGGGAAATATTTGGGGGTAGAAGTGGATCTTTCTTTCTCCTATCAAGTCCTAACTCTGTAATGCTGCTTGGGGTGACATCTGTAATTTCTCCTCACTTCTGGAAGTACTTTTGGCTCAGCCCATCTCTATTTCTTTGCAGTCAGCCATTGAATACTTCTAGTGCATGCAGAGTGGAGCTGAGAACTGAAGGTAGGCTTCCATCATCTCTGAGGTATGAATGAGGAAGATATTATTACAGTGCTATTGGACAATTGACCTGATTCTGGTTGGTTGTTTGGTTGAGAATCAGCCTTTCCTCACACATGAGTTCTGTGGATAGGTAAGCTCATATCTCAGCTCACATGTGCATGTGACCACACATGCTCTTGAACATATTTGAAGACAAAAGGGTTGTGGGGGGATTGCTGAAAGACAGGTAATGATAATAAATGCTTTAGACACTGTGCTAAGGGAGTTATATATCTTCAGAACCTACACATGAGGTAGGTATTATTATTGCCATTTTAAAGACGAAGCTGAAATTCAGATGTGTTAAATAAATTTCTTCAGATCACACAGTAAGTGTAAGAGGTAGCATTTGAACTTCAGTCTTGATCCAGAGCCTGTACTTTTAAAACCACTATATAATACTGCTTTTCCATGGGAGTGAGTAGATGGATAAGTTTGAGTATTCCAAACTGGAAGGAGATACAAGTTTGAACAATGTCCTGGGGGTAATAATGGACAAGATGTGCCCCATGGGCACAAAGTATCCCAGTCCAGTGTTACTTAGAGGCAAGAATTCTTGCAGGGTAGTAGGGAAAAGAATTCCTGCAACAGTTGTCTAGGGCTACGTTGTGGAGGGGGGTCCAGAATGTTGATCCAAAGAATGTATCCTTTATCCTTTATCTAGTACTTCAGTTATTGAAGGCCAAGTTTCAGGAGCTAAAGAAGTTTTCAGAAAGTATAAATGAAAATATTTTCAGAATTGTACAGAGGACTTTAGAGATAAACACTAAAGCCAGAACAGAAACATATTTAATAAAAGTAATCATTCAGCACCACGAAGCATTAGACAAAGTCTATTGTGAATTGTTTTCCCTTTGCACATCACAGAGAAAACATCCAGTATTGTGATTACCAAGGTAATTTGTCTTCAGATTAATAGGTGATAAGAAAAAATAATGATGTTTTGTTGTGTTCCATTCTACAGGGGCCCAAAGGTCCTGCTTGGCCTATGTAGCATTTACAAAGAAGGTACTAGTTTAATAATCCTAAAATGACAATCCTGGTAACTTCACAAAATGACTTCTATTGTTGGATGGAACCAGCGAGATTCTAGGTAGTAATGGAGATGACTACCTGTGTGATGCCCCCTGGCCTGGAAGACCAGGGGCCTGGATTCCAATTCCAGTTCTACCACTAACTAATTGTGTGACCTGAAGACAGTCACCCAGTTTCTCTCAAGCTCAGTTTTCTCACTTATAAAGTATAGGAGTTGCAGTAAAGTTCCTGACTGCCTTCTTTGCCACTTTTTTGTATGTGTATTTATTTTTTTAATGTTTTTTTAAATTTCACTAGTAATATGCAGATCTTTTCTCATTGTAAAAATGTTAAACAATACCAAAGTCTCCCTTCAACCTTCTACTTCATATCTCTTCCAAGATAGAAATTATATTTGTAGTGTAATCTTCCAGATGATTATTATGTATCTATAGACATATAGATATATGTACATAGTTTTGTGGGGGTTATTTTTAAAATAAATACTATCAAACTGTGTTGTTCTGCAACTGGATTTTTTTTTTTATTCAACAGCATGTCTTGGGGATATTTTCATGTCAGTACATATAAACCTACCTCATTTTTTATAACTGATACATAGTATGCAGATACCATCATTTGTTTAGCTATTTTCCCACTAATGAATATATAGGTTGTTTACAAATGATCACAGTTACAATTCTGCAATGGACAATCTTAGACATCTCCTTGTACAGATGTGCAAGTGTTTCCTTAGGGTATAGTCTCTGACATGGAATTGCTGGGTCTGAATATTTCAGTTTTATTAAATACTGTCAAATTGCTCTGTAAACTAAGCTACACACATGCTAGCAGTTTCATTGCAACTTTATCAACACTATTTCATTCGTCAGTCTTATGGGTGAAAATGGCATATCCGGTTACTTGTAAGTTTGAACAGTTTTTCTATGCTTATTGTGGATTTGAATTTCCTTTTTTTTTTTGGTAAGTTGCTCATTCATATTCCTTTCCCATTTATTCTAATGGATTGGTTACACTTTTGGTGGTATTGATATGGAGGATAACTTTATATTCATGTAAATGTGTATGTTTATAACTTTAAAATCATAACTAGATTGTAACTACGTAATTGTAGATTACGATCTCATTTCTTAACTTTGCTTATGGTGAATATCATTATTCAGAAGTTAAAAATTCTTGACCCTGTCAAATCTATCCATTTTTTTTCTTTATGATTTCTGGATTTTAAGTCTCGCTTAAAAAGTCTTTTTAAATTATTTCTACTATATTTTCTTCTAATATATTAATAGTGTTGCCTTTTTGCATAGCTTTTTAATTCATCTGGAATTTATTTGTGTTTATATTGTGAGGTAGAAATTTCTGTCTTTGTCTCTATCTCTAATGTCATTTTCTTTTTGTGCATCTGTGTCTACATATATTTTTTCCCAATCACCAAGTGTCCTAACAACATTTATCGAAGAGTTCCTCCTCTCCCCAGTGATTTGCTTCCTTATTAATCATATACTGAATTTCCATTTATTTACATGGATCTGGTTTAGAACCCTGTGTTATACTTCACTGATCTCTTTGATTATTCCTGTATCAATACTACTCTATCTGAATAACTGTAGTTTTTATTAACATATTTTGATATCTGATATAATAAATCCTCTTTTTTTGCTTTTCTTTTCCAAAATTGTCTTGGTTTTTTTGTGTGTGTAGTTTCCTTTCTGGGTGAGTTTTAGAATCAGCTTCAAATTCTATAAACATTCCTACATGGAATTTTATTGTAATTGCATTTAATTTATAGAACAATCTGAATAGAAATGACATTTCTATAATAGTGATTCATCCCACCCAGGAAAATTATAATTCTCTTCATTTATTCAGTTCTTCTTTTAAGACCTTTAGTATAGTGTTAGAATTTTCTATATATAGGTTTTAGATATGTCTTATTAGAGTTATTCAGGTTTGAATATTTTAATAGACTTCTTCCTAAGTACTCCGTTTTTTTCCTATTGCAAATGAGATTTGTTTTCCTATTACATTTTCTAATTGGTTGCTTCGTTGACTTTATTCACTTAACAAATATTACTTGAGTGCCTACAATGTGCTAAAAGGCACTAGGGATTAAAAGGGAACAAAACACTTTTTTTTTTTAGTTTTAGTAAGCTTTCATTGATTTATTTGGCTTTTTCAAGGTAAACAGTTATATTTTTTTCCTCTTCCTTCCTCATATTTGTATTTCTTACTTATTTTTCTTGCTTTGTTGCATTGACTTGGACTTCCAGTACAATGTTGAATAAAAGCAATGATAGTTTGCATCCTTTTTTGTTCCTTATTTTTATGAGATTCCTTCAATTTCATCATTAAATGTGATTTTTGTTGTATGTTTATGGTAGATACTTTTCACAAATTAAGGATACTTCGTTCTCTTCCAACATTACCTAGAATTTTTGTTAGGAAAATGTTTGTTAAATAGGTCTATGTAAAATGCTAAGGTATATTGCCAAAAATTCAGCTGAACCTAAAGTTTCACGGGATCATTCCAATGAATGAATTTCTAATAATTCAGTTATTATATTGACAATGATAGAGACTATTTTAAAGAAGATTTTTTTCCTTTGTTTTTTAAGCAATGACTCTACTTATTCATTAGTATGTGCACTTAGGTATTAATTTAATCAAAGATCTAAAAAAATTTTAAAGAGTGTAAACATGGTTGAATCATATATAAGAGCTCTGAGGAACCACAGAAGAAATACCAATAAAATTTTAGTGGAAAGATAAAATAAATTATAAAGTAGACTTTAAACTCCAAGACAATAAAAGCAGAACCTTGGAGAAAGAGAAATGAAAACAGTGAAAATCCTTGAGACTAATTAACCCGAAGGACCACATTCAAATAGTCAATGAAGTGTAATCAACGTGTATAAGCATGGAGAAAAGTATGGAGGTTCCTTAAAAAACTAAAAATAGAACTACCATATGACCCAGCAATCCCACTACTGGGCATATACCCTGAGAAAACCATAATTCAAAAAGAGTCATGTACCACAATGTTCATTCCAGCTCTATTTACAATAGCCAGGACATGGAAGCAACCTAAGTGTCCATCAACAGATGAATGGGTAACGAAGATGTGGCACATATATACAATGGAATATTACTCAGCCATAAAAAGAAACAAAATTGAGTTATTTGTAGTGAGGTGGATGGACCTAGAGTCTGTCATACAGAGTGAAGTAAGTCAGAAAGAGAAAAACAAATACCATATGCTAACACACATATATGGAATCTAAAAAAAAAAAAAAAAGGTTCTGAAGAACCTAGGGGCAGGGCAGGAATAAAGACGCAGATGTAGAGAATGGACTTGAGGACACAGCGAGGGGGAAGGGTAAGCTGGGACAAAGTGAGAGAGTGGCATGGACCTATATACACTACCAAATGTAAAACCGATAGCTAGTGGGAAGCAGCCGCATAGCACCGGGAGATCAGCTCTGTGCTTTGTGACCACCTAGAGGGGTGGGATAGGGAGGGTGGGAGGGAGGGAGACGCAAGAGGGAAGAGATATGGGGATATATGTATATGTATAGCTGATTCACTTTGCTACAAAGCAGAAACTACCACACCATTGTAAAGCAATTATACTCCAATAAAGATGTTTTAAAAATTAATTAATTAATTAATTTAAAAAACACGGATAAGCATAACTTGGAAATATGTATTACAACTGTAAGCTCAATGCAGTGAATAGAAACAATGTTTTATTAACACTAAAAGAAGATCTGCTGGAATGGTGTGTGTCATGTTAGGAATGGCTGGATTCATGAAATAATTTGGGGCATCTATGGAGGTGATCATATAATTTTTATGTTTCAATCTGTCATTTGCATTAATAAATAACCTAATATTAAGCCATATTTGTTTCACAGGAAAAGCCTTATTTATCATGACTCATGCTGTATTTTTCTTTTAGTACACTGCTGGATTTGAAGTGTTAATACTCTATTTAGCATTCTGCATCTATGCTCATAAGCAAGGTTGGCCCCACAGTTTTCTTTTTTCTGCTGTATTTGTCCAATTTTTGGCATCAAAGTTATGCTAGACTTACAAAATGAATGAAAAATATTCCCTTTTTTCTCTATGTTCCAGAATATTTTATAGTGCATGAGAGTGATTTGTTCCTTAAGGATTTGATATAACTTGTCTATTTAAAACTTCGGGGCCCTATGCCTTTTTTTAAGGGTAGATCTAAGATTCTCTTTCAGATTATTGGTCCATTCAGGTTTTCTATATCTTCTTTTTTTTTTTTTATAAATTTATTTATTTTTGGCTGCGTTGGGTCTTCGTTGCTGCGCGTGGGCTTTCTCCATTTGCGGGGAGTGGGGGCTGCTCATCGTTGTGGTGTGCAGGCTTCTCATTGCACAGGCTCTAGGCATGCGGGCTTCAGTAGTTGTGGCCTGTGGGCTCAGTAGTTGTGCCTCGCGGGGTCTAGTGCGCAGGCTCAGTAGTTGTGGTGCAGGGGCTTAGTTGCTCCGTGGCATGTGGGATCTTCCTGGACCATGGCTCGAACCCGTGTCCCCTGCGTTGGCAGGCGGATTCTTAACCACTGTGCCACCAGGGAAGTCCCTCTATATCTTCTTGAGTCAATTTTAGCAATACATCTTTTCCTGGAAAATAATTCATTAAGTATTGATTTTCAAGATTTTAGTGTCATAAAATTACATTTAATAAAACATTAAATATCCTCCATATATGTACTTATTTTGGCTATTGTTTCAAACATTGCTTATTTATACCTTCTATCTGTTTTCCTTCCTCAGATTTTTCCAAAATTTTATCTATTTTAGTAGCCTTCTCAAATAAACTGTTTTAGGTTTTATGAATCAATAATACCTACTATTGTTTGTTTTGGTCTTATCAAAATTTCTTTGAATTATGTTTTATATTTATATTTACTTTTACTTTCCCTGGTTAAACTTGCTGTTTTTTAACTAACATCTTGAATTTTCTAATCAATTTATTTAGACTTTTTGATATTTCCTCTGAGAGCCATTTTGGCCATGATCCATAGGCTTTGTTATATGGTGTTTCATTCTTGTTCATTTCTAAATAGTTTGCAATTTTAATTTTGATATTTTTCTTTAACCTGGAGTCATAGAGAAGGATGTTTAAAATTATGTAGAAATTCTTTAAAAATTCTTTTTGTTAACCATTATTACTAATTTCCAATTGTATTGATATGCTCAGAGTATGTAGCCTTAGTGTTCTCTGTTTTTCCTAATTTGTTGAGTTTTTTGTAACTTTATATATAGTCAAATTGTGTGCAAGACCTATATGTGTTTAAGGAATGTCAATTCTCTACTTGTTGGATATGTTCATGTACATATCTATTGTATCAAACTCATTAATTGTGTTCTCCAAATTCTCATTTTTATTCATGTTTCCACTTGATTTGTTGCTGGGTTTCTGAGAGAGAGGTACATAAAAGTTTCCCGTTAATATTGTAGATTGCCAATTTCTTCTTGTTTTCCTGTCCATATTTATTTCATTTGTTTCACAGTTATGTTTTTGTGAATAAACTAAAAATTAGTATATCCTCCTGGTGGATTATACCAATATGAAACATTCCTCTTGTCCTTTTTAATTTTTTGTCTATGCTTTAGTTTTCTTGATATTACTATTGTTACACCTACTTTATTTTTGTTAGCATTTTCTGCATGTGTGTCAATTTATTTTCAAGTCTCATGTGTCATTTTATTTAAAATGTATCTCTTTTAAACAGGTTATGGTTAGATTTTATTTATTTGTCCAACCTGAGATTATCTGTCTTTCAATGAGAAGGTTTAACTCATTCAGATTTAATGTGATTATTGATATCTGAGATTATCTTTTCCATCTTGTTTTACCTTTTCTAATTATAATAATTTCTTGTCTTGTCTTTTCCAGCAGCTTATTGGAAATAGCATTCTATTCTATTCTGTGGGGGTTTTTTTTGTTGTTGTTCTCTAGTAGTTTTTTGGAAGTTTTATATTCTATTTCATATTCTAGTTGTTACCCTTAATTTCTTTAAAAATATTTAAGCATTTATTTTCCTGACATTTCTAGAATTTATAATTATGTACTCATCCTGAAAAAGACAACCATAGCAATAATTTACCTTCCTTTCCTCTTTTCTCCTAAATCCCATAATTGTCTATGTAGAGATCATCTGGGATTTAGTTCCATATTGTTAATATTTTTTTCAATCAATAATTATTTAGGTTTTATTATAATTTTTACTGGCTTCTTTTATCACCATTGTTTCTTTTACTGCACATCATTCCCTTGGGTTCATGTTTCATTTTGCTAGAGTACATTCTCCAATAATTCATTCAAAGGTAAACTGCAGTTAGTAAAATATCTAGGTCTGTGCATACTCAGTGAAAAATACCTTCATTTTGCACAGCCCCCAACTCTCCAACTTAAATGTTGGTTTTTCTGAGTATAATATCTTTACTTCTAAATTAGTTTTATCATCAGTTTGAAGCTAATCTATTACTATTTCCTAACATTGAGTATTGCTGATGAGCGATCTCATGCTAGCTTGATTCTCATTCCTGTGCAGGTGGCCTATTTATTGCTTTGGAGACTTTCACAGATTTTGTTTTCTTTGTCCTTGGAGTTCTGAAATTTCACCATGATGTGTCTTAGGTATGGATATTTTTTTTCCCACTTTCTATATAGTGCTTATTTAGATTTACCACCATATTCACAGCTTTCTTTGCCCTTAATTCCTTCTTTACATCTATATTACATCTATATCTTTATCTAGATATCTATATCTATATCTTTATCTATATCTTTAGCTAGAATCATTTTCCTTTCTTGCATTCATTCTTCAGTACTTTCCATTCATACTTTAATGCAGTTTTTTTAGTGGAATTTTTTCATTTTTGGTTTATCCAAAAAGTGTTTACATTTTAAAAAATAAATCTGCTATGAACATTTGTGTACAAATCTTTAAGTGGACATATGTTTTCATTTCTTTTAGGTAGATTCTTAGGAGAAGGATTGCTGGGTTGTATGATAAACACGTTTGAATTTTTAAGAAACTGCCACACTTTTCCAAAGTGGCTGTACCATTTTACATTTCCACGAGTTTTGTATGAGGCTTATTAAGCTAGCTTTCCCAGCAATTGGTGTGTGCTATTTATTTGAAGATTTTTGTCTTTCCTCAACTCTGAGAAATTTTATACTGTTATTGTTTGCTAGATCTATTTTTTTCTTCAATTTTCTTTGTTATTCTTTAACTCCTATTTACTGTGTTTCTTTTTTTTGAGGGGGGCATTAGTCCTGATTCTTGAGTTTGGCGACTCTGTTTTGGGGTGCCTGTTTCCCCCAAATGTTTGTGGATTTTTGCTTCGTGCTCACCTTGGGTTTTGAGAAACCCTGTTTGCCTCTAGATGACGTTTCTTTTTCTCACAGCCTGCACACTTGTCAAGAGATTGAGAAGGGACAGGGCATACTGCTGAAAGGAATGTGTAAGTCATTCACCTTTGGGGCATGGAGGCCTCCTGTTTCTCCTGGGTTTCTCCAACCACTTGGGTCCCAGCCTTGCTTCTCCAACCCAAGCATCCATAATAATTGTTCTAGCCTGGGACAAACACCTATTCTACCCACTACCTGACACAATTGGGCAGAGGAGAATTAAGGGATCAAACCACTAAGCTGCTCAAAATGGGATATTATAACAAATAATGGTTTTCCCATGGCTTCCATATACTACCTGTATCTCTTACCTCTGGGCTTGGAGATCATCTGAAGTGATACCCACCTTATTCAGCCACCCTCTATTACATATGTTTTAGGCAGTATGTTTCTCCATTAATCTTATTCTCTCCGCCTTAAGCCTAAAAAGGATTCCTCAAAATTTCTTATGCAAATTATACTTCTTATTTTAAATTTCTGTTGTAGAGATATTAATTTCAAATATATATTTCCTACTACTTATGGGGGTTTGGAGAGGAAACCAGACATGTGAGCCCAGTCCTTCTTTAGTCAATTTCTACAGGAATAGGCTAGCTACAGGCGTACTTTCCTTTCTCCCAACTATAATCCCACCTCCAATACAGAAACAACTTTCTAAGAAGTGCCTCATGCAAATTTTTAAACTGTGAGCAAAGTTGAATAATCCATAAGATAATGGTTTGTGAGGGATGTTCTGGGCCCAAAGGGAGTGATTCTAATAGACTACAAAAAATGACCTACAATCACTTTTAAAATTTGCTGAATCTAGATACAGTGCAGAATGTACCAAATTCTTAGATACTTTGCAGGCTGATTGTCGTCATAGAACATTGATTTAAGGGGCCTGTATTTAGAGCTTCTATTTAAAAAGAATAAAGTAAAACGTCGTTTTAAAATTCAAACTTGTAAACATCCAAGTCTTAAAAATTCTGCTCTTTACACAGATTAGAGATTTTCAATTCAAGATCAGGTATGAATCCGATGTGTTAAGTGTGTTAAGGCAAGAGCTTTTAAGGGAGTCACGTCATATTGGAAATGGTATTTGGTCAGGCGGTTTGATGGAGGTGGGGAAAAAGTGTTTTGCAGTGTCAGAGTGGCTTCATTAAAGACAAAAGGAGAAGTGATTTGCAGCTGAAAATTTCAGATTCACTACAAAATAGACATATACGCTTGATGGGTTCTCATCTAATAAAACTGAGAGTGGGTGCTTGGTTTCCTAAAGGCAAAACAACTTAATAAAATTAATCTATAGTGCTCTGAATGCTTAGGTACTGCAAGGCTTCAATGATGCATTTTTTATTAAGTGACTGGGGTAAATATAATTGTCTATGCTAGAAAGTCTGAGTTCTTATTCTAATTTATTTAAATTAGAATAAAAGAACTTATTTAATGACTCATCAGTGTTGAGGATACGGAAGAGGGGGCATCATTTTATTGTGGTTCCCATGACTGGATGAAGACAGGTGGTTTGAGTTATATTTGAGCTTGAGGTAACAGGACTCTTCCAGGACTCATTTTTTCTTCCCAGATACCTTAGCCCCAATTTTAAGGGCTAGGCAAACCCCCCACTCCATCCATCTAAGTTTTCCAATGTATGTAGAACTCTACTTTTGTGTAAGGGCCAGACTGAGCCAGGAAAAATGGAGCTAGTCTAGAGCCGGGCCTTTGTGTTACTGTCATGGTGTGCAGAGTAATCCTAGCAAGAGAAAGAACAGACCAGGGGCAGAACCAGCCTAGCCAGTCCAGTGTTACGTGTGTGTGTGGGTGGGTGGGGGTTAAGGAGCAAGCACCTTGGGTTGGGTTGGGTTGATGTGCAGAGGACCCAGGGACAGAGGTTTCTTTTCCCGAAATCTATGCCTCATCTGCCTGTCCCTTATACCAGAGATTCCAATGTTAGTCATTCAGCCTTTTTAAGAAGTCTCCTTTTAACCTGCAAATACTCCTGAGAGGTATAAATTATTCATATCTCAGCGGTCCTCTCAAACCCTGGAATCGGACAGACCCATATCCAAATTGCACTTGTCTTAGATATAGTCTTAACTTATCTTAGCCTTAGTTTGCACATCTGTCAAATGGGGATGATAATCTCTACCTCAAAGGTTAATATATTAAATGAGAAAAGCAAATGTGGAAGTACCTAGGAAAATGCCTGACATGCAAGAGATGCCCTCATTTCATTCATATCAGTCAGCTTATGAGGGAGGTGCCGAGATAGAATGTCTTCAAAGTATCTAGAGGAGTGGGGCTCAGTCAGGGAAAGCAAGATACAGAAAGGCCAACACAGACTCAGAATTATGTCCAGAGAAGGGATTTCTGGAACTGGGGCCTGGAGATAACAAGCAGCAGCAGCAGCAGCGCACGCCTGTTAAGCAGCATCAGAGTTCAGAGGACGGCTTCTGGGCTCAGCGTTGTTCTCAGCCACTGGAGGATGAGTCTGCTTATTAGCTGTATGATATTGGGCACGTTATTAATCTCATTGAGCCTCAGTTTCCTCCTCTATAAAACTGAGAGTATAATAGTGCACTCCTAAGAATTATTGTTAGGCTTAAATGAGCTATGATGCATACAGTGGTTGGCACAAAGTAAGTGCTCAGTAAATCTAATTTGCCATTAATATCATCAGCATCTCCAGTATTGTGATTATTACTTTTTAATATCTATGTGCATATGCTTATTTTACAGGATATTTTCAAATATTTCTATTTTTCTCCATAAATGATATTTAAATTCAAGTTAATTACTGGAGTATTCTGGTTAATCACTGTGAATATTACCTAATATTATTTCTTCTTCTTATTATTATACTCCAGGGTTAATAAATTACTTGAAAGTTCCAGAGCACTCACTCCTGGGACTAGATTTCAGGTGAATTTGGGGAAAACTGAGGATTCTTTCTGGTGTTATCCTACCTCTTATTTTAGAGTCTTTTTAGGTCTGGTGGTACTCTCACCCCAAAGGTCCAGTGCCCTGTTTGCCTTTTTATTCTTTGCTCTTTCATACACTGTGTTTCAGAGTTTCTTGTAAGGATGACTCCAACACTAATTCATGCTAAGATATGAATGGGTATTAACTCAAATGCTGCACCTTCCATTGAATTTATACTTTTAATAAGGGCTTAATTTCAGAGTTGATTAGTTATTTCATTCCCTTCAAACTCCAGGGATGGATTAGCTATAAACAAGTAGCCCATATACAGACATTTATGGTCAATTTTTCATACAAACTAGGAAATGAAAAACAGCTTGTGATGGAGGAAGCTTAGGCCAACGTGACCAAGGCTTGTGAGGAATGACCTGGGCCCAAAGAGAGAGATTCTAATAAATCAGGAAAAGGACTTTCTTAACCCCCATTGCTCATTGACGTCAACCCCAAAAGCACAGGCCTAGGTGCTGAGCAGGCTTGCAAGTCACACCAATTTAAGATCATTAAAGTTTGGGTTACTTTTCAGCCAGGTAAAATGGGGAAGAGGGAGTTTGACAATATGTATTTTAAAACCCCAAATTAGAAGAATAAAAAGGTTCACCTTGACCTTTTATTTTTGCCATTTCCTTCCCTGCAGTATTTTTAATCAGGTGGAGGCTAAGTTTGGGGTCAACAGAGGATGAGAAGGCACTTTGGGTACCAGAATCAATTATTACAGTCTTTAAAAGAAATTATAATATCCATATGCTCTTTCAAGATAAAATTCTCAAAAACACTCCAAAGAAATTAGCCCTTAAGTGACTGATGTAATCTTCTCTAATCTAAATAGTCCCTTACAAATATGTCCAAAGAGTCTAGAGAGTTTAGATTGCTGAGGTTCAGGTGAGTGGGATGATGTATTTTGTGGTTAAGCAGCTTGGTACATTAAAGTGCCATTGTTAGCACATAAGTTTTAACTGCTCTCCTTCATGCACCCCTCTTGTTCCCCCATCCCTCGGTGATCTCTCTCTTGCTCTCTGATGGCCTTTACTTCTTCTTCTTCTTTTTTTTAACATCTTTAATGGAGTATAATTGCTTTACACTGGTGTGTTAGTTTCTGCTTTATAGCAAAGTGATTTAGCTATACATATACATATATCCCCATATCTCTTCCCACTTGCATCTCTCTCCCTCCCACCCTCCCTATCCCACCCCTCTAAGTGGTCACTAAGCACCGAGCTGATCTCCCTGTGCTGTGCGGCTGCTTCCCACTAGCTACCGGTTTTACATTTGGTAGTGTATATATGTCCATGCCACTCTCTCACTTTATCCCAGCTTACTCTTCCCCCTCCCCGTGTGCTCAAGTCCATTCTCTAGTAGGTCTACGTCTTTATTCCTGTCCTGCCCCTAGGTTCTTCATGACCTTTTTTTTTTTTTTAAGATTCCATATATATGTGTTAGCATACGGTATTTGTTTTTCTCTTTCTGACTTACTTCACTCTGTATGACAGACTCTAGGTCCATCCACCTCACTACAAATAACTCAATTTCATTTCTTTTTATGGCTGAGCAATATTCCATTGTATATATGTGGCATGTCTTCTTTATCCATTCATCCGATGATGGACACTTAGGTTGCTTCCATGTCCTGGCTATTGTAAATAGAGCTGGAATGAACATTGTGGTACATGTCCCTTTTTGAATTATGGTTTTCTCAGGGTATATGCCCAGTAGTGGGATTGCTGGGTCATATGGTAGTTCTATTTTTAGTTTTTTAAGGAACCTCCATACTGTTCTCCATAGTGGCTGTATCAATTTACATTCCCACCAACAGTGCAAGACGGTTCCCTTTTCTCCACACCCTCTCCAGCATTTATTGTTTGTAGATTTTTTGATGACGGTGATGGCCTTTACTTCTTTCTGGACTTCCGCTCAAAACTTTTCATAGACTTTTTTTTTTTTTTTTTGCATTGAATCAGGCAAGAAAAAAATCACACTGTGTTGTGAACGAATAAAGAAACACAGCTCAACAAGATATTTTCATCATAATAAAAGACATAAAGTCCTAAAGATAAAATTTCAAGCACTAGTAATTATGGAGTAAGGGGCTTCTTGGACAGATGGAGCTTTATTATGTTTCCTTTTACTATGCGTCTGCAATATTTAATTAGGCTCTAGTCACGTCTACCTGGCCTTTTTAATCATCTAGCTTGGATAAGAGGTTATAGGTACCAGACAGTAGCTGATGAGAAGAGGCTCCCACTGGGTTCGAGGTAGAGTTAGCAAAATGTGGCACATATAGGCTACTAATTGTCTTCAAGCAGGCTTTGTTCACCAACACAGGAAATTGAAATAGTATCCAGTATTCATTCAACGTGTATTCAGCAAATGCTATCATGTGCCAGGCACAGTGTTAGATGTTGGGCTACAACAATTAATAACGTAGAGTTCTTTTCTTGGAAGAGCTCAGATTCTAGTGGGAGAGGCAAGTAAGCATTAACAAATACATAGTGATTGGGCGAACTGGCTAGCCATTTGAATAAAATATCTGGATCCCTACCTGACCCCTTACACCAAAATAAATTCCAGATCGCTCAACAAGTTAAATATTTAAAAAAGGAAAAAACTATAAGGTACTAGACAAAAACATGGGTGATTGTTTTTATAATCTAGCTATGAAGGAGACCTTTCTAACTAAGCATGTTACAAAAGCCAGATACTATTAAGGAAAAGATTGACACATTTAACTTCATAATATCATTTTTATGGCAATAAATAAGCAAGCCAAAAGGCAAATGACCAACAAAGAAAAATACGTTACACATATAACAGAGGATTTTTAAAATTCTTCTTAAAATAAAAAAATAATTTAAAAAATATATATGAAAAACTTTTACATTGCACGAAGGGCAAAGATCTCACAGAAAAAATGGATAAAAAATTTTAACAGAAAAATAAATATAAATATTCAATGAATATAAAAATTCTACTCAAACCTGCTGATGCTTATTTAAAGACAAATCAAAACAATGAGATATAATTTCCCTACCACACTTAAAACATGATAAAGTTTTATAAAACCTAATGTTTTTGAGAATGTAGGCATTCCTAAACTCTCATTCACAATCAGTTGGCCTATAACTTCTGGATACACTTTTGGAGGGCAATTTGATGTATTTGTCAAGATTGTAAAAGGCCGTATTCTTTAACCCAGTAATTCTACTTCTAAGAATTTATCCTAAAGGTATATGAATATAAACATGCAAATATACATTTGTAAGAAGATGTTCATTGGAGCATTGTTTCTTATAGCAAACCAAACCAAACTAAAGCAAGAGCAAGGGCAACAAATGGAAATAACAACAGAAAAAAGAGATAGTCTCTTCAATAGGTAAAGAAATCATGATATATCCATCCTTTGAATATTATGTAACAGATTAGAATAAATATATATTCTGATATGGGAAGCTCTCTAAGATATATAGAGTGAGAAAAGCCAGGAAGAGAACGGTATGATCCTGTCTGTGTGAAAACAAAGCATATACAGATATTCTTATATACGCAGCAAATATTTTTTGAAAAACACATAAGAAACTGTTAACAGAGATTACCTCTGGAGTTTAAGACTGTGGTGGGAAGGATATGAAAATATTCTACTTTTTATTTTATAATCTTCTGTACTGTTTATGTATTTTAACCATGTGCATTTATTACTATTATTCTTATTAGATAAATACAATTTTATATGTAACTGAAATACAATAATACATGCCAACAATAATTATAACATATATACTATACGTATAATTATAAAGATAGATGAAAAGCCAGATAAAATCGCAAGGTGCTCTAATAGCACAAGCGCTGGTGACCTAAGTCAGATCATAGAGCTGTGTGCATAGTGGTGGTGGTGGGTGAGTGGAGGATGAGGGTTACTGGGGGGAGGTGGCATCTGGACTGAATTTTGATTGACAATGAAGAATTAGGTGAAAGAGAGAGAGTAGGGGTCATTTTAGGTAGATGGAACATTAACATATTAGGAGTTGTTGGTTCAAGCTGGAGTGTGGTGGGAGGTGTTAGGATGGAGAGTGCCAGCAGTTGAAACTGGAGATGGAGTTTGAGACTAGATATTATGAAGGACTTTGCCTATCCAGCTAACTACATTACTAAAGTCTCAGAGACTAGTTTTCATGGAAATGATGAACTAAAAGGTTCACACTGTGGTGTAAATGAATCAAAACAGGTATTTGCATTTTAATAAGGGACAGAATGTTCCAAAGGTCTAATTTCAAGCATTAGCAATTAGGGAGGAGGAATCTCCCTCATGTCCCTCAATTCACACAATTATGAGAAGATGACACACCTGGTTATCTGGGTATCAGATTGTTCTACTCAGTGAGGAGTCGGCCACCCTACTGGAGGTGGGGGAAGATTCTATTTTTCAGAAGCCCCCTTGTCTGGGACTGGTAAAAAGAGGTTAGGGGAGAGAGGGTGGCTTCCACGGCAACGAGTCAGTTGTATTCAGAAGCCTGCAGACATTTGTTGCTGAGAGGAAGTGGAAAGCAAACAGGTGTCCGAACCAGCTAGGTCAGCTGGTTTCCCGCCATTGACACTACATGGCACAGGGGAAAGTGCATAGGTTTTGGAGTCAGACAGACCAAGATTTTCAGACTGGCTTTGCCACTTGCTAGCCCTGTGACTGTGGGCAAGTTACATAATCTTTCTGAGGTGCAAGTCCCATGCAGTATTGTGTAAAATAATACATACAAAGCACTGAGCACTGATGTGTAGGGAGCACTTGATAATTGTTAAGCTTTTATAGTAATGATTATTCTCTCTTCTTCATGAGCCCACTAAGGATTACCATGATCTTTGTCATATTAAGTATAATTATCATTATCAGTTCTTACCCATGAATCTTCCCAGCAGCTTTGTCTTGTTCTCCCAAAAGTCCACCAAGTATTACTATTATTGTTGTTTTTGCTATTATCATTCCTTCTTCCCTATGAACTTACCGTGGGCTATGATTCTTCCTGCTGTCATTATTATTATGGCTGTCACTGATGCTATTTGCTCTTCTCCACGAGTCTCCCCAGGATTACACTCCTTCCCCTGTCTCCAGCTCACGACTTCTCCAGGCCCCACCACTGGAGGGAGCAGCAGAGCTGACACACTGACTCTGTGCTCCTTTCCAGAGCTACCTAGCCTGCTTTTAGCAGGTGTAGAGGAGGGGCCAAGAAGGCAAAAGTGAAAGGATTTTCTCTGTCTCCCACCCTGCCCCTCCCTCCCTGCTTGCCAGGGTCTCAGGGTCTCCTACAGTTTTATTCTGTATCCTCTGCTCCTTTCCTCCTTGATGGAGTGACTGAAATAAGTAAGCTCTACCGGTGGGTGGAAATAAGTCAGCTTGTTTTCCCAGAAAGCAAAAGAGGACCTAGGAGTAAAGAGAAGGTGAAAGAACTCCTCAGATGTAGATGGAATCTATCAGCACAGCCCCAGAAATTCACAGATCCAGGAGGTATGAGCACAGGCTAATGAGAGCAACTTCTTTTTACTGAGCTCTTCTTACACTGTGACAGACACATTACACCTTTACTACGCTCATATGAATTGGGTACTCTTATTATTCTCCTCCTGCAGATGAGGGAACTGAGGCCAGGAGAAATTAAGGGACTTAAGGTCACAGAGCTAGTAAGGGACATCACTGATATGTGATCCCAGGCTCGTCTGACTCCTGGGCCAGGCCTTCATCTCTACCCTAGACTGCAGTTTAAAGAAAAAAAAAAAACTTGAAGTTGAGCAAACCTGGGGCAGAGACAGCTCAAGGTTATTTCTATTCATATTTCAGTGATTACCTTACGTTGTGATTTTTATAATTTTCTCTTGTATTTTCCTTTTAAATTGTTGTGACTTTGTAGCCTTCATATTTTGTTTGCAATTAGTATCTTTCAAACCTTACTAGTTGTTTTCTCTATAGTTTCCAAGAGAAAAGTCCGTAGGAAAAAATAATTAAAGCTACTATTTATTGACCATTTACCTACTGCATGCTAGGCACTTGACATACATCATAGCTAGTCGTCATAACCACCCTCAGAATTGGATACTATTATTATTCACTTCCATTTGACATAAGGAGAGACTGAAGCTCATAGAGCTTTAGTGGGTGTGCAAGGGCATGTGTCTGTTAAGTGGTGAAATGGGGGATTCAAACCCTGGGCTCACTCGCTCCAAAGCTCGTGTTCTTCAGTACACCATAAAACGATAAAATGTGTTTCATGCCACCTCATAAGGGTTTGTGGCTTGTTTTTGGCCAGACAAGGAGAAATAAAAGTATCGTTGTGTGTTAACCTTGGGAGGAAGATTGGGGGCAGTCTAACAGCAAGCACAGAATAATGCCTAGGGCCCATGGAAGAAAGAAGGTGAGTGGCCAGCTGTCGGCAGACTAAGTATCCCCAGGAGTTTATATTAACAAATTCCTCAGCCTGGAGTTGTCTCCTTCCAAAGGGTGACCCTTGACCCACTGATACGGCACTGAACAGCATCTGGAACCATGATGTGCTACAAGGAAGGATTTTTCTCTCTTTTAGACTACCAGGCTGATAGAAGGTTTAGAATGAAACGTTGGAAGAAGTGTGTGGGGTTTGAAGGTGATGAGGAGTAGGGACAAGCTCAATTCTGAAGGAAGGGAAGGGAAATGAAGTCTCTTCTCTGTCTTTTGGAGGTTCTTCAGGAGGACATGAGTCACTGGAAAATCGTCTGACAGGGCCCTTGCTAAAAAGCACTCAGGAATCACAAATTTTCCCTACCAGGTCTCCCTTTTTAAGATTCTCTAATGTATGCCTAGTGGGTAAAGAGAAGGGATTTGCTAAATATTGACTCTTCTAATGTTGTAAAATGGTCAGTAGTGTAATAATGGTGATCCTCTTAGCAAACCTCAAAGTGGCCTTTTTCTACGTTGTCCCAAAGGATTGTCAGGTCTGGCGCCAGCAGGAATTGCTGCCGAGGGAGGATTCTTGCCTAGAACTTTTTTGAGACCTGCCACCACCATCCAGTCTGCTCTTTGTTCCCCTTTGAGCCTGGCCTCATTTTGCTGTTCTCCCTCTGGTATGCCCCTAGCTGGAGTGCCAGCTAAGCCGTTGCCCTTCACACACCCCACCGCAGACCGATACGCCTTCTCCCTTTACTTGGCTGCCAGGGAGAGGATTTATATCAGGATTGCTCAACTAAGAAATGCCCAGCGATGTAAAATTCCAATGCTTGCTCTCTGCTGCGTTTTTGTTCTTTCACACTGTTGATCCTTAACCTTTGTTGGAGGATCTTCATGGAAGAGTTTACCTTTGAATGATTTGTCTTTGAGTCTTATGTTGAATATTCTGTGTGTCAAATTCTTTTAGTTGCTTGGGCTAGCCCGCCTCCACTGTCATTGACCCACTATCAATAAAGACAGGGTTTGCTTAAGAATAAGGCATATTCTGTTTTATGTGTGCACTCACTCTGATCAAAAGAGAGATGTTTACTATAAGTGGAGTTCTCTATGGAGGTCCAAGCCAAACCACAACCTGGCTCTTTCTGTAGTACTTTCTAAATTGCTATGCAAGTGGTAGTATTGTATAAAATAACCCACTGGGGAGAAGTGAGTTTTTATTGCTACAAAACTATTTCTAACCTAACTTTCCTCCCACACATGCCACCCTTCTGGCCCCTCAATTATGGTAGTAGGCGGCAGTACAAAAGCAAAAGTAACCCTAAAATCACCCCCATTGAAATATAGTCTCTTAAGGCTTACAACACTTCTGATACACTTGGTTAACAATATTTTACTTACAAAATGTTTTTATGCATGGGCCTATAATAGGCAGATGGGAACCTACACTGCAACAGTTGCATGAGTCAGGGGATAAATTCTGAGTCCTCCTGAAAACTATTAGCCAAAAGATTAAAGATAATTAGTTTTAGAAGAAGGTTCTCAACCTTGGCTGTGCACTGGAATAACCTGAGGAGTTTTAGGAGCACCCATTCCTGGGTCCCAACCCCAGAGATTTTGATGTATTTAATGTGGAGAGCAGTCTGATGATAGGGATTTTAAAAAAATTATCTTCAGATGATCCTAGTGTGTAGCCAAGATCTAGAATGATCATTCTAGATCCTTGCTATACAAAGTATAGTCTGTGTGCACACAACATGGACCTGGAGTTTGCCCCAGATCTACTGAGTCAGAATCTGCATCTTAACAGGATCTGTTGGTAATTCATATGCACATTAAAGTTTGAGAAGCGCTACTCCAGAAGGAGTGTGAGCTCTTGTAAAGCATCGCCTGGAAGGAACACTTTTGCATCATCAACCGATCTGTCCATTGGCATTCTGGGTTTTCTAAAATATGGCATATAAACCTTATAACCTCAACTGCAGATGATGTGTCTACAACAGTCTAATAAAGATGAATTCTCCCACTTCAGAAAAAAATTAGGAAAAGTGTAGACCGTTTTGGATCTAGCATTGTTTCTTCCTTGTCTGTCTTATAAGCTTGGATACCTTTGCTGGTAGTCTTCCAAGACTTGTGGGTAAGAAGTGAGATGCCAAAAGACTAAATAAAACAATGATTTTTTTTTCCCCACAAAGCAAGGAGATACTACACATGCTAGCCTGGTGAGTTTGACTTCGATCCCCCGCAAGCTTCTAGAATGGATTATTAAGAAGATGATTTCTGAGCTCTTGGAAAGGGACTCACTAATCACTAGGAATGAGCATGGGTTCATCAAGAGCAAGGCATGCCAGACTAAACTCATTTCCTTTTGGATGGGCTTACAAGAGGAGGCTGCAAAAATCATTTACCTGGGTTTCGGCAAGGATCTTGACAAACCCTTCTGTGATGTACTTTCAGGCAGGATGAAGAAATGGGGTAAGCTGATAGTATGGATGGTTGAATGCTTAACTTGTTAAATGACCACATACAAAATGTATACATTTAATCAATTATTGTAAACCCAGGAAGACAAGTGCTTTCCAACACTTGGATAAAGGTGAGACATTGACTAAATTTGGGATTAAGATGAAGCTTGTAAGGATATCTGTGTACATTGTACAACAGAAAATAAAAATCTTCATTGTTGTCACCATCAGGCCTTATACTGACACAATACTTTTCTATATTATAGAGCACTTTCAAGTATATTATTTCATTTGACCCTCAGCACAAACCTGCAAAATTAGAAGAGTGATTATCTCCATTTTACAGATATGAAAACTGAGGTTGAACGATTCAGTAATTTTCCAAGGGGACAAATAGTTGTGAAGCTGAACATAAAAAATAAACTCTTACTGTAATGTAGTTGTGACAAATATGAAGCTGTATATTTCAGCTCTAAAATTAACTACATAAATTCAGAGTGAAGGCAAGGCTTAGAAGTACTTCTATAAAAGGCATAGGGGTTTCTGTTAGCTTAAACTTAGTATGAGCCCATAGTGTTTTGTGATTGCTAAATATGCTATTGAGATCTGAAGGATATATTAATGGAAATATGCAGTCCACCACATTGGAAGTGATAGTTTCTTTCTATCTAAGGTTGGCCAGAGCATCTCTAAGACGTTGTTTTATTCAAGTTTCTGTATTTGAAGAAAATGGGGATGTTTCACTTGTAAAAGCAAAGACTTCAGGAAGGATTTTACATTACATGTTTTCTGTGGGTCAATGTGTATGAAAATTGGAAGAAGGCAGTCCTCAGAAAATTAAAAGAATTTCCTCAGCATTACAGCTACCTGATAATTGAAGGGACAACCATTCGTTATAGGTGCTAAGTCTCCTCTGGGCCCCCAAACCCCCTGTACCCCTCCTCTAGAAGGGTTCAAGTAGAGGTTTGGTCAGCCTCTTGTTTGGTATGTTGTAGAAAGTGTGTGCATTGTATCATTTTGAATGGCCCTTCAAATTCTATGACTTTTGAAGTCTAGGATTCATTCTTTCACTGTGTCCAGATGTATATGATCAAGTCCAACTTTGGGGCATCAATTGATGAATTCCCAAAATTGACTGCTGGGGTTAAGATGGAACAACTGCTTGAGTAATGATCCTGCAAAACAAGGGAGCTTTGGCTAGTTTTGAAGTTTCTTATGATGTGCCACCCTTTATGGCATTTGTCTCAAGCTCAAAATTAATTCTAGCCCCTGTACATTCTGCCAGCCTATGATGTCATATAGGTCATCCTTGGGTCTTTAGCATGTGGTACCAAAGATGGCCTTCTGAAATAAGAAGGGATTTCCTCACAAAAGTCATCCTTTATAGGTTAATAACTCATGTGAATGGCTTGAATTTCTCTGCACATCCTTACCACACCCAGTTTAAAACATGACTCTAGCCAGGATCCTGTAGAGTTAACTTAACATATGATGGTCTGGCCTAGGGCCTATTGTTGGGGATGGGGAGTGGGCTGAGGGAACATCTTTCTTCTCCAGGTCTCTCTTGACCTGTCACCACCAACCATGTGGTTTCCTTTTCAGGTATTTCCCCAACGTGGTGACCATTTCATCACATTGCCTGCCTCCTAAGGGAGGGAAGTTGAAAATGTTGGTCTATAGCAGAACAGAGTAGCATGGAGCTCTGGGAGTGAAGGGAAGAGTTCAAGACTAAGTCTGGGGACCTGAACAAGTCTTCATTCTTAATAAGCCTAGAGGCCAGATTCCACTGGTAAGGAAAGGAAATGGAAAAGAAGGGGGAAGTTGAAGTAGATTTCAACAGGAGGGCCACAGGTTTAGCACCGGGCAGTGGACAGCGGGTTAGTCCTAGGCACCTCCTTCTCTTGAGAGTGCAAGTTCAGGATCTCAGAATAGCCTGAGACAGCATAGCTTAGTGGTTATAAACACAAACTCTGGAGCCAGACTGCCTGGGTCCAAATCCTGTCTCTGACACTTGCTGGCTGTGTCACCTAGGCAGTTTGCTTAATTTCTGTGGCTCTGTTTCTTTCTTTGTAAGAAATGTGAATAATGATAGTACCTACCTCATATATGTACTGTAAAGATTAAGATGCTTAATAAATGTAAAGCTTTTTAACACAGCCTAACAAATACTAAGTGAATATGAGTGTCTGTTCAACAAAATAAAGAAAAAAGTAGGGTGCGAAGGTAGACAATTTAGTAAATATTTATTGTATACCTACTATGTTCCAGATACTGTGCTAACCAAAGTTTAGTATGGGAAAATCTGGCTTTGGAGTCAGGCAAAATTGGATTCTAATTACAGCTCTGACCTTGGCTATGAGCTGGATGGCCTTGGGCATGTTCCCTAACTTCTCTGAGCCTCTGTTTCCTCATGTGTAAAGTGAGGATGATAATAGCACGGGGCCACTCAGGATTGTTGTTAGGAGTAAATGAGTTAGCACCTACATGTGTGGTATATATGAGTGGGCTCACTAAGTGGTTATACATGACTTCTGTAAGCTGGGGCCTATATGATGAAACCTAACGGGGATAAATGTCAAATCTTAAATCTGAGTTTAAAACTCAATTGCAAAATAACACATCACTTGTACAAGTGAAGGACAAGAAAGGATTGAATTGGCAAGATCTTGTGTGAGAAAGAGCTGTGGGTTTTGGTTGACCACAGTTTCCTATGAGCCAACAGTGTGATCTGGCTGCCCAAGGACTAACGTAATTTTAGATGGCATTAAAAGAAATGGTGAGTTGAAATCCCAGAAAATGATCATTTCACTGTCCTCTGTCCTCTGTGCTGGTCAGATCACTTTAGACATGTAGGACTTCATTTTGCTTACATTTCTGGATAGACAATGACAAACTCACTGACAAACTGCCCAGAAGTGGTGACCTGGATTGGGAGGCAATGGAAAACCCTTTCTTGAGGATGAGATTAAAATAACCCAGGGAAGGAAGCACTAAGGCAATATTTGAAACAGTTTTTTCTTCTAATGAGAATGTTTATAGAACACACCCCCCATGCAGTCTGTCAGCAAATCCTGTTGGCTCTTTCCTCAGATTATATCAATAATCCAACCATTTCTCATCACCTGTCTGCTACTGTGCTGACCTAACCTACCATCTCTTGCCTCATTATTGTAGTAGCCTCCTTGTAGATATCTCTGCTTCCGCCCTGGCCCCTCAGTCTATTCTCTACACAGAAGACAGGATGGTCCTATTTAAATGTGAGTCTAATCATGTCACTCCAGTGGCTTCCTAGTTCATCCAGAGTGTAAGTCAAAGTCCTTACAAAGATCTGCAAAGGTCTTGCTTGCCCTGGCTCCCATTACCTCTTTGACCTTATCTCTTACTTTCCCCCTTGCTTACACTGCTCCAGCCACTGTAGGCTAGTCACAGTTTCTCGAACCAGCCAGGCATTCTCTTGTCTCAGGGCTCTTGTACTTCCTGTTCTCTCTGACCAGAACCCACTTTGCCTAGATGTCTGCATGGCTTACTCCTTCATATCCTTTCATCGTAAGTCAAATGTTACATTCTCAGTGAGGTATTCTTAGTCACCCTTTTTAAATTGCAACAACCTCCCCACAAAACACACACTTCTGTATCTCCTTTCTCTGTTTTATTTTTCATCACATCTTTCATCATTGTTTAATAGTCTATATAATTATTCTATATAATTAACGGGTATATAAACTATATAAAAAAGCTGTTCTGGTTGAATCTGGCAGGAGTCGGGTAGGCATGGACTCTGCCCCTCTCCAAAACCTGGATAATTGAGAGTTAACTACATAGAGATACATTTGCAAACGAGTGTTGGCCAAACCCTGGAAGCAACACTGAGTGAGATATTCTGGACTCAAGGAAGACAACTCATATCTTCCAAATGTTGTAAGACTATTATGTGTAAGAAGTAGATTTCATCTAGGTTGCAACTTGGGTCAGAACTAGAGCCAGTGAGTATGAAGGGAATATACAGAGGCAGATATGAGATCAATCAAGCAATCTGAAATTCTCAGGTTGTCTCATGGAGTGGTGAGCTCCCCATCGCTGGAGGTGTACAGAAAGAGGTTGTGTACTACCTGTCAGCTTTGCTATAAAGGAGATTCTGTACTGGGTTGGGGACTGGACCACACCACCTTGACAATCTTTGTAGCTCTAAGATGCTGAGGACAAAGATGTGGCCCATGGATAGAGGGTAATTTACATTTGTTTTTTAGAACGGAGGAGAGGATTTTTGGCCTTTGTTTCTGGAGTCCCAGAGACAAATTCTCCTCTCAAAGGTCCATTCCACCCTAATTGAAATTCCATTTCCCAGAAATTACTTGATGCTGCACTGATTAGAGGCCAGCCAGGGGTAAAGGGACTGATTCCCATGGCAACCAGGTTAAAAAAACATACCATGTGGAGCATTGTCAGCAACAAGCTACGTTTGCATTATAAATAGATATTTAATTCATTGAAATAGCTCTGACAGTGCGTAGGAAAGTTACATCCCAAAGCCACTCTTTAAGTATTTCACAGTTAATTGACAACTAATTTTTTCTCTTCTAAATCATGTAGAACTTGGTTCTCTAAGTGTAAGAATGGTATATGTGAATGCTTTTAGGAAACCAGCTAACAGTCCAGTGTCACAATATTTCTCACTATTTGTCTCTCATTGAAAGATTTATCAGAATTTTCTCTTATTGCACGGGTATCTCTGTTTGACTCTTTTTGATACTGGAGACCCCAGGTTCAATGTCTGGATTTCACAAGTCTTTTTCTATCATTTTTGCTTCATCTTCATCCTGCTTTTCTAACGCAGAGGTTTCTGTAAATTTCAGTCCTTGGCCCTCTGCCCTTTTCTTCCCATCTCTCTTTCCCTGAATAGCTAAAGCAGTCAAGTGATCACTTGCTAACTTGCACAGCCCTACCGCTAGGCTTGACAATACACGTTGGAATATCCAGTGATTGGAAAACAAAATCAGACCTGATCAAAGGACTTCTATCCTAAAACCAACGACCAAAAACAGGCCTCCCTCCAGTGTTCAAAATGTACAGCTTGATTGAGGGTTGGGGATGGAGAGTTTGAAGGCAGCTAGTGGTGTTTGGCAGAAAGCAACAATTAGGTTTTCCTAAATTCAAATGTAAAAGCATTTTTGAAATGAATTTTTAGAAACACTATAAGAAATTAGTATATGCGACTAATAGAATCTCATCAAATGGAAATCAGAGTGAGACTTTGTACTTCTACATTCCAAAGAGCTTAATACAAATTAGTCTATAGTACTCAAGAGTGTTTCATTCTGTAGGGATTAAGGGAAATGTGATGCATTTTTTTTTTCATTAAGTTGCTGGGTAAATAAGCTTCCTGATATAAGAATATGGGAGTTGTTTTCTAAATTTTATCGTAACCAAGGATAAATAGCTCACTGTGTGCAGCTCCCTTGTACATTGCTCTATTGAACAGTGATAGCTTAGAATTAAACAGTGTTGGGAGGTAAGGAACTTCAGGGTCAGATGTGAAGGGGTTGTGACCTCCTCTAGGACCCATAGGTCAATTCTTCTGAGGTCTTGAACAGGTTTAAGGAATTAGGTAAGCCCCCTTCCCCAATACAACCCTCCTAATGTGTACTGGATTCTCACCCATGCGGCAAGTTGCACGCTGATCCAAGGAAAGAGATCAGGGGCTCAGAATGCGAGCCAGCCTCCGTTTGGAATCCTGGGAAGGAACACTGGGACAGGACACTGGGAGGTCCCCTGCTCTAAACCAATCACCTCACCTGCTTAACTCACTCTTTGAGATCCCACCACCAGAGAAAACAGGGCTTTCTTTAGGGAGGGGCAAAATATTCAGCTTTTATCAACCTTTCACACTTCAGAGTGAATCAATGTACACCTGTGGTTGTTAGGTAAGGGCCACAAAGCACACTTTGCCAATTTCAAAGTTCTGTAGTGGACTAATCCTAACGTTGGAAAGCAGGTGTACTACAGACCTAGAAGTAACACGGTAGAAAGTATGTAGCTTCAGCGTTTGCCCTCCTCAGGCTCAACTTGGAGAGAATATTGCCATTCATTCATTCTTCCATTCATTCAAAAATGAAATGGAGGGATGATGGGACATTCTGTTCAGTTACCATGTCCCAAACCAAAATGGACATCTGGGAGACTTCCCTCCTCCCCGACCCCATCCTTGAGCTCCTTTCTCTGTACTAGCAGCTCTGTGCTCTCTTATTCTGCCGTGGAGATCAGCTCCAATACACCATTTTTGCTAAGTGTTAAGCGGACAACAAACCAATGGGAAACCACGGCCATAGTCTTTGCAGTTAAATAGTGAATCCTCTCTTTATTCAGAAGAATACATTTTTAATAGAATTTCATGCACCAGTAAATCAGTACAGTGAGGAGTTACGAGGGCAGGGAATCTCTCTTCAGGAAACATCTCACCCTGGTAGGGCTCTCAACTCCTAAAATCCCCTTGACCTATCTCAGGTGATTAGTGGCCAAGGAACAGTAGATGGGGTGGACTCCCAGGGAAACCAGTCAGATTTGCAGGTCTCTGAGGATAAAAAAGAGGAGAGGAAAGCTCTTGCCAAGGAGGAGATTATTATATTGGGACCGGCAGTTCCACTGAGGTTCCCTGAGAGATTGATGAGGGAGAGTTGGTATTGGTGCCCAGGTCTCCTTCTTGGTTACACTCTTCCAAGGCTATGGTCTGGTCTCTTCCATCTGTCTCTGAGACTCTGTGTCGAGAAAAAGACATGACTAAGGGAGGATCCAGAGCCATCAACCTGAGAACAGGTTGCACTGTGGGACTCAGATGCTAGAGGAGCATATGGACCATTGTTTTAACAGAAGCCCCTGCGTTCACGGAAGGAGGCGGACGTAAGGCAATTACCTGGTTCGGAGTCGAGGCCACTTCTTCCACTCTATGGCTAGCACCACCCCCAAAGCTACAACCACCACCACGATCAGGGTACTTCGGACAATGTTCCCCACAGTGCACTCCTGAGCGGCAGGCCCTGTGGTGATAAAAGAGCAGAAACCAAGGCCATAGAGATCAGTGCATGTATGTTCCCCTGGATCTCTTGTGGCCCCCTCATCTGGCCTCCTCCGGGGTTCACTCGGGAACCATGTGTTGAGACGGCAGATGGGGTGGTCAGAGGCAGTGCTTATGCTGAGGCAGAAGCGGCCCTCCTTTTGGGGGGTGGAAGAGGCCTTGAAAGTATCCTTCTCACTATCTTTGAGTGAATCTGAGGTTCCACCTCCTTACCATCCCTAGGAGAAAGAAAAATGACCACACTTGAGGTCTCTGACTCCAAACCCCTCCCCCTCCATGTTTGGCCTGTCTCCATGGAGACTATCTCTGGGATCCCAGGTATGTCATGCCAGAGCCATGGAGGGATTATCATCTTACCTGCTGCCCCCACCAGCTCCAGGGGATCACTAGGCTCTGACCAGATATCAGGGTAGGCCTGCAGACGGTAGCTGCAGCTATAGTTTCCAATGCCCTTTCCTTCTACGTTGTTGATGACAAAGTCTCCATCCTCTGAAAACTGCTGAGGTGCTTCTTCTCCATCATGTTCCAGGACAAACTCCACACCTGGCAGGGGTCCTCTGCACTGAAGGGTGATATCCTTTCCTAGCTTGAACACAGTGCTGGGCCAGGCTGACAGGGAGGGTTTAGGGGGCTTATCTGCAACCAACCAGGACACAGAGTTAGAAATGGCCTTGAACCCAGCCCTTTACCCCCTTAGGGCTAACTACTAAGAAACTACAAAATCTAGACTCTTACTGAAATCTCCAAGACCTTACCAGTCACCCAGATCTCCAGGGAGTCACTGTGATTAGAAGCTGCAAAGGGAGCAGAATCCAAATAATAAACACAGCTATACATCCCAGAATCTTCACTGCTCACTGCTGGCACCCAGAAGTCAGCCCTGTACCCTCTTGGCCTCTGTTGCCTTAAGGGCTCTTGAGTACCCTTCTTCAACAGGACAAATGTTGAGTCTGGCAGTTCCCCTTGACATTGAAGAGTCATGTTTTCTCCAGGGGCCACCATGGGACCAGGCTGGGCTAATAGGCTGGGTTTGGGGAGCAAACCTAGAAGAAATTAACTCTTGGTCATAGAGAGGTGGCCACTTTCCAGGGCATCACTGGAGTCTCAGTAAAGAGGAGAGGCTACTGCTTGCCTCTCCTTGAGCTCTTGGAAAACCGTTTACCGTTTCCCATGAACCATCTGACAGCTTACTCACTCTCTTCTGTACTCCCCTGCCCTCTCCAGAGCGTCTTCCCCTTACCTGTGACTATGAGTTCCAGGGTGTTGCTAGGCTGTATCTTGATAGGGCTGGTCCAGTCAGGATGGTAGCAGCAGCTGTAACGACCTATGTTAGCACCAGATATATTGGTGATGGGGAATGCCCCATCATTACTGATGGATCCCCAGAGCTGCACTGAAGTGGCTTCTGTTTCTTTGTGCAGAATGTACCCTACTCCATGGACTGGCCCTTGGCACCAGAGAGTAACATTCTGCCCCATGGGAACCACAGAACTGGGCTCAGCAAACAACCATGGCTTGGGGAATGTGTCTAGGAAGAGACCAAAGATGGAAAGCCGTTAGTATGCAAACTTATCACTCGCTGAATTAACCCTTTATTTTTCTCCTTCCAGACACAACCGTTCCCCTCCATGGCCTAGCCTAGCCTTCCAAGAGGGATCACCCTCTCTAACCCCTATTCCAGTTGTCTCTGCCCCAGTCCCATGTCTTGTCTGTCCTTACCAGTCACCCAGATCATAAGAGGCTTGCTGAGATATGATCCCCTGTTTGACATAGTGGTCTCATAGTAGACACAGCTGTAGTTGCCAGAGTCGTCTGCTCCAACAGTGTGGAGGAGGAAGTCAGCCACGTTCCCTGAGGCACTCTGAAACTGTAAGGGAACCTGGGTTCCCTCCTGCAAGAGGGCAAACCTCATGCCCTGGAAAGCCCCTTGGCAGCGCAGGGTCACATTCTTCCCAGGAAGCACCACAGGACCCGGCTGTGCCAGGAGAGTGGGTTTGGGGTAGAATTCTGAAATTAAAGAGATCACAACATGAGAGAATCCTACCCCCGACATTCTGAACATTGTTTTTTTAGTGTTAGTAGAAGAAACAATATATGCTTATTGTAGAAAATTAGAAAATACAGAAAAAAAACCTATGAAGAAAATACAGTTCTACCGCTCAAAGATAACCGTTCTTTATACATTTTTATGTATTTATTTCCCATTTATTTTTTTGTACATGGCCATGTCATTGTAGCTATAACTATTTGCATAATTGGGCCTACTATATGCACAGTTGTGTAGTTTAATATTTTTCACTTTATATTGTAAATATTTTCCTATGACGTTAAACAGCCTTTGAAAACTATCATTTGTAATGGCTGCATAATATGCAGTTGACATCTCAAGGTCTTCGCCCTTTCTCTGAGGGCCGTCCAGCCCACCAATCTCTGACAGCCCAGCTAAAGAAAAAGTGGACATTGGGCCTAAAGCTCAAGGCCAAGCCACAGAAAGATTTCAGAAATAGGGCAACATGTGAAACACCCCCATCTGCCTCATTTCTTTCCCCAGAAGTGAATTATTTTCCTCCCTCTTCTCCTCTTTCTCATCTTCCTGTATTAGTCATCATATAAGCAGCTGCCTTACATGGACTGTTTACCATGTGCCAGGCACTGTCCTAAGCACATTCTTGGTGACTTTTAGAAGGAGCACTTCTTCCTCGCCCACTGACAGCCCTCCCGCCCACTGTCCCAGAGTCAGTACCGCCTCCACCTGCATTTCCCCACTCCTGACCTGTCACCACGAGCTCCACAGGGTCACTGGGCTCAGACCAGATAGCAAAGTCATAATAGCGGCAGCTGTAATTCCCTCCATCACCAATGCCCACTGAAATGATCAGAAAGTGGGCTGCACTGGCTCCCGGACTCGCCCAAGACCTGTCACTGGACGCTATTTCACTTCCATCTTTGTAAAGAATAAAGCTCATTTGCTGGTGGGGGGTGGAGCAATTGAAAGTCACTCGGGCACCAGGAGTGACCACAGGACTGGCCCATGTCTTGAATAAGGGCTTGGGGTACATTTCTAGAAGGCAAAAAAACCAAACACAATACAAAACCAAATTAAGAGAAAAGAAAGATAGCTAATATAGCAAATATTGGTTCCAGAAAGCTGCTTTGTTTCCTATAGTATTTCATTCAGAAGAAGGTGCATTTAAAAGTCAAGGCAAAACCACTTTGCAGATGAACTTTTCACAGGGACCCCTCACCCCACCCCTCACCTCCTCCAGCCGAATCCTCGCTGTCAGCAGAACAAGCAATGGAAGCTATAGCTAAAAGAGTGAATTGTCACCGGGGCTCTGCTGATTCCCTGAGCCTCAGTTTGCCCATTTGGACAAGAAGGGGAAATGGTACCTGATCCACCTCCTTTGAATCTTTGCTCTATAGCTAAATGAGATAATTGATATGAAAATAATTAGAAAAATTAAATCACCCTCTACAAACCCCAGCTATTAATAACGATTATGGCTATTAATATCGTGCAGCCAGAGGCCCTGGCACTCCCAGCGCCACGCCTGCCTGACTCTAAGATTGGACACAGGCTCCTAGGACCAGCAGCAAAGTTTGCTGTGAGGACAGGAGTGTCTGACCCAGAGCTTTGCTTCCCCACTCCTCCCTCACACACCCCTCTCAGCTCTACCTTTTATGACAAGCTCCAGGGGCTCACTGGGCTCAGACCACTTGAAGGGGTGCTTTTCAGTGTGAGTGCGGCAGCTATAATTGCCTTCATCTTTATCCTCCATTCTTTGGATTGTAAAGAAGGCTTCTCTCCCAAGGGCACCAAGTTGCTGGACAGGTTCCTGCACTCCCTCCTTATACAGAGCAAACCCCATGTCTGCCAGCCATCCTTTGCACCGGATTTGAAGTTCCTGGCCCCGAACTGGGGGGGAAGCAGAAATGACAGGTTTGGGGAGGACGTCTGGAAAACAAAACAGGGAGGACAAGGAGTCCGAAGTTTGGAGGTGCCCAGATGGGACACTCGGAGTCACTTGGTCAGCAAAACAGAAATCCATCCTGGACTGGCCTTTGCCTCTTCCTGTCAGTCTTCTCATAACTCTGTTCCCCACCCCTCCCCCCATTTCAGGGCCCCTCCTCTCCTACAGGCAGCAGAAGCCCCCTGGGCTCTGGGTCTCTGAGCATTCACCATCCCTAGGAACAGTGCTGGAGTCCCAGGGGCACTGGGGATCACTCCGTGAGGACCCTCTGCCTTTTCTTACCTGTCCCCACCAGCTCAAGTGCCTCACTGGGCTCTGACACAGCCATCTCCTCCCACGAATGGCAGTGGTAACTCCCGGTGTGGCTCTGGGTCAGGGCTCCAAGGGGGAAGGCAGCCCGGACCTGCTCTGAGGCTGGGCGAGTTGCAATCCACCCGGTCCCGTCCTTCAGCAATACAAATTCCTTAGTTGAGCCAGAAGGGCTTCTGCACCAGAGGGTTAAGTTCTTCCACGGGGCCAGAGGGAAGTTGGTCTCTGCCCACAGCTCAGGCTTTGGGGTTGGCATGATTATTTCTAGAAACAGCAGAGTTAGTGAAGCCATCCTCCCTCACCCTCACCCTCCCCTTTTCCTTGCCCTTGAACACCCTCCCCAGATCACATTGCCCACCTCCCCTTTCAACCTCAATCCAAACTCTTTCCTTCTCTCCGCAGGTGCTGGGGAAAGGGGAAGCTTGATGTCTCAGCTGAGGCTCAGAAAAATGCAGAAGCTTGGGGGAAATTTTGCAGGCAGAAAAGCAGAGTTGGAGGCTGAGTTTTGCCAGCAGCTTTAGCAAGTGCCCCTTCCTGGCTGCCCTTCCCTCGCAACCAGTCACTCTCTGGCCACTGACACTGACACTCTGTAGTTATTTCGGATCTCCAGGGAGGAATGTCCTAGTCTGGAGCAGGAAAAACTCACCAGTCTCTTCTGTCAATACCCCATTGCACAGTCCTGCAAAAGAAATTGCTGCCAGGGCTTTGTCCCCTCCCCCACGGGACTTCACCCCGGCCTTCGGCCCAGGCCCCTTCCCCACCCCCTCGTACTCACCACAGCAGAGAAGAGCTGTGAGTATGAAGAGCATGGTGACCCCTTGAGCTGTTCCCAGCAACCAGGCTTCTCTAGCAAGACCAGAAAAGAGATGAGAGGAGTTGCTGGGATTAAGGGGAGGGCGGAGAGAAGGGGGCGGCAATTTATGTCATTGGCTTACTCACCACCCAATAGGGATTGGATATGGCCAGGATAATGGGATATAATCTTTTCTGACATGGATGACTTTTCTTTTTGAGGGCCTCACCACCTACAAACCTCTTGCTCTTTCATGACCCACGTGCCCCCCCCGCCCCCTCCCCCATCCCCAGACGATATCAAATGTCAGGTCCCCAAGGCCCCTGATTAGGCTGTTGCTGGAATTGAGATGTCAGATGTGAAAATGCCTTGGTAACTCCAGCTCTCAGAACCCCTGGAGCTCAGTGTGATCGGCAGCTCTGGGTGGTGGGTGTGGGGGTGGAGGGAGAAATCTTGGGTGTTTCTCAGTCATCAAGTTTAAGTTTGGAAGCAGTTTTTATTATGGCAGTATTGGTCCTCCGACCGACCTGCCTCACCTGCCTTTGTTATGGAAGGGTTGCCTAGGCAGCAACAGTGAATTACCAGAGGATTGTCAGTGCTGAGCTAAGCTTGTCAGAGAGTGGGATCTCTCTACCCCCACCCAGATTATGACTAGAAATGTGCAGCATGTTTAGGTTATGGGTCCTGTAGAATTAGATTATACTAAGCCAAAATTCATTTGACAATTTTTACTTGGAGAGCACTGACCCTCCTTCCTGGTCAGGAAAACATGCTTTTCAAGCTGCATTCTCTGAAATCTGGTTTCTGAATTCATTCTTTGATGCAGTGGTCCTGGGCTGAGGTGGGGCACTTGAAGCTACATTTTTTCTAACCCCTGGCTTGAAGGTTACCCCAGTGTATGTGGAACTCAGGATAGGTTCTGTGGAGAACTAGGACTTGACCCCCATTGGAACTTTTTGAAAGCTCAAAGGGTAGTGGTTATGCAGAAAGTGTACGTGGCTCCCTTCTCATTACCCAAGCACTCTGTCCCTCAGATCCCAGCGGGAAACACGGACACACACAGTCGTAGTCATCACCCATTGTATATTGAATACTCCCAGGCGCACGAAGCCCTGTGATCATGGTGTGGGAGGGGTACAGCCAGGATCACAAGGTGGGGGAAAGTAAGCAAGGCATTTGGGAAGAGAGGCCCCACCAAGCTAGGAGCTGTCATTTCTCTTCTCATTTTCAGGCAGAATAGCCTGAGCGCAAGGCCATAAGGATCAGGGAGAGAAGGAGATGACCCAGGGGACACAAAAGGATAAAAGTAAATGGCAGGAGAACCTGTTTGGCTTGACACTTTATGGGTCAGAGGAAGCAGTCTGATTCCCTGGCCCAATCCATTCCCTCATCAGATGCCCACCCAGGCTAAGGCTACATTCTCAGGATGCTCCGCACAGTGGTTGGGGGCCAGAGTGGCAAGGAGACTGGCTTCCATAGCAGCTAGGATGGACTACAAGGCTTGCTAGCCCTTGAGAGCTAAGGGTAAGGGTGAAAAGTTGGGATGGGAGTTGGATAACATCCTGGGAGACAGGACAGCATGGCTTCTTACAAAAAAAGTTCAGTTGAAGTTAATGTGGAAGACATCAATCATCTCTGAGAGGCAGGGTGGCTTGGGAGGGAGATTTGGGCACCCTTCTGGGGGAATCAGTGAATGAGGTTCTGATTACTTCTCCAGCCTCTGAGAAATATGCATTTCTCCACCCTCTGGCTTGGGTGCTGACCCCTCTGTGAGGTGAAAGAGAAACTGCTGGAATGAGAAAGTCTTATATCTTAAGCCCAGAAGGTAGAGGATACAAAGGGTGCCCCTCTGTGGCTTGCCTCAACTGGCGTATGACCCATTCCTGAATTCTGGGGAGCCTGAACTCAGCTAGATTGAGGAACAGGGGGTTGGGACAAGACAGTTACCTGATTCTGAGTCTCCGACACTTCCACCTTATCCACAGCACTACCAACAGCAAGGCAACAAGCTGCATGATTAGGGACAACCTGATAGCCTCATTCAGAACGTAATTCCAGGTGAGAAAGCCTGTGGCCAGAGAAGACCAAAAGCAGGGACCTTGATGGGGACAGGGACAGTTGAATACATTCATGGGGGGAGGGGGATCTGGTTACTGCAGGTGAAGGGAAGTTGAGACAAAAGTGGCCTGATTTTCATGAAGAATAGGACCCTTGAAAGTATCCTGCTCACTGCCTTTGAGTGACTGTGAGACCACTCCAGAGGAAGGATGCCCAAACCCAAGGGCCCTGACTTACAAGCCCCCAACTACCCTTTCCACATCCTTCTGGGCGTTGCTCTGGGATCCCAGGGGTATCATGGCCAAAGCTGCGGAGGGGGCATCCCTATGAAGAGTGTTCCTCTCACCTGCTGGTCCCATCAGTTTCAGAGGCTCACTGCGATGTGACCAGATGTTAAGATGTGCCTCTATGCGATAGCTGCAACTGTTGGTCCCCGTACCTTTCCCTTCAACATTACTGATGATGAAGTCTCCATCCACTGAGAATTTTGGGGATGTTGCTCTTTCTTCCCATTCCAGACAAAATTCAAGTACTGGTTGAGGTACTCGGCACTGAAGGGTGATGACCTTTCCTAGCTTGAACACGGTGCTGGGCCAGGCTGACAGGGAAGGTTTGGGGGGCTTATCTGCAACCAATCCAGAGACCAGAGTTAGAACAAGTGACTTTGAACTCAGTGCCTCCTCCCTCAACAAATGTTTCTCAGGTTCTTATTTGGTCTTCTCTTTTTTTTCACTTCCACTAGATCACTGGCTTCAAAATTTGATTGTGCATCAGAACTCCTTGGCCCATTCCTTGATTCTCTAAAGACTCCTAGGTTCCTACCTTCAATCAGAAAGACCCATACCTGTAAGTTTCTCCTGGTCTTAAGGAAAATAACTTTTCTAGGGGGTCACAGTGGGGCTTGTCCCTGCTGAGAGACAGGGCTTGAGTATCAACCCTGGGAGAGAAGGTACCTAAAGTTTTTGGAGAAAATTCTACACCACCCTCCTAGTGTGTTTTTCTTTGGCTCATAAATCCAAGAGGGTACAGGGCCACTAGCTCCTTCTTATAACATGGTAATGATGATAAAAACAAACAATAGTTGTTAGCACTTGCCTACAACCACAAGCTCCACGGTGTTGTGTGATGACATCCTGATGGAGGTATTCCAGGAGAGGAGATAGTGGCAGCTATAGATGCCAGCATCACTATAGGTCACATTGTTGAGGAAGAATAACTCATCATCACTGATGCTGGTGGTATCCAAGAGCTGAAGTGTTTTGTCTTCTCCTTTCTTATAGAATGCAAGCTCCACTCCATCCACTGGCCCTTGACACCACAGGCTCACATTCTGACCCATTTGGACCACAGGACTGGGCTGAGCAAGTAGCCAGGTCTTGGGGAAAGTGTCTAGGACAAGACCCAAAATATAAAAGGCTAACTGTCTGACTTACCCCTCCCACTACTTAGGGTTCTTTTTCTCTTCCTCCAGTACACCCTTGGCAAATCCCATCCTAAGCCCACTTATACAAATTCTGCTCCTTCCCCCACTATTAGCCCTGGCTGCATGATTAGGTTCTCCGGCAGGCCCTGAGCAAGTTGTACACCCTTAGCCCCTACAATAGGTCCCATTGAATCCCCCTCTCTTACCGGTTACCCAGATTTTCAGGATATCGTTAAGGAGTGAACCCCTGTATGACCCATCATAGTAAAAACAGAGGTAATGTCCAGCATCGTGGATTTTCAAAGCCCGGAAGAAGAAATATGCCTCATTTTTTAATGGCCTCTTGCGGTAAAAGGACTTCTCCAAGTCTTCAAGCCTTATTAAAGCAAAGGTCATTCCATAGATTGGCCCTTGGCACCTGAGATTCAGGCTTTCTCCCGGTGCCATGATGGGCCCAGGATAGGCTGTCAGAGTTGGTTTGGGATAGAGTCCTAGAAAGGGAAGAGACCCTGAGTTAGATGTAGGATGATTCTTCCTTATTATATTCTGGTTTAATTTTCCTAGTTTCCTTAGATAGAAAGTGATAGCTGAAGTTTCCCCTCTGCTCCCTCTTCCTTCCTTGAATCTCTGCCTCTTCTAGGAGGTAATCAAGGGTAAGTTCACTTATGCCCCTTCCCTCTCACCAGACTCTATCAGCTCCACTGAGCTCTAACTATGTGTAGGGTGTGTCTCAGTGGAATATCTACATTTGTAATTCCCTGTATCTTTAGGTCCCTGAGATGCCAGATGTAGTTCTTCAAACCACCCAAGAAACCAAACTTCTGAAAATGACTTTTATTCCATCTTCATAAAGCATGAATGCTACTGCAGTATTAAGGATGGCTTTTGAACACATTAAGTTCACAGAGGACACTTCCCACAGGGGACTGAAAGAAGCCAATAAGGAGGGATTGGCCAGTAAGTCTGCAACCCAAAGAAACCTCTGTTAATGGGGTCACATCCTCATTTCCATGTATTGTTCCTCCAAAGAGATTAAACTACAGAATAGAGGGCAAACCTCACTCCCAAACCACTCCTTCTTACCCATCTCAATCCCAGGTAGGCCCACCCACCCATTATTGGAAGGATCAGCTCTATCATATGCTCATTAAGCATTTAGGATGTGTCAGGCATCGTGTAGGTCTAGGAATATACAAGTAAAGAAGATAGACACAGTCCCTGCTAGCCAAAAGCTCATGGCCTAGTGGGGGACACCAGCAAACAGGTAACTGCAGAAGTGTGTGTTAGTGGCATCTACACTGGAAGGACATTCGTACAACAAACATCCATAACACGCAGTTCAAACAGACAGGCTTTTGTTCTTTGATCCTCAATAAAAAGCTATACTAATAAAATTAATATCTACCATTTATTGAGAACTTATATGCCAGGCACCGTACATATATTATACTTAGGCAAATCCTCACAACAACCCTGTGAGGTAGGCATTATTATTATACCAATTTTGCAAATGAGAAAACTGAGTCACAGAGAGGCATCATACAGTAGATTGGATAGATACTGTTATTCCATTTTAGAGTGGGGGAAACCGAAGCAGAGAGGTGAAGTAACTTGCTCAATATCACACAGGGAGGCAGTGTCAGAGGTGGAACTAGAAACTAGGATTACTGCTTCTAAGTCCAGGTACTTTCTGTGGCACCACAGCTTTCCCCAAGCCTATTTAACTTGATGAGGGAACTAAAGCAAGTGTGGCCAATTCTGTCTAGAAGCATCCGGGCCATGGGGTGGGGGAGTTGGGGGTCGGGTGTGTGTCTAGTGTTTGGGCATTGTGGGGAGGCTTCTACTGTGTTTAAAGCTTGGTACTGCCTTACTGGATCTGTATATACAAGACTAAATTAATTTATAAAGTCATTTATAAAATATGAACTATCACTTTCTTTGTCATTTTTTGGTTTATTTTTATCACCAGCACTAGCAACTCATTCTATTTTCCACACTTAAAAATAAAAATCAGAAACAGAATAAAAATACTTTAAATGAAAAACATCAGTTTACAAGACTGCAGTGGCAGTGCCTGGCACATATTAAGTGCTCAATAAATATTAGCCTAATGAATGAATGCATGCATGATTTTCGACAAATAGAGAACAACGAAGCTGTGATGAGCTGAAGCTGCTGGACATTTGGCTGGACTCACTCACTAGCCAAGTGACTGGCTCCCAAACATTTGCCTCATAGCATGTGTGATTCTAATTTGCATCTCAGTAAAATGTCAAATGACTCTAGCTCACGGGCCTTGCAGAGAACTGGGCAAGGAAAGTAATGTCAGAGACCCTGGCTCATCCAACCATGATCCCGGGGACAACGATCATCAGGCCCCAGCAGCCATAGCCACACCCACCTGCCACAGTCAGCTTCAGGGGGTTGCTGGGCTCTGACCACAGGGTAGGGAGCATCTGGATATGAGTGCGGCAGATGTAAACCCCTTCACTCTCAGGTGTCATGTTGGCAATGGAGAATATGGCCACTGTCCCCGTTGGGACTTGGTAATCCACGGGTTCTGTATATCCTTCTTTGAACAGCATGAATACCAGATCCTGCAGCCAGCCATGGCAGAGTATGTTAACATTACATCCAGGAAGAGGGGAGGTCTCAGCCTGGATCCAGAAGGTGGGCTTGGGCAGCTGGCCTGGAAGGAGAGAACGAACTGGTATTCAGGTAGAGCAAGGGTAGCGCTGCTCAGGAAGCAGCAGAGCGCTCTACTTAAATGAGTCTTCCCTGTATGACCCGTATTTGTCACCCCTTCTTTCTCCATCTAGGGTATCCCCTGTGTTGAGAGCTCGCCCTCGAGATCTGTTCCAGAGTCTGTGTCCTCACTCTGCATCTATAGAGACTAGGCACTTATTTACTAACTAACTGTGGAATGCATGCATTATACGTGCATGCATTTGAGGCAAACGAATGAATTAAACCCTGCTCTGGGAAGGCAAGTTTGAGTCCCAGGAGCTGGAGTTTATTCTTGATTATCTATCTCTGTCTTCTTACCTGGTGCCTCCAACTCTAAAACTTTACTGGGCTCTGACCAGCCTGTCTCCTTCCAGTAGCAGCACCTGTAAAGACCTGTATTGGACTGAGTAAGGGCACCAATGGGGAATGAAACTTGGAAGGTCTTGTGGGAAGGGCGGATCCAGGTCATCTGTGTCTTATCTTTCAGCAACAGGAACTTGCTTGAAATCCGAGAGGGGCTTTTGCACCAAAGTGTGATGTTCTCCCAAGGGGCCTGGGGGTAGTTGGTCTCTATCCACAGCTCTGGTTGAGACTGTATCATTGCTGTCATTCCCAAAGATAACAAAGATGTCAGCAGTCCAACCCTCTCCCTCCCATAACATGCCCCTCCAATGTCCCTTAAAATTAGCCCCAACCCAGATTCCTCCTTTTGTCTTTCCCTTGGGGACAGGAGTGCATGCTTTTATGGGGGGTGGGATAGGGACCCCAAGATATTTGTTTAAGGAATTTAAGTGAGTTGGGGAATGAAGTGCAAGTCTTGCTTCCTTTCCCTCTGAGACAAAGTTCTTTACTATTTTGTGGGAAACCAAGTCATGAAGTAAGAGGTCCTGATTCCCAGCCAGCTCAATCTGGAAATTGCCTTTGGGTTCTCAAGGCAGTTATGTCCAGGGCCATGGAAGCAGGTCAATGTCTTGTGGCCTTCAGGAAGGAAGGTACTTGAGGTAGCAGGACTCACTTACCTATTGGTATCATACCCAGACTCAACCCTGAAAAGAGAGATTATGGTAAAGGAGAGCCCCTCATTGTTCCCACCCACCCTCGAACCTCAATATTCTCCATTCCCTCCCCATAGGGGTAACTATGACAGGTTCACTTGCCCTGCCACCTCCTCCTTGTACTCACGAATGCAAAAGAGTAAGAGAGTGAATGTCCGCAGCATGGTGGCCCCTTCCCCTGGCCTGTCCAGGGTCATGGAGCCTCTGGAGTCTTGAAGGGCTTTGCCCCTCACCAGGTGGTGAGATCTAAAAGCAGAAGTGTTTTTACTCAGGTGACTGATCCTGCTCCGGAAAGTTTAGTTTGGATCAGTAAATTGCACCTGACATCCCTCCCTTCCTTCCACTCCCTCACTGGCATGCAGAGTTACTGGCTACTTCTTCTCTTTGTCCCTTTTCCTCACTTCCCCCCCCCCTTCTCCCACCCAAGGTCTTTGCTGGTATCATCTACCATGTCAGATTTATTGAAATGTCTGTTTGTCCATGGGATCTCAGAGGCCCAGAGGCCTAATCCAGGCCAGCAGAAGGCCCATGGTATGAGGGAGATGGGAGGTGTAGAGAGTCACCTTTTCAGATCCTTTACTCATACATACATATTTTTGTCTGAGTCCTTCAACAACCTAGCAAAGGAAGTGTTTCTACCATCACCATTTTGCTGGCTAGGAAACTGAGGCTTAGACAGGATATATAATTTGCCCAAAGTCAAAAGATATTAAATATCAGAGCCAAAATTCAAATCCATGTTTAACTCTAATGCTTATGCTCTAAAACCAGTATTTAAACTTTCAGCGGCAGCCCTTGCCCCCTTTCTCACCCTACCTCACCCGTACCATCTCATCCCATCCAGGCCTCCCCTTATGCAGAATGTCAGAATGCTTCAAATCTAATATTACTTTCATTCTTATTTCTTACCCCCCAAAATCTCAAAGCCTCCATCTTGAGTAGGTGTTGGGGAATCAAATTACTTGAGCTAATGGATATAAGATGCAAATGATTTATTGGCTGCCCATAATTTATAAGCATTCTTGTTCATTGCCCCTAAGGAAAAAAAAAAGATTGTTTGAATTTCAGGGAATATGGCAAAGATATTTGAGTTCAGCGAGGCCTTTTCATTTTCTTGAAAATCACTATTGACCACAGGCCCTACACGTCCATAAGTAGACCCCTTACACTTTTCTGCCTCTCCTACCCCACCCCCTGGACCCAGAGTATCCTTTTGTCAAAGAAAGGCATATGCCCATCACACAAACTCAGGCTAACTCTCTTCTACCAACTCTCTACTCAGAGCCTGAGGCTCTGGCCTACCCCAGCTGTTTAATTATATTTCAACACAGTGGGATAAAGGCAGCTCCCAGAACAGAAAGCGGTGATTTTGCTTCCCCAAACTGATCCTGATATTGAAGTCCCTAATTTGCTCCAGTGATAACACTAGGAGGGATGAAGGAGCAGGAAAAAAGAGGAAGATTCAAACATCTGGGCTGTAGGAAGCAGGCGGACCGTCAGAGATCCAGGGAAGCACAGTTTCCATTTGCCTTTCTTACTTTGCATTGAAGGATGCTCAAATTACCCTCTCTGAACTTTTCTTATCTATAAAGTTGGGGAATAATATATACCTAGCCTCGTTGTTGTGTTGAATCTGAGATAATACATGTACAGTGCCAAGCACATAGTGAACATTTCATTAAAACTTGGCTATTTTTCTTCCCAAAGGGGGTATTAATCTGGTATAGGACCCTAAAGATGCTCTTTCCATCTCACCTCCTACAGACTCTTGCCCCCACTCCTCTCAGGGTCGGGCCCAGGCCCAGGCTTGGGTGCCACCCTGTTGCTTTGTTCCCCTGAGGCTTTGGGCCAGAATTTACTGGGGGAAAGGTTCAACCTGGGATTCTGCCCGGGAGTGCCATCTGAGATTCCAGCCTTGCCACTTGGACCCCTAAACCAGGGTTTCGCTTCCTGGGAGCTTGAGGGGAATAAGGGAAGCTGGGTTTCTCAGCATGGCTGACCCCTCCGCAACCTACTAAGGAAACTCTACCATTTATATCCAGCCAAAATGATGAATCTTCTGTCCAGGGAACATTGGAAGGAGCTGCAGCCTTCAGGTTAATTGGCCACGCCCATTTTTGGCCTTTCACACACCCCCCCCACACCCCCAACTTCGGCAGTGTAGCCTTTTCACCCTTCCCTTCTACTCCACCCCAAGCACTTTACACACCCTTTGGCAGCGCCGCAGTGCTTTTGAGGGTGACAAACCTGAAATGTCTAATGGCTCGCCCCCTGCATAGCTTTGAGGGTTCCAGGGATCAAAGGGGTTGGGCTCAGCGGGGTGCCGGGTGCATGCTCCGCTAAAGGTTTGGAGGGAAGACTGAGAAGGAAAAGGAAAGATATCTACAGTGCCCAGAGATTCTCAGCGAGGCACGGCTGGGATCGGGGAGGGAAGGAAAAAGGGAGAGATGAAGGGGGTGGGGGGAAAGACTTGGGAGCATTTCGATTTACAGCAATTAATTAAATCAGGGAGATTATTTCGGGGTTTTGTTTAGGATCTGATGGGCAGTATTTAATCTTCAGCCACTGGACTATGCGCTCATTTGCAGGTACTTACGGTAGTTGAAGGCCCGCTCCGCTGCTGGAGATTCTCCAGTGAGCTCCTCCAGATGCAGCAAACTGCCCGGCAAGAGAAGAGCAGTCTAAGGACAGCCTCTCAGACTCAGGGCCCCGCCTCCCTCTCTCCCCCGCCTGCTCTGCCGCTCCAGCCTCCCCTCCTCCCTCTGCCAGGCTCCGGGAGCCCACCTACACTAACTCCCTGACACCTGCCGTCCTCTGACAACCGGGATTTCCACGCCCCTCCCAGCTCCCGCCCCTCTCACGATTCCCTGCAGAGGTTGCTGGAGCCGAATTCAGGCCCCTGCCCCCTCGCCTGTCGCTCAGAGTTTCATTGGGTCATTGTATTCTGGAGGGGAGAGGGCCAGCTCTCAAGCCTGCCAAGCTGTAGATCCCTCCTCTTCAGCTCCCCAATGCCTTTAAAGGGATCTCAGATCTTCCTCTGCCCATTTAATACCCCATTTAAGCATAAACCCCACCCCACCAGGGCTTATATGCCTTCTATGTGCCTCTGAGCCCTGGGCATCTATTATTTCAAATCTTCATAGCAACACTGCAAGATGTGTTACTTCCCTCAATTTTACAGATGAGGAAACTGAAGCTCAGAGAGGGTTAAGTAACTTGGACAGCCTTCAAAGTCCAGCTTGGACTAAAAGCCCAGGCTTTAGAGACATACAAATTTGGATTTCAGTCTGGTTCCACTATTCAATAGCTGAGTGACCTCAAGAAAGTGAGTTAAACTCTCTGAGTCTCAGTTTCCCCATCTGTAAAATAAAACAACAGAAGCTATTGCACAGGGCTTCGATGGGATACTGTAAGTAAAACTTACAGCATAGTAGGCTTGGTACATGGTAGGTGCTCAGCAAATGGTAGCTGCTGCTGTTGCTACCACTACCACCACTACTACTATTATTAATCTGTACAGCTTTCCACAAATGCCCTAGAGAAACATGATTTCAATGATGTAGATAAACTTTCATAAATTTAGTTAACCATGAATGACTTTTTCAAATGATTATGTATGGATAAGATACTAACCAAAGCTCCTGACATATACTATATGATGGGATTAAAGTATAGCATCCAGTGGCCCCCCAGATCAATTGATTGTTGTAAGAAATAGCCACATTTTTCTTTATGTACAATTTTTTTACATTCATAGAAGATTAAAAATTATCTAAAGAAAAAATACTGTGATTTGAGAACAAACTACATAAAAATAAAGTAACTGCGCTTTTAATAGGAAAATTGAATATCATATCTTCATGCATCAGGGATATCAGCTGTGGCTTCCTGGCATCCTCTGTTCCTACACACCATTATAAAGTACAGATTATCGCATAAGAATAGAATAACCATATGAATATAAATAAGTATTTTAGGGGCAAGTTATTTAACCTCTCCAGGCCTTAGTTTTCCTATTTGTAAAATGGGGATAATAATTGTACTTAATATCACACAGAGTTTTAGGTAGGATTGAATGAAAATCCCCCTGTAAACTACTACATAGTGCCTGGGACACAGCAATCAACCATCCACTAATTCAATACACATTTGTTGAGTATTTTCTTTGTGCCAGACATTGTTATAGATGCTGACAATCCAGGGAGAATGGCAGTTTCTACTCTTAAGGAGTTTGTAGACTGAGGATAGACAGTGATAGAGAACACGTAGGAGAAAGCCAAAGAAGGGGGTGCCATGGGAATCAGAGGATTGCAACAGGAAAGACCAGCAAGTAAGGCATGGAGAACTGTAAACAGTTTACTGTTACTGTGTGCTGAAACCAGGGCAGTGGAAGTAAAGAAGGAAGAGAGAGCAAGGGTTCCCGAAATATTTAAGAGGTAAAATTGGCCAAACACAAATGGTTGTTTGGAACACTAAAGTGATGATTATTATATGCCAGGGTGGAAATATCCATGCCTATTTTCAAAACATTTGTATAGAAATCACTATGATGGCATCAGGCACTAAGTGCTTTATAAATATTAACTCATTGTATCCCAATCACAACACTAGGGGATAGTATCAGTTCCATTTTACAAATGAAGGAGCTGAAACTCAGAGCCATTAAAAAATTGCCTAAGGCCAACACAGTCAGCAAGTGGAAGAGCTAGGATTCACATCCAGGCAATCTGTATATACAGTTCCATGGTCCCATGTTGTTTTTTTTTAATTACTTAAACTACTTTATTGATTATAATGTACCTATAAAAAAAGGGTCTTATTTAGAAAATAAGTCAAAAATTTTTTATGCAAAGTAACTGAAAACTTCTCAGTTCCTTCATTCTTTTTTTTTTTCTATTGAGGTTTAATTGATACACAACATTAGTTTCAGGTATACAACATAATGATTCAGTATTTGTATATATTGCAAAATGAAGTCCCATGTTCTTAACCACTACAATGCTCCCTCTGCATTGGAAGTTTGTAATGATAAAAGTAAAAAAAACCTTTTAATTTAAAATAAAGTTACCATATGATCCTCCAATCCTACTCCCGGGCATATATCTGGAGAAAACTATAATTCGAAAAGATGCATGCACCCCAGTGTTCATTGCAGCACTATTTACAATAACCAAGACATGGAAGCAACCTAAACATCCATCAACAGATGAATGGATAAAGAAGATATGGTATATATAGACAATGGAATATTACTCAGCCATAAAAAATAAGAAATTATGCCATTTGCAGCAACACGGATGGACCTAGAGATTATCATACTAAGTGAAATAAGTCAGACAGAGAAAGAGAAATATCATGTGATATCACTTACATATGGAATCTAAAAAAAAGATACAAATGTACTTATATGCAAAACAGAAATAGACCCACAGTGGTAGAAAACAAACTTATGGTTACCAAAGGGGAAAGGGGTGGGGCAGGGGTAAATTAGGAGGCTGGGATTGCCATCTACACACTACTATATATAAAATAGATAACCAACAAGGACCTACTGTGTAGTACAAGGAACTCTACTCAATATTTTGTAATAACCTCTAAGGGAAAAGAATCTGATACATATATATGTATATTCTATATATATATTATATATATATATATATATATATATATATATATATATATATATATATATATATATATATATATATATATACATACATAAAACACTGAATCACTGTGCTGTACACCTGAAACTAACACAACATTGTAAATCAAGTATACTTCAATAAAAATTTTTTAATTTAAAAAACAGATGTGAATGTACTTAGTAAAACAGAGAATCACCAATCAAATGCATTGCTAATAATGTAGAAAAGAAGGCAATGATAGCATCCTCCTACTCTCTCAAGTCCTTAGGCCGAAGCTTGTGCTCTCAGACCAGCAGCCAGAATCTAGAGCCCAGATTCCCCATTAATGCCATGGAAGCCTGAAAAAGGTCCTGGGGCTGTGTGGGTGAGAATACCACTCACTCTTTTTTTTGCTCTGGGTCACTGTAGAATCTTGAAAGGACTTATTATTCAGACTTCATAGAAGCCCCTCATTCAAACTATGGCTGGCAATTGAGATATTAGAAGCTCCACCTCTAGGCTAACTCTGTGGGTCTTGGACCTTGTAGCCTGCCTGCAGAAGGAGAAATATTCTCTGGCCAAGCTCCGTAGAGGAAATTTTGGGGCCCAATATTTATAAAGCTGGTGATAGAGGCCAACAGAGACTGGGGCTATGACTTAGCTGAGGTGGAGTTCTTGACATTGGCTCTGCTGGCCTTCTCCCCACCACATACACACACTTCAAGACAAAGGTTGGCAGCGGAAGCAGGGCAAGCCTTTCTCCTCTCCATAACCTCATTTTGGAGTCCTTCTTCTTGGTGAGGTCTCCAGGTGCTGCAATTGTTGCAAAGTACTGGATGATCCTTTTGGTGTTCACAGTCTTTCCTGCCCTGGATTCTCCGCTATTCGGAGCAGTCGAAACAGAGAGACAAAGAGAAACAAGCCCCGTGAGTGTAAACGGGCCCCCTAAGATGTCACCTGAGCCACGGCAGACACACACCTCCCAACAAATGTGAGACCACTCGGAGAGGCAGGGGCCCCGGGGGAGACCGGCACCACTGAGCGGGCTGGATGGGGAGCTCCAGCTTCCTGAGGCCTCACAGGCCTTCCTGCCCATCTCCTCTCAGCCCCCCCACCCCCACATCTTTGTATCACAGACTTCGTTCTCAGTACCTTCTCATTAACAAAACAGAGCAAGTGGCATCTTCCCCTTCTGCACTGGGGACAAAGGGCCACAGATATGAAAACACACTACACTTTGGATACTTACGTGATCAGAATAGACTGGTTTTCATGATCTGCCAAAGGGAAAAATAAAACAGAGTTGATGGCAATACAAAAAGACCTTCCTCAACCTAAATGTCCATCGAAAGAGAAATAAATAAAGGTGTGTGTGTGTGTGTATTTATATAAATACACACACACACACACACACACACACAATGGAATTCTACTCAGCCATAAAAAAGAATGAAATGGTGTCATTTGCAGCAATATGGATGGACCTAGAGATTATCATACTAAGTGAAGTAAGTCAGAGAGAGAAAGACAAATGCCATATGATATCACTTATGAGTGGTTATGTGATACAAATGAACTTATTTACAAAACAGAAACAGATTCACATAGGTAGAAAGCAAACCTATGGTTACAAAAGGGGAAAAGGGGGGTTGGGGGAGGGATAAATTAGGAGTTTGGGATTAGCAGATACAAACTACTGTTTATAAAATAAATAACAAGGCCCTAGTGTATAGCATGGGGAACTATATTCAATATCCTATAATAAACCATAGTGGAAAAGAATCTGAAAAAGAATATATGTATATATATAAAACTGAATCACTTTGCTGTACACCAGAAACTAACACAACATTGTAAATCAACTATACTTCAATAAAAATATTTTTTAATAAAAATAAAAAAAAGAAGTCTGGGTTTCTCTCCTGGTTTATTACTCTAGAGTTGGCTGATATTAAACAACTCCTCTTTCAGGAATGTTTTGAGAATGATCAGTCTTATTCTTAATGGCTGGCCCTCCTCTGATTCTCCATGCCCTTAAACTGGTGAGATGTACAGGAGGTGGGGCGGTATGGGAGCTCTCACTGTTACTGTCCTGGGAGGTGGTGATACCAGAAATATTCCTGAGCCATACCCCTTTGCACTTTGACACCTTGAGCTCTGGGGACTGGAAAAGGGTTCCTCCCGCAAAAGCTTCAAAATCACCTGTTATGAATTATGAGACAACTGTTAAACACAAGGTTTTATTGAGTACATACTATGCACACTGAAGTAGGGAGTGTGGGTGAGTGTAGAGGCGGGATTAATGTGATTTGTAAGATCTAAAGACTCTCAGCCTAGAGAGAAGAAAAGAGCAACTGTCTTACAAAAGCTGTATTTGGGACCAGAGGAGTGCTAGAAAAGCTTCAAGAAGGTGGAGCTTATCGGTGCTTTGTGACCACCTAGAGGGGTGGGATGGGGAGGGTGGGAGGGAGGGAGATGCAAGAGGGAAGAGAAATGGGAACATATTGTATATGTATAACTGATTCACTTTGTTATAAAGCAGAAGCTAACACACTATTGTAAGGCAATTATACTTCAATAAAGATGTTTAAAAAAAAAAAAAAAAGAAAATGGATGAAAAAAAAAAAAAAAAGAAGGTGGAGCTTAAAGGAAGTGAGACACCAAGGACCATGTACATGCACAGGTTTGTCTGGGGAGCCTTTCTCTGTAATTAAGTCCAGTCTAGGATGATGAGATTTTTTTAAGATAAATTTGTGTTATAGTAGTCCAACCAGGAGATGCACAGGGCAAAGGTGGTCTCCTCCCAGTGATGTGTTGGAGGCAGCTATGGCTGGCTCAGGAGAGCTGAATGTATGCATCTTATCTTAACCCAGCATTTAGTAACATCGTGTTGGTAGCTTAAAATTGGCCACGGCCAGAGAATTTACACCACTGAACAAGCAAATGCTACAAATCAGTTTCTTTTTTCCTCAGAAAGCCGTTAAACATTCACTAACAAACCACTTTCTTTCTTTTTTTTTTTTAACAACTTTATTGGAGTATAATTGCTTTACAATGGTGTGTTAGTTTCTGCTTTATAACAAAGTGAATCAGCTATACATATACACGTATCCCCATAGATCCTCCCTCTTGCATCTCCCTCCCACCCTCTCCTATCCCACTGCCAACAAAGACATGAATGGATGCTCAACATCACTAATCATTAGAGAAACGCAGATCAAAACTACAATGAGGTATCACCTCACACCAGTCAGAATGGCCATCATCAAAAAATCTACAAACAATAAATGCTGGAGAGGGTGTGGAGAAAAGGGAACCCTCTTGCACTGTTGGTGGGAATGTAAATTGATACAGCCACTATGGAGAACAGTATGGAGGTTCCTTAAAAAACTAAAAATAGAACTACCATATGACCCAGCAATCCCACTACTGGGCATATACCCTGAGAAAACCTTAATTCAAAAAGAGTCATGTACCAAAATGTTCATTGCAGCTCTATTTACAATAGCCAGGACATGGAAGCAACCTAAGTGTCCATCAACAGATGAATGGATAAAGAAGATGTGGCACATATATACTATGGAATATTGCTCAGCCATGAAAAGAAACGAAATTGAGTTATTTGTAGTGAGGTGGATGGACCTAGAGTCTGTCATACAGAGTGAAGTAAGTCAGAACGAAAATAATAAATACCGTACGCTAACACAAACCACTTTCTTCCAGTTTTATGCTTTAGGACAGTGATTCTCAGTGGTAAACAGGAACTACCAAGAATCCTGATAATTTTCGTACAATCTCAAGAGAATGATGAGCATTATAGCGCATTCCTCCTCCCCCCACTTCACTGCTGGGTTAGATCTCTAGAGTATTTGGTGCACACGAGAGGTGCTAAGATGTTTTAGCACTCCTCCCAACTCCCCAGTAAGTCTCAGCCATGATCCTATTTCATGGTGGAGTGGGTATGTGGAGTAGACAAGAAAGGAACTAAGGTGGCGCTAGACAAGTAGTGCTCTGGGACAGTGAGGAGGCCCAACCAGACAGAATAGGTTCCAACAGTAAGACCTGGGGTGGGGGTGTTGAGGTTTGGAGGTGGGAAGTACCTTCTTTTAGAGATGGAAAGGGAAGCTGGGGCCCATCCACAGAGTTTGGGTTTCAACTTATCCAGGATTTCAATTATTAAAGGCACAGTTTGGGGCATTAAGTCACTTCCAGAAGCTATAACTGAGGGTATTTTCAGGTCTGTGAAGGAAGATTCCAAGAATAAATCAAATGCAAGTGATGAACCAGAACTGAAACTTATTTAATCAAAACATTCATTGTGAGCCATAAGCCATGGAGACCTGCATGATCAGACTTCTGGATGCCTGTCATAAAGCAAACCAACAGTGTGATTGCCTAGGTGAATTTAACTTAAGGTTAATGGGTGGATAGAGAAAATGATGTTTTGTGGTGTTCCAATCTAGCAGGGCCACAAGGTTCTGTTTGGCCTACATACCATTTACCAGGAAGGTAAACTATTGCCCCACTGTCCCCAAATAATAATTCTCCTAGCATCATAAGATGCCTTTTATTTATATAAGAAACAACAAGAAGAAAAGATATGTGTGTGCTTGTATGTTGTGTGCATCTGAGTACATGGGGGTAAGAGTTCAGGGATAGACTTATAAAATGAAGGAAGCCTCTGAGGGTGGGTTGCAAAGTGTTTCATTGTCCCCTTTTCCTATGTTGGATGAAGTTGATGGCCCCAGAAGGAAAGAGGTGGGCTCAGCCCCACTGCCTTTGGTGGGCAGGCAGAGTGGCTTTGACGAGCAGTTTAGGTCTGACTCAGGCAGGATGCTTTAAAGTGCCAGTGCCAGGAAAGCTTTTTTTTCTGCTTCAGGGTCTGACTTGCCTCCAGTGTGTCTAAATTGTAGAAATTTTCAGGGGGCTGGGGTTTGAGGAAGAGAAGGGAGGGAATGTCATTCGGGAGCTTTTAATCAGTTGTCCAAAGGAAAGTAAAGAAGTCAACAATTGGGTTCTTTTAGCTCCATTTATTGTATGATTAACCAATTATATAATTAAAGTTAAATGGAGACATCTAAACTGCAGGAGCAATACAAATTAGCAATTTAAAAACACATCACTGCAATATCACCCACTGTTTACAATCTGCTTCTAAAAATATCAGTTTATAGGCAATCATTTCAATGTACATGCATCTCTTCCAGTTCTATTTGTTTTGTGCTCTAAGATATGGTCAAATTTTCTAAAAGATTCAAGTACCCTTGACAGAGGGTGGGGGAAAACTTTCTTTCTCTGAACAAGTCTGTTAATTTCCTATAGTTTATTGCTTTCACATTCACAATAAAATTATTTTTTATTATTTTATCTATCATATTCCAATGTCTCCCTATCCCACCCACTACTAATTATTATCTTGCTGTATTCATATTCTCTTTTCCATTTATCCCTCCCTCATCCTTTCCCATTTTTTAAAACTTTTTCTTCTCCCCTTCTCATGTAGAATAGATAGATGATAGATAGATATATAGATAGGTATAGATATAGATATAGATGTAGATATACACACACTTAATGGTAAATCGGTCAACATTACATTTGTACTTCATTTTCACTAATTACCCTGGCAGAAATGAAATTAATCATAAAACTAAGATCTACATTCTTTTAAGAAACAGTTTTGTAAATCAATTTAGTCACTTATCTTAAGGAGCACGCTCTCCCTGGGCTGCAGCTGTTTGCAGAAAAGCCAGTAGTTTTGGAGTTTTGCTGACAAATCCCTTGAAGTCATCTTGATTGTCAAAGATTCTTCTCTCATCTTCAAATAGGCAAGATAGCTTGGCAGGATGGTTCACTTGAGGCTTCAGACCCAGGAACTTCAGGTGGTAGTAGATCTTGCTCCAACTTTGTCTCTCTTGCACTGTAAGTAAGGCATAGTCAGGGGTCAGCCCTATCTTTACTTTGTTGAAAATCATCCTCCTTTTTTTCTGAGCAGCTTGCAAGATTATTTCTTTTTCTTTCAAATTCAGGAACTATACAATTATGTGCCTTGGACTTTTACTTTAAGAGGTATATTTAAGTGGGGACCTGTAAATTCTCTCTGTAAGTTGAGATCTTTGTTTAGCTCTGGAAAATGTTTTTCAATAATTTCCTTAATAATAGTTTCAAGGTTATTCTCATTTTCTATACCTTCAGGGATGCCAGATACACAAATATTATACTTCCTTGATGTGTTTTCAAGATCCATCACCTTTTCTTGCACTGTCAAGAACTGTTTGCTTAAAATTTTTATCTTTTGAGACTGAAGCTCAATTTGGTCCTCATTTGTACTGATTCTCTCTTCCATGATATTTATTCGATAATTTTCCTCTCTCAGGGTTTCTCTCAGTCCTGTGACCTCATTCATCAGTGTCCCGTAGTCTTTGATGAGCTTTTCCTGTGTGCTCTTTAAAATGTCCACATGGTCCTGTATCACCTTCAGGGTGGGAAACATCAGCTCCCTCATGTTGGCCCTTTCTCTGGGTTCTGCCTGCTGCTTCTCCAGGCCAGCTATACCTCTTGAACTCTCTGAGGTCCCTGGTTCCTCTGAAGCATCACAGTACTTCTTGCTTGCTCCTGAGCTTGTCTTCATCATTTTCCTCATTCTCTTTTTTTTTTAAAACATCTTTATTGGAGTATAATTGCTTTACAATGGTGTGTTAGTTTCTGCTTTATAACAAAGTGAATCAGTTATACATATACATATGTTCCCATATCTCTTCCCTCTTGCATCTCCTCATTCTCTTTTAAGCTTGGGTAGCTTTTGGTCTCTTTTTTTCCTGCTCTTGTAGCTGAAGTTTCCATTGGCTTCGAGGTGTTTCCAAAGCTCAGCAATTTGGTTCTGCACAAAGCTGCTCTCTCTGTCCTCTCCCCCCAGAAGCTCAAGAGCTGGGGTCTTTTAATCGAAATTCAACACCTATTTTAAGCTGAAATCCTCAGAAACACTATAGGAAATTAAGGTACAATTAACCGATGTGCTCTCCTCTAAAAGCATTGGGAGTAAGAGCTTCATAGCCCTACAGGTAAGATAAAGAAATACATAAATGCATAAATAAAAAATAAGCACACACATATAAATACATAAGTACACTAAATACCTGGATACATAAACATACAAACACCAAAAAACGTAATATAAATAAAGGCACAAATACATAAACATAGAAATAAGTATGTCATTAAAATGAGCTTCATGTGTTCAGAATATTTAGCTTCTTCCTGGCTGAGGGTACACAAAATATGTTTCTGATTAAACAACTAGGTGCATTAGAATTATAAACTAGAGAGTGAGAGAAGTTCATCTAAACGTTTCAGCGTTTGTGGAAAGAGATTTTGACTTTGTGTCAGGGGGCTTGAATTTCAGTCCTGGCAGAGCCACTTATTAGCTGTGTAATTGTGTGACATTTGGCAAGCTACTGAAAGTTATTTGGGTCTCCATCTCCTCATCAGTCAAATGAGTATTCAATAACTGTGAGTTAACTCTGAATGTAGAACTCTTTGTTATCCTCAGCCTAATCATATTTTAAAAAAATATCTCTTTACAGTGGTATCTGGGATTTAGCTTGGTGATGATGGTGGGGGTAGAGACAGGGCAGTGGTGGGGAAGGGGAAACTTGAATAGGACTCAAATGGATACCCTCTCAGGTCCCATAACACCATCTTTATTTTTGAACAATTAAAAATAAGTATTCAGCTTGATTATACCCAAAGTATTGTAGAAAGTGATGAGAGACATGAGAAAATAGATAAACTCTGCCTTCAAGATTATGATCTAATGGGCGATATATCCACATTCACAGCTAAGAATAATATAACGCAAAGCATGGTAAGTTTTGAAAGACAGAACATCAAACAAAACATTATGGGAGTGTAGAGGAGAAAACAGTTAATTCTGATTGGCAGCACTTAGGAAGTTCTCAATCCAAGTTCTCCAGACTGAAACATCCCCATAATTAGGTATGGTGAGAGCACCTATGAGGCTTCCTACTCCAAAACATTTGCCTCACACACCTGATGTGTCCCTCACATTCCACCATATGATTTACTTTTTTGGGAATACAGGGCAAAGAAGTGCAAAGTATGGCAACACGAGGTGTGTCTGGAAATGAGGCTAGGGACACGGACAGGAGCCAGATCATTAAGGGCCATGTGTGTCTCATATCACTTTTTAGTAAAATTTCTTCCTTGTGCCAAATTGAAAGGCCAGGTCATGATCTAGGTCCAAGGGGAGAGCTTCTAACCAAGTAGAAAATTACCTTCTCTACTCCTAATGCTCCCTGATGTTAGTTATGCTATCCTGGGCACAGAACCTCAGGGATAAGGCTCAGAGGCCACTTTTTGAGATGACAGTCCACCTGTCCCTCTAATTCAGTCTCCTAGTAGTTCAGGTTTCTGTTTCAAAAGAAAACAAAAACTAGAGACAGGGTAGTTTACAATTAGAGTTATGCATATTAAATACCCATATATGAAAATGTTGGCATTTTTCAGAGGTCTGGTAATTTAAAAATCAGTGTCTATCTCAGACTCCAATGTGTACAAGTAGATAACTTTGAATGGGTTTGGGGGAGGACAGTTTAGAGGGAGATATGTTGTGTAGGAGAAAAAAAAATCAAAATTAAGTGCAGTAAGTTCAAATGAAAAGGTGATTTCATCTGATTTTCATCTCCATTCTCAGAAATACTGAAAATTGCTATAGGAAATTAGTAAAACACTTGAGGGGATTCACCTAATAAAAATCAGAACAGCTGTTTGATACTTCTACATTCAAAACAACTTAAAAAATAGTCTTTAGAGCTCACAGTGTTTAGGTACTGTGAGATCTATTCCTTTGTGCACTTAATCAAAAATATTTATTGCACACCTACTTTGCTTTCTAGTTCTGAGGATACATGAGTGAACAAAACAGAAAAAGCTCCACATATTAATCAGTGACTATATTTTACTAAGTATCTGGGTAAATACACTTTCTAATGCTTTAATATAACAAGCTATTTTCATAACTTTACAGTTACTAAAGATACAGAACTGACTTTTGCTACAAACTATGGCAACTGAATTTTTGGATGGCAGTAGTGTCTAGGATTGCTTGGGGTTTGGATAACTCCGAAGAGATTTTTGTATGGCCCTATCTAATCTCCTTTCCCTGTACCCCTTTATTCAGAATCAAGTGAACAAAAGGAAGAGGAAGGGTAGGAGTGTAGGAGAAAGATTATGGAAAGTCTTCTATGTGTTTAAAAAGGAGTAGAGGAAAAGGTTTGACCAGTTGGCATTAAAAATATTTTTGATTAACTATGTGACCTTTACCTATAGAAGACATTTTCTTAGTATTTTTAACAAGATCTCCAGAAACATAGGATGTCATAATCCATTGGGGAAATCGCAGTGCCAGGGAAATCTACAGTACAATTGTTGTAGGGCACTATGATGTTAAAAATATGTATTAACTAATGGAAATAGTGCTGGACACTAAAGTATCCAAATGACTTGTCATTATTAATAACTCTGTACTTCAACAAGGAGCACTTGCTGTGGAAGTTCTGTGACTATCCTGGGCACAGCATGACAATATTTTAAAAATATGTACACCATGAAAGAATCCCACTTGAAATAGCTGTAAGATGGAGCCAAAAAGTTACCAAGTGGAACTTAGCACAAACTCAAAATGAAGTGGAAATCTGCTCTTATGACCTCAAGAAGTAGTTTAAATTTTATACTTTTTGAAAATATATGAGATAGACCTAATAACATGCACCTTCTTGAATTTCAAATGGTTAACCCCATTGCTTATTTATTTAACCAGCCTTTTTCGAATGCCCACTATAAACAAGGAACACTCAAATATTTAGTGGAATAAGATGAGTGAAAGATGGAAGGAAGGACAAAAGAATGCAAAACCCTTTGCATATACTCTGGCAGCTAAAAGATTAATAAAACACATTCACTGCCTTTCTAGTAACTAAAAGTCTAGAAATAGAGAAAAATGTGTAAACAAATAAAAATAAAAGTATAATGTGCTAAAATTTGATAAGGAAAGTGCAGAAAAAAAAAGGTCATGGAAATTTTAGTAAAAGGCAATATTTTTAATATTCTTCCCAGCTGAGGGGATCAGTGAAAGCCTTGTGGATAAGGTCACATTTGAACTGAACTCTGAAGTATGGTTGGATTAATCTGGTAGCTGTAAATACTGGACGGTTAGTTCTTCAAGAGTAGAGAGGATGACTTACTCATCTGTGTACCTCTTGTGCATAACACAGAAATAATGCTAATAATAGCTATTGTTTATCATGTGCTACTATAGTGGGGCACCATGTTAAGCATTTTCTATACATTGTCACATTTACCTTGACAACACTCCTGTGGCAGCAATAGGGACAGTAGCAGCAACAACAGCAACATTTGTTTAATGCTGACTGTGAGCCAGGTACTGCTTTAAGAGCAGTACAGTAGTCCCCTTTTATCCATGGGGGATACCTTCCAAGACCCCCAGTGATGCCTAAAACCATGGAGAGTACCAAATCCTATATATATACAATACTGTGTTTTTTCCTATAATACGTACCTATGATAAAATTTAATTTATAAATTAGACATAGTAAGAAATTAATGATAACTAATAATAAAATAGAATAATTATAACAGTATACTGTAATAAAATGTGTGAATGTGCTCTTTCTCTCTCTCAAAAATACCTTATTGTACTTTAGTCGCCCTTCTTCTTGTGATAACGTGAGATGATAAAATGCCTATGTGATGAGATGGAGTGAGGTGATTGATGGAGGCATTATGTTGTAGCCTTAGGCTACTACTGACCTTCTGACGGTATTTCAGAAGGAGGATCATCTGCTTCGGGAGATCATGGATCGTCCAGCCATGGCAATGGCAATGATTGGCTGTCAGGAGCAGATGATGGTTGGTGATCCCAGGCGGGATGGGGCTGGACAGCATGAGATTCATCACACTACTTCAGAATGGCATGTAATTTAAAACTTATGAATTGTTTATTTCTGGAGTTATCCATTTAATATTTTTGGACCACAGTTGACCTTGGGTAACTGAAACCAGGGAAAGCAAAACCATGGATAAGAGGGGCTATTGTATACCACTATTAGTATCCCTTTGTAACACATGAGAAAACTGAGGTGCAGAGAGGTTAAGCAACTTGCCTAAGATCACACAAGTTAGTCAGAGGGAGTGCTACAATTTGAAACTAGTTCATCTGATTCTAAAGCCCATGTTATCATAGTTCAGCACCTGTTACCTAGAAAGCAGTTAGAAATTTTGAATAAATAAGTGAATGAAAACTGAAAGAGGAAAGAAGAGAGATATTGTGAAGATAAGAACCAATGGGAGGACCTTCAAGATGGCGGAGGATTAAGACGTGATCACCTTCCTCCCCACAAATACATCAAAAATACACCTACATGTGGAACAACTCCTACAGAACACCTACTGAACGCTGGTAGAAGACCTCAGACTTCCCAAAAGGCAAGAAAATCCCCACTTACTAAGGTAGGGCAAAAGAAAGAACAAAGACAAAAGAATAGGGACGGGACCTGCACTTCTGGGAGGGAGCTGTGAAGGAGGAAAAGTTTCCACACATTAGGAAGCCCCTTTACTGGCGGAGACAGGGGGTGGGCGGGGGGGAAGCTTTGGAGCCACAGAGGAGAGCACAGCAACAGGGGTGCAGAGGGCAAAGCGGAGAGATTCCCACTCAGAGGATCGGTGCCAACCAGCACTCACCAGCCTGTGATGCTTCTCTGCTCACCTGCGGGGGCGGGCGGGGGCTGGGAGCTGAGGCTCGGGCTTCAGAGGTCAGATCCCAGGGAGAGGACTGGGGTTGGCTGCGTGAACACAGCCTGAAGGGGGCTAGTGCACCACAGCTAGCTGGGAAGGAGTCCGGGAAAAAGTCTGGACCTGCCTAAGAGGCAAGAGACCATTGTTTTGGGGTACGTGAAGAGAGGGGATTCCTTCCCCGTGTGCCCACAGAAGGCAGAGCACTGAGTAAGCGAGCTCCACAGATGGGCGGGAGCCACTGCTATCAGCTCAGACCCAGAGACGGGCATGAAACGCTAATGCTGCTGCTGCTGCCACCAAGAAGCCTGTGTGCAAGCACAGGTAACTATCCACACACACACCCCCGGGAGCCTGTGTGCAAGTATAGGTCACTATCCACACCTCCCCTCCCGGGAGCCTGTGCAGCCTGCCACTGCCAGGGTCCCGTGATCCATGGACAACTTCCCTGGGAGAACACACACCACACCTCAGGCTGTTGCAACATCATGCCAGCCTCTGCCGCTGCAGGCTCGACTTGCATTCCAATTATGACTACCCTCCCTCCCCCCAGCCTAAGTGAGCAAGAGCACCCTAATCAGCCAATGCTTTAACCCCGTCCTGTCTGGGTGGGTAACAGATGCCCTCAGGCGACCTACATGCAGAGGTGGGGCCAAAACCAAAGCTGAACCCCAGGAGCTGTGCGAACAAAGAAGAGAAAGGGAAATTTCTCCATGCAGCCTCAGGAGCAGAGGATTAAATCCCCATAATCAACTTGATGTACCCTGCATCTGTGGAATAAATGAAGAGACAACGAATTGTCCCAAAATTGAGGCGGTGGACTTTGGGAGTAACTGCAGACTTGGGGTTTGCTGTCTGTGACTGATTTGTTTCTGACTTTTATGTTTATCTTAGTTTAGTTTTTAACGCTTGTTATCACTGGTGGATTTGTTTATTAGTTTGGTTGCTATCTTCTTTTTTTTACTTTATTTTATTACTTTATTATTTTTATTTTATTATTTTAATATTTTTTTAAATTTTTACGTTATTTTTTAATTTTTATTTTTAATTAAAATTATTTTTTCTTTATTTTTTTCTCCCTTTTATTCTGAGCCATGTGGCTGACAGTGTCTTGGTGCTCTGACCTCGTGTCACACCTGAGCCTCTGAGGTGGGAAGGCCGAGTTCAGGACACTGGACCACCAGAGACCTCCCAGCCCTATGTAATATCAATTGGCAAAAGCTCTCCAGAGATCTGTGTCTCAACGCTAAGGCCCAGCCCCACCCAATGGCCAGCAAGCTCGAGTACTGGAAGCCCCATGACAAACAACTAGCAAAACAGGAACACAACCCCACCCATTAGCAGAGAGGCTGCCTAAAATCATACTAAGCTCAAAGACACACAAAAACACACCACTGGACACGGCCCTGGCCACGAGAAAGGCAAGATCCATTCCCAACCACGAAAACACAGGCACCAGTCCCCTCCAACAGGAAGCCTACACAACCCACTGGACCAACCTCACCTACTAGGGGCAGACACCAAAAACAATGGGAACTACGAACCTGCAGCCTACAAAAAGGAGACCCCAAACACAGTAAATTAAACAAAATGAGAAGACAGAGAAATATGCAGCAGATGAAGGAGCAAGGTAAAAACCCACCAGACCAAACAAATCAAGAGGAAAAAGGCAGTCTACCTGAAAAACAATTCAGAGTAATAATAATAAAGATGATCCAAAATTTTGGAAATAGAATGGAGAAAATAAAAGAAACAGTAACAAGGACCAAAAGAACTAAAGAGTAAACAAACAATGATGAACAACACAATAAATGAAATTAAAAATTCTGTAGAAGGAATCAATAACAGAATAACTGAGGCAGAGAAACAGATAAGTGACCTGGAAGATAATATAGTGGAAATAACTATCACAGAGCAGAATAAAGAAAAAAAATGAAAAGAATTGAGGACAGCCTCAGAGACCTCTGGGACAACATTAAAAGCACCAACACTTGACTTATAGGGGTCCCAGAAGAAGAAGAGAAAAAGAAAGGGACTGAGAAAATATTTGAAGAGATTATAGTTGAAAACTTCCCTAATATGGGAAAGGAAATAGTTAATCAAGTCCAGGTAGCGCAGAGAGTCCCATACAGGATAAATCCAAGGAGAAACACGCCAAGACACATATTAGTCAAACTATCAAAAATTAAATACAGGGCTTCCCTGGTGGCGCAGTGGTTGAGGGTCTGCCTGCCAATGCAGGGGACATGGGTTCGAGCCCTGGTCTGGGAGGATCCCACATGCCACGGAGCAGCTAAGCCCGTGAGCCACAACTACTGAGCCTGCGCGTCTGGAGCTTGTGCTCTGCAACGGGAGAGGCCGTGACAGTAAGAGGCCCGCGCACGGCGATGAAGAGTGGCCCCCGCTCGCCGCAGCTGGAGAGGGCCCTCGCGCAGAAACGAAGACCCAACACAGCCATAAATAAATTAATTAATAAAAAAAAATTAAATACAAAGAAAAAATATTAAAAGCAGCAAGGGAAAAACAACAAATAACATACAAGGGGATCCCCATAAGGAAAACAGATGATCTTGCAGCTGAAACTCTGCAAGCCAGAAGAGAGTGGCAGGGCATATTTAAGGAGAAGAAAGGGGAAAATCTACAACCAAGATTACTCTACCCAGCAAGGATCTCATTCAGATTCGAAGGAGAAATTAAAACCTTTACAGAAAAGCAAAAGCTAAGAGAATTCAGCACCACCAAACCACCTTTACAGCAAATGCTAAAGGAACTTCTCTAGGCAAGAAACACAAGAGAAGGAAAAGACTTACAATAGCAAACAAAAAACAATTAAGAAAATGGTAATAGGAAAATACATATCGATAATTACCTTAAATGTAAATGGATTAAATGCTCCATCTAAAAGATATAGACGGGCTGAATGGATACAAAAACAAGACCTGTATATATGCTGTCTACGAGAGACCCACTTCACACTGAGGGATGCATACAGACTGAAAGTGAGGGGATGGAAAAAGATATTGCATGCAAATGGAAATCAAAAGAAAGCTGGAGTAGCAATTCTCATATCAGACAAAATAGACTTTAAAATAAAGACTATTACAAGAGACAAAGAAGGACACTACATAATGATCAAGGGATGAATCCAAGAAGAAGATTGTTACAATTGTAAATTGTTACAATTGTTATAATTGTAAATATTTATGCACCCAACATAGGAGCACTTCAATACATAAGGCAAATGCTAACAGCCATAAAAGGGGAAATCGATAGTGACACAATCATAGTAGGGGACTTTAACACCCCAATTTCACCAATGGACAGATCATGATCATCCAAAATGAAAATAAATAAGGAAACACAATCTTTAAATGACACATCAGACCAGATGGACTTAATTGATATTTATAGGACATTCCAGCCAAAAACAACAGAATATACTTTCTTCTCAAGTGCTCATGGAACATTCTCCAGGATAGATCATATCTTGGGTCACAAATCAAGCCTTGATAAATTTAAGAAAATTGAAATCATATCAAGTATCTTTTCTGACGACTATGCTATGAGAGTAGATATCAATTACAGGAAAAAAAACTGTAGAAAATACAAACACATGGAAGCTAAACAATACACTACAAAATAACCAAGAGATCACTGACGAAACCAAAGAAGAAATCAAAAAATAAATACAAACAATTGAAAATGAAAACGCAGAAATTAACACACCAATGTAAAGCAATTACACTCCAATAAAGATGTTAAAAAAAAAACAAAACACAATGACCCAAAACCTATGGGATGCAGCAAAAGCAGTTCTAAGATGGAAGTTTAGAGCAATACAATCTTACCTCAAGAAACAAGAAAAATCTCAAATAAACAATCTAACCTTACACCTAAAGCAATTAGAGAAACAAGAAAAAAACCCCAAAGTTGGCAGAAAGAAAGAAATCATAAAGATCAGATCAGAAATAAATGAAAAAGAAACGAAGGAAACAATAGCTAAGATCAATAAAACCGAAAGCTGGTTCTTTGAGAAGATAAACAAAATTGATAAACCATTAGCCAGACTCAGCAAGAAAAAAAAAAGGGAGAAGACTCAAATGAACAGAATTAGAAATGAAAAAGGAGAAGTAACAACTGACACTGCAGAAATACAAAGGATCATAAACGATTACTACAAGCAACTATATGCCAATAAAATGGACAACCTGGAAGAAATGGACAAATTCTAGGAAAAGCACAACCTTATGAGACTGAACCAGGAAGAAATACAAAATATAAACAGACCAATCACAAGCACTGAAATTGAAACTGTGATTAAAAATCTTCCAACCAACAAAAGCCCAGGACCAGTTGGCTTCACAGGCAAATTCTATCAAACATTTAGAGAAGAGCTAACACCTATCCTTCTTAAACTCTTCCAAATTATAGCAGAGGGAGGAACACTCCCAAACTCATTCTACGAGGCCACCATCACCCTGGTACCAAAACCAGACAAAGATGTCACAAAGAAAGAAAACTACACACCATATCACTGATGAACATAGATGCAAAAATCTTCAACAAAATACTAGGAAACAGAATCCAACAGCACATTAAAAGGATCATACACCATGATCAAGTGGGGTTTATCCCAGGAATGCAAGGATTCTTCAATATATGCAAATCAATCAATGTGATACACCATATTAACAAATTGAAGGAGAAAAACTATATGATCATCTCAATAGATGGAGAAAAATCTTTCAAAAAAATTCAACACCGATTTAAGATAAAAACCCACCAGAAAGTAGTCATAGAGGGAAGCTACCTCAACATAATAAAGGTCATATATGACAAACCCAGAGCCAACATCGTTCTCAATGGTGAAAAACTGAAATCATTTCCTCTAAGATCAGGAACAAGACAAGATTGCCCATTCTCACCACTATTATTCAACATAGTTTTGGAAGTTTTAGCCACATCAATCAAGAAGTAAAAGAAATGAAAGGAATCCAAATCAGAAAAGAAGAAGTAACACTGTCAATGTTTGCAGATGACATGATACTATATAGAGAGAATCTTAAAAATGCTACCAGAAAACTACTAGAGCTAATCAATGAAGTTAGTAAAGCAGCAGGATATAAAATTAATGCACAGAAATCTCTTGCATTCCTATACACTAATGATGAAAAATCTGAAAGGGAAATTAAGGAAACTCTCCCATTTACCACTGCAACAAAAAGAATAAAGTACCTAGTAATAAACCTACCAAAGGAGACAAAAGACCTGTATGCAGAAAACTATAAGACACTGATGAATGAAATTAAAGATGATACAAAGAGATGGAGCGATATACCATGTTCTTGGATTGCAAGAATCAACATTGTGGAAATGACTGTACTACCCAAAGCAGTCTACAGATTCAGCGCAATCCCTATCAAACTACCAATAGCATTTTTCACAGAACTAGAACAAAAAATTTCACAAATTTTATGGAAACACAAAAGACCCCGAATAGCCAAAGCAATCCTGAGAAAGAAAAACGGAGCTACAGGAATCAGGCTCCTGACTTCAGACTATACTACAAAGCTACAGTAATCAAGACAGTATGGTACTGGCACAGAAACAGAAATATAGATCAGTGGGACAGGATAGAAAACCCAGAGATAAACCAAGCACATATGGTCACCTTATCTTTGATAAAAGAGGCAAGAACATACAATGGAGAAAAGACAGCATCTTCAATAAGTGGTGCTGGGAAAACTGGACAGCTACACGTAAAAGAATGAAATTAGAACACTCCCTAACACCATACACAAAAATAAATTCAAAATGGAGTAGAGACCTAAATGTAAGACCAGACACTATAAAACTCTTAGCGGAAAACATAGGCAGAACACTCTATGACATAAATCACAGCAAGATCCTTTTTTACCCACCTCCTAGAGAAATAGAAATAAAAAGAAAAATAAACAAATGGGACCTAATGAAACTTAAAAGCTTTTGCACAGCAAAGGAAACCATAAAGAAGGCGAAAAGACAACCCTCAGAATGGGAGAAAATATTTGCAAACGAAGCACCTGACAAATGATCAACCTCCAAAATATACAAGCAGCTCCTGCAGCTCAATATCAAAAAAACACAAACCACCCAATTCAAAAATGGGCAGAAGACCTAAAAAGACATTTCTCCAAAGAAGATATGCATATTGCCAACAAACACATGACAGGATGCTCAACATCACTAATCAATCATTAGAGAAATGCAAATCAAAACTACAATGAGGTATTGCCTCACAGCAGTCAGAATGGCCATCATTAAAAAATCTACAAACAATAAATGCTGGAGAGTGTGTGGAGAAAAGGGAACCCTCTTGCATTGTTGGTGGGAATGTAAATTGATACAGCCACTATGGAGAACAGTATGGAGGTTCCTTAAAAAACTAAAAGTAGAACTACCATATGACCCAGCAATCCCAGTACTGGGCATATACCCTGAGAAAATCATAAATCAAAAAGAGTCATGTACCAAAATGTTCATTGCAGCACTATTTACAATAGCCAGGACATGGAAGCAACCTAAGTGTCCATGGACAGATGAACGGATAAAGAAGATGTGGCACATATATACAATGGAATATTACTCAGCCATAAAAAGAAACGAAATTGAGTTATTTGTAGGGAGGTCGATGGACCTAGCATCTGTCATACAGAGTAAAGTATGTCAGAAAGAGAAAAAAAAAATACTGTATGCTAACACATATATATGGAATCTAAAAAAAAAAGAAAAAATGTTTCTGAAGAACCTAGTGGCAGGATAGGAGTAAAGACGCAGACATAGAGAATGGACTTGAGGACACGGGGAGGGGGAAGGGTGTGCTGGGATGAAGTGTGAGAGTGGCATTGATATAGCTACACTACCAAATGTAAAATGGATGGCTAGTGGGAAGCAGCCACATAGCACAGGGAGATCAGTTCGGTGCTTTGTGACCACCCAGAAGGGTGGGATAGGGAGGGTGGGAAGGAGAGGCCAGAGGGAGGGGATATGCGGATATAGGTATACATATAGCTGATTCACTTTGTTATATAGCGTAAACTAACACAACATTGTAAAGCAATTATACTCCAATAAAGATGTTAAAAAAAAAAGAAAAAGAACCAATGAATCTGCAAACTGGGAGAGAAAATGTGAGAGACATAAATTTGCCTTGGAATTTTCAGCCTAAACTGAGAAATGTCAATAATTTTTCACTGCAAAAGATGAGGTATCGTGTGCTGGTTTTGAAAAAATTATTTTTATAAAGCATTTGAGAAATGTTATGTTTTTTTACATATATTACGAGTGATAGCCCATAAAAGTTACATAGAAGACACTTCAAAGAATAGACAAAATATTCATGCTGGTCATTTCTTTATGTGGTGGAGAATTATTGGTGATGTTCTTTTTCCTTCATCCCTGTATTTTCTGCTGTGACAACAAATAATTCGTGATTACGGCTGGAAGTTTTAAAAAGTTGAGTAACATTTTAGGGTAGATTTAAAAAATAATCAGAATTCCCTGTTGTTAAGAAACACACACATACATATATGAGTGATGTGGATATTATATTTTCAACCTACTCTTAAATTGTTCAGGAAAAATTGGAGGGAGGGAGGGAGGGAGGGGGTCAGAGAGAGAGAGAGGAAACAAATATACTAAAATGTCAAAATTTAGAGAATCTGAGAAAACTTCGGAATTGGAATTTTTTATACTAATCTTGCAACATTTCTCTAAATCTAAATTTATGTTAAAATTAGGGAAAAAAACACTAGTTCAAATAGGTAAAGCAAAAAAGCCAGAGGAAATATATATTTATATATGTATATATACATGTATATATGAACTATAAACAATGCACATCTACTATATATTAGATATATATAGTGTGCATCATTTATAGTTCATATAGTTAGTTTACAATTCATAAATAGGCAATATTACAATTTTAAATATGATAAAGAAGAATAATCATCAGAAGCATCAAATTTCCACTTTTCCTACAACACTTATTTCTGTCAATTTTCCTTGTTTTGGCACTGCCAACCTATTCTTCCTAAAGTTGCCAACTGTACCAGAAGAAACCCATTCATAGTTTGCACAATTGGCCATGTTACCTACAGTATCATTTCAAGGGCTATCTTCTGCTCAACTTCTTCAAAATCATCTTGAGATAGTCAAGTCTTAATGCTTATTTTGACCATTTTTCTGAACGAATTAGCTGTTTAGTTGCATTTATTTGGATATTTGGTTAAATGGAAAATTGGTAGGGAGCTTTTGGATAGCGAGGTGGAGTGAAATGTTGGACTAATGGGGGCAGTTAATCCAAATGGTGAGCCTTTTATGCAAATACAGTTCACCATGGAAACCAAAGAAAACAACAACAACAAAAAGAAGATAGTTATATGAGGTTTGTGAAATTGCTTTTACTTCTGCTCTCCAATTTCCCTTAGGCCAGATCTGATGACTGTTATTATTTTTATTATAATTTTTTATCTATATATTGCACTATTGTTCCTTTCCTCCAAAGTGCTCATAGATCCATTTTGTTCATTTACCTTCACAACAGTGCTGCTAAATAGAGCCTCGGTATATGGGGTCAAGTCTTATTTTCTTAGCTAGCTTAGTACACAGCACCTAATTGCAGAAAAAACAATCTGTTCAGAGGCAATGGTGTCTTTGGACTGAATGTTGATATGCCATACATAATATAGGTATTATAACTGATAATGGACATAACTTATGATACTTTTGAAAGATGTTCTTGAATAGTATTGTTAGCAGATATACAGGACTAGACATAAACTGAGCAGAACTGGAAATGTACAAATTAGGCATCCCAGATTGAGAAAGTTTTCACTGAATTTGTGTTCCCTCAGAGTTTAGGGAGAAAAATAAAAGGTAACAACAACCTGAATTTCCTTTAAAATAAGAAGACCATTCTGTGATTTTATAAATACATCACCTTATAACTTAATGTCATCTGCTGGAAATCATTCAAATGGAAAACATCAACAGAGAGGCTTTTCTAAGGCTCATGTTTATCACAAGGTAATAAGGTTAGATTGAGTTCTTTTAATGTAATTTTAATTTTGGCTGTAAATAATTTGTATCTCTTCCAAGGTTAAAAACACAGAAAGTACACATAAACACGAAGTAAGATCTAAAAATTTCCTGAAATACATTAACAATCTCATTTATATAACAAGTACCTTGTTTGTGACCGTCTCAACATTAAGCGAGATAAGTAGATGCAAAAATGAAGGGAGTTTGATTTGTGACGCTGTCCATTGCCCAGCAACGAGGGACTGTGGTTATTTTTGCAGTATTGCACCAGTTTAGGAGGCTGGGGACAGACTAGGCATATGCCACTTTTTTCCCACCTTAGGCTGAAACAGACAGCAAAATGAAGAATTCAAATCTGTTATTTGTCAACAGGTTAAATTTGAGAACATTTACATTTTAAAGATGAATTTTGAAAATCTAAATGCCCTTGAATGCCTAATTATCTGTACCTTCATTCTGAAAATTAATTTCCAGAATGAAAACAAAACAAAATAGGACATTTACTTGACTGCAGAATTGATGAGAGTTATTTTCAAAATAACTCTGAAATAAGCTTAATAATACATGCGTCAAAAATAATTTTTAAATGTTCGCAAACATGAATGTGAAATCCTGCATTTGGGTCCAAAAACAACGAGATGTACAAGCAGAGGATGAGATGTGGCTAAGCAGCAACACACATGAAAAAGATTTAGGGGTTTTCAGGGAATGTAAGCTCAATATTATTCAGTTGTGTGTTGTGGCTGCACCGAAAACTAAATCCATCTTCATCTGCATTAATAGAAAGATAGAGTCAGAAACAAGGGAGTGATAGCATAGCCCAGCTCTGTGCTTGGCAGACCTGTACTTGAAATGTTCAATGAAAATAACAGGATTGGGGGGAACATTTAGGTAGCAGCCACAAACTAAAATGCATCTAAACGGGAGAGAGGAAGATGCTGAAGAGTCTGGAAACCATGCAGGAAAGGGACTGCTCAGAGGCCTTGGCTACCTTAGCCTAGAAATGAGAATTCTTGAGGAAGAACATAAGGTAGAAACTGCTTTTGAATCTTCCTTCTACATTGTGTCCTCCTCCCACTCCTTTCCCCTCTCTTTTGTCCCTTCTCTCTTCCTCCCACTTTCTTTCACCTATCCTTCCTCCCTAAAGCTATTTCCCAAGGTGGTGATGTTCTGATTTGGTTCAATGACACGTGTATTATTTACCTGCATACCCTAGAGACCACACTTCCCTGCAGCCCCTTTTCACTTCCCCCTTACTCTCGTGCTTCCCCACTCATAGCTAACAGGACTGGACCACAGTAAACCCCCCCTCCACATTTCATTTTTAGAAAGGGCTTCATGACCCTGGGAAAGGAAAGAGAGTATGAGTTAACTAGCACAGACTCTTAAGCCAAAGTCTTGTGAAAAAAGGCCTAGGTACAAAAGGGGCAATTCTAATAAAACTATAAAATGAACTTCTTTATTCTCCCTAACGCTCATTGGAATTACACATGAGAATCTGAGCACAGATCCTCATGGGTGGGCTGAAAGTGCACCTGTAACACTAATCTAGGATGCTTAAATATCAGGTTCTTATTTAACAAGAAGAAGAAAAGGGGGAGTTTGTTAATACAAAAGTTTGAACATAGAACATCACCGCCTGAATGATTAAACCTATTTTAGAGGGCTGAAATACTAATGACTCCAATTTGTCAAAACATAGGAGTTTTAATGGGGGCCAGGAAGGGTTGGCGTTGGTATGCGGCATAGGAATCAACACTTGCGTACTTTAAAGCAAAACATAAAAGCTCTATCCAGCTGAAATTCTCAGAATCACTACAGGAAATTAGGTGTAATTGACTGATGTGATCTCATATAACAGGAATTGGACTGAGTGCTTAGTATCCTCACAGTTAAAACAAGTAAATAAAATGAGTTGGCAGTGCACAAAATGCTTATGGTATGTAACAACTCATATAAATTGGCTATATCCTTGATTTAAACATTTTGTAAATATAAATTACTATGCTAGAATATGACAGGGAAGGAAAGAGGAAATGGAAGGGACACAAAAAGAAGATAATAAGGAAAGGGAAAGATAGATGGAAAAGATAAGGAGAGGAGGAAAAGGAGAAAAGAGGTAGAGAAAGAGGGAAAATAAATTTAAATAGGAAAATGCAGAAAACAGGAGGGAGAGAGAGAAGATGCAAATATTTGAGTGGCTACAATATATCTGTATGCACAAAAATCTTCAGAAGAGAAGTGAGAAATCACTGCTTTTTTTCAACTTGTAGTCACCAATAACAATATCCTTATAATAGTACTGATGAATTAGACCGGGTGGAGGGGGAGAGAAGTTTAAGCCCTGATGGGTTCTTGGTCCAACAGTCTCTTCCAGGACCCATTCAGCTCTTGCCAGGAACCTTTAGTCTGAGTTGAGGGGCTCAGCAAGCATATCACCACTGCTAGTTGAATGTTCACAGCAACTTTATTCATAGTAGTGCCAAACTATAAACATTCCAAATGCACATCAGCTGGTGAATAGATAAATAAATTGTGCTACACCTGAACTACAGAATACTACTCAGCAAGAAAGGGGAACAGACTACTGATAGATGTAACAAACATAGATGAATCTTAAAGATATTATGCTAAGTGAAAGAAGCCAGACCTAAAAGGCTGTATATTTTATGACTTCATTTATATGGCATACTAGAAAAGGCAAACTACAGTAATGGAGAACAAATCAGTGGTTGCCAGGACCAGGGTTGGAAGTATAGGATGTCTTCAAAGGCGACTGAGGGAACTTTTGGGGGTGAAAGAAATGTTATTTATCTTGACTGTAGTGGTGGTTACATGTCTACGCTCATTTGTCACAACTCATAGAACTGTATGCTTACAATTGGTGAATTCTAAATTATACCTCAGAAATGGCTGATACAATTCATCTAAGATTAACTTACTACTAAGTGGTGTTGCTCTTGCTTTTTCCCCCTAATCTTCATGAGGAGCAGTATGTAGAAAGCAGATATTTGGGGGCCTAAAGCAAAGATTTAAAGGTGTTTGTTCACAGAATTTCTTAGTGCCTTGTTCATTAAGTTGTAATTCTTCACTCTGGCATTCAAGGTCTTTCATAATCTGCTCCTACTCTGCCTCTCCAACTTTGATTACACACACACACACACACACACACACACACACACACACACACACACTCTTTTTTTTTTAATCTGTGTCATTTTATTTTATTAACATTTTTATTGGAGTATAATTGCTTTACAATGGTGTGTTAGTTTCTGCTTTATAACAAAGTGAATCAGTTATACATATACATATATCCCCATATCTCTTCCCTCTTGCGTCTGCCTCCCTCCCACCCTCCCTATCCCACACTTCTAGCTCGGTGCTTTGTCACACACATACTCTTGACTGCTATCAGGCAGTTCTTCTCACTTCACGCAACATGCCCTCCCTGCTTACTCTCCTAGTACACGTGTACCATGCTTATTTCAATCTATTTGCCTTTGCTATTGCATGTTCTCCCTCTATGCCTGGTATGTCTTACCTTCATTTGTTCAACTGTTTATTGATTGCCTACTATGTGTTAAGTTTTAATAATTAGATACACATTAATAAGACTGCTAAAGTCTCTGTCTTCACAGAGCTGGCCGTTACACTGCAGTATGGAAAGGGTCATATGGTAGTGGAAAATACAGGGTATTAGTACAACAGAGGAAAGGAACAAAACCCAGATTTAGGAAGGGAGTGGTCAGGAATAGTTTCTCAAAAGAAATAACATCTAAGAGGAGCCATGAAAAATACTTTGGTTTTCTCCAGGCACAAGGGAAAGAGTGCTCCATGTGGAAAGAGCTAGAATGCTAAAAGGCCTGAAGGCAAGCAAGAACATGGGAAGGAAGCTGAAGATTTTAAATGATTTAAGTATGGCAAGAACATAGAGGATAAAAGAGGCAAGATATGATGCTGGAGAAAGAGACTGGGTCCAGATTGTGAAGGGCTTTTAGTACCATATCAAGGAGTATGAAATCCTTTAGAGACAAAGGTACCAATGAAACTATTTGAGTAGAAGAGTAACACCCTCATGCTGGAGTTGAGAAAGGTCATGAAATGAGAATGAATAGGATAAGGAGAGACAGGGAGATCACTTAGAAGAAGCTGCAGTTTTCCAAGCAGACTTGACTATGGTGGTGGCAGATATAACAGAGAAAAAAATGTTTAAGAGATAAAGGTAAAATTGGTATTATCTACCAATAGATTTGATGATTTGGATAGAGGGATAGGGTGGCATCAAAGATGACTATCAAATCTCTGCTTGGAAAACCTGATGCAAAGTGATTCCATTCACTGAGATAGGGACATAAGAAAGGTATTCAAGGGGTGATAGATACAAGTTCAGTCTAGGACATGTTAGCTCATGTTTTGTACCCTTGACCACTCTCACCTATATCAACCTTCCCTATGAGAAATCCTAGAGCCTGGTTCATTTACCTGGGCTTTTGTGCCCTACAGACTTCCTAAAGACAATGGAAATCCTTAGGAGCAGGGGCTCTGTCTGAAACTTCTATTACTTCACAGAACCTATCTAGTGCTAAGCATAGAATTAATTCTCAAAAATACTTGTTAATCAACTGAGTACTCTCATGGGGCAATAAAATGTGATATATAAGTGGACTTGCATCACACCCACTAGTGAAGATGGTTAGTGATAAAGAATAGCTCCAGTACAAATAACAAATATAGCAGGAAAGGACTGCATTCATGGTTTAATTTTGTCTCAGTGTACCCAATGAGTAAATACAATTTCATATGAAATCCATCAAAATTGCTTAATACTTAAATGAGAGCTCTTGATTATTTTATAGAGAAGAAAATTTTTTGGTGCTCTTAAGAATCACACTCCTGGGGAAGCGGAGAATGGAGGAGGGCTGGCTGCACCTCAAAGAAATCTATGTGGTCAACGTTTGTGTACATTTTTATGAAGATGTCCTTGCAGCACCTGTGATCATTTAGCAGGCACTATCATGAGTGTTTAAAACACTGTTGAAAATAGCAGTATTTGAAGAAACCGGATGTCACTTAAGATATGATCTGTGGATAAACATCACATGCTGCTGGCTTTCTTACAAAATGAATGGCAGCCGTTCTCCAGACCTGGTGCCAAGAAGCATGAGAGGAGCTGCAATCCACCTTCCACGGTGAGGCTGGCTCCAGATGCACAGCACAGTTGATTTCCTCCCAATTTGGATGGAGTAGGATCTTCGGGGATAGCTTCAAGACGGTGGAGGAGTAAGACATGGAGATTACCTTCCTCCCCACAAATACATCAAAAATACATCTACATGTGGAACAGCTTCTACAGAACATCTACTGAACGTGGGCAGACACCTCAGACTTCCCAAAAGGCAAGAAACTCCCCACGTAGCTGGGTAGGGCAAAAGATAAAAGGAGACAAAATAATAGGTAAAATAGATAGCTAGTAGGAAGCAGCTGCATAGCACAGGGAGATCAGCTCGGTGCTTTGTGACCACCTAGAGTGGTGGAATAGGGGGGGTGGGAGGGAGACGCAAGAGAGAGGAGATATGGAGATATATGTATACGTATACCTGATTCACTTTGCTATAAAGCAGAAATTAACACACAATTGTAAAGCAATTATACTCCAATAAAGAGGTTAAAAGAAAAAAAAAACGAATAGGAACAGGCCCTGCACCTCTGGGAGGGAGCTGTGAAGGAGGAAAAGCTTCCACACACTAGGAAGCCCCTTCACTGGTGGAGATAGGGGGTGGGCAGGGGGGAAGCTTCGGAGCCACGGAAAAGAATGCAGCAACAGGGGTGCAGAGGGCAAAGCAGAGAGATTTCCGCACAGAGGATCGGTGCCGACCAGCTCTCACCAGCCTGAGACGCTTGTCTACTCACCGGCTGGGCAGGACGGGTGGGGCTGGGAGCTGAGGATTGGGCTTCGGAGGTCAGATCTCAGGGAGAGGACTGGGGTTGGCTGTGTGAACACAGCCCGAAGGGGGCTAATGCGCCATAGCTAGCTGGGAGGGAGTCCAGGAAAAAGTCTGGACCTGCCTAAGAGGCAAGAGACCATTGTTTTGGGGTGTGCGAGGAGAAGGGATACAGAGCACCACCTAAATAAGCTCCAGAGACAGGCGCGAGCTGCAGCTAACAGCCCGGACACCAGAGATGGGCATGAGACACTAAGGCTGCTGCTGCCGCCACCAAGAAGCCTGTGTGCAAGCACAGGTCACTCTCCACACCTCTCCTCCCGGGAGGCTGTGCAGCCCGCCACTGCCAGGGTCCCGTGATCCAGGGACAACTTCCCCAGGAGAACACACATCGTGCCTCAGGCTGTTGCAACATCACGCCAGCCTCTGCCACTGCAGGCTCGCCCCGCATTCCGTATCCCTCCCTCCCCCTGGCCTGAGCGAGCCAGAGCCCCATAATCAGCTGCTACTTTAACCCCGTCCTGTCTGGGTGGGGAACAGACACCCTCAGGCGACATATAAGCAAAGGCAGGGCCAAATCAAAGCTGAACCCCAGAAGCTGTGCGAACAAAGAAGAGAAAGTGAAATCTCTCCATGCAGCCTCAGGAGCAGCAGGTTAAATCTCCGCAATCAACTTGATGTACGCTGCGTCTGTGGAATACCTGAATAGACAATGAATCATCCCAAAATTGAGGTGGTGGATTTTGGGATCAACTGTAGAGTTCGGGTTTGCTTTCTGCATCTAACTTGTTTCCGATTTTATGTTTATCGTGGTTTAGTATTTACAGCTTATTATCATTAGTAGATTTGTTTATTGATTTGGTTGCACTCCTACTTTTATATATATATATATATTTTTCCTTTTTCTCCTTTTGTGAGTGTGTATGTGTATGCTTCTTTGTGTGATTTTGTCTGTACAGGTTTGCTTTTAATATTTGTCCTAGGGTTCTGTCTGTCCTTTTTTTTTTTTTAATAGTTTTTAGTGCTTGTTTTCATTGGTGGATTTGTTTTTGGTTTGGTTGCTCTCTCTTTCTTTCTATTTTTTATTACTTTTTAATATTTTATATTTAATAATATATTTTTTATTTTAATACTTTATTTTATTTTTCTTTCTTTCTTTCTTTCTTTCTTTCTTTCTTTCTTTCTTTCTTTCTTTCTTTCTTTCTTTTCTCCCTTTTCTTCTGAGCCAGGTGGCTGACAGAGTCTTGGTGCTCCAGCTGGGTGTCAGGCTTGAGTCTCTGAGGTGGGAGAGCCAAGTTCAGAACATTGGTCCACCAACGACCTCCTGGCCCCACGTAATATAAAATGGCGAAAGCTCTCCCAGATATCGCCATCTCAATGCTAATACCCAGCTCCACTCAACGACCAGCAAGCTACAGTGCTGGACACCCCATGCCAAGCAGCTAGCAAGACAGGAACACAATTCCACCCATTAGCAGAGAGGCTGCCTAAAATTATAATAAGTTCACATACACCCAAAAACACACCACCAGATGCGCTCCTGCTCACCAGAAAGACAAGATACAGCCTCATCCAGCAGAACACAGGCAACTAGGCCCCTCCACCCGAAAGCCTACACAACCTACTGAACCAACCTTATCCACTGGGGCAGACACAAAAGACAATGGTAACTACGAACCTGCAGCTTGCAGAAAGGAGACCCCAAACACAGTAAGTTAAGCAAAATGAGAAGACAGAGAAATACACAGCAGATGAAGGAGCAAGATAAAAAACCACCAGACTAAACAAATGAAGAGGAAGTAGGCAGTCTACCTGAAAAATAATTCAGAGTAATGATAGTAAAGATGATCCAAAATCTTGGAAATAGAATGGAGAAAATACAAGGAACGTTTAACAAGGACTTGGAGGAACTAAACAGCAAACAATGATGAACAACACAATAAATGAAATTGCAAATTCTCTAGAAGAAATCAATAGCAGAATAACTGAGGAAGAAGAACGCATAGGTGACCTGGAAGATAAAAAAGTGGAAATAACTACCACAAAGCAGAATAAAGAAAAAGAATGAAAAGAATTGATGAGAGTCTCAGAGACTTCTGGGACAACATTAAACGTACAGACATTGGAAATATAGGGGTCCCAGAAGAAGAAGAACAAAAGAAAGGGGCTGAGAAAATATTTGAAGAGATTATAGTTGAAAACTTCCCTAATATGGGAAAGGAAATAGTCAATCAAGTACAGGAAGCAAAGAGCATCCCACCCGGGATAAATCCAAGGAGAAACACGCCAAGACACATATTAATCAAACTGTCAAAAATTAAATACAAAGAAAAAATATTAAAAGCAGCAAGGGAAAAGAAACAAATAACATACAAGGGAATCCCCATAAGGTTAACAGCTGATCTTTCAGCAGAAACTCTGCAAGCCAAAAGGGAGTGGCAGAACATATTTAAAGTGATGAAAGGGAAAAAGCTACAATCAAGATTACTCTACACAGCAAGGATCTCATTCAGATTCGACTGAGACAGTTAAAAATTTACAGACAAGCAAAAGCTAAGAGAATTCAAACCACCAAACCAGCTTTACAACAAATCCTAAAGGAACTTCTCTAGGCAGTAAACACAAGAGAAGGAAACGACCTACAAAAACGAACAAAAAACAATTAAGAAAATGGTAATAGGAACACATTATTGATAACTACCTTAAATGTAAATGGATTAAATGCTCCAACCAAAAGACATAGACTGGCTGAATGGATACAAAAACAAGACCCATATATATGCTGTCTACAAGAGACCCACTTCAGACCTAGGGACACATACAGACTGAAACTGAAGGGATGGAAAAAGATATGCCATGCAAGTGGAAATCAAAAGAAAGCTGAAGTAGCAATTCTCATATCAGACAAAATAGACTTTAAAACAAAGACTGTTACAAGAGACAAAGAAGGACACTACATAATGATCAAGAGATGAATCCAAGAAGAAGATATAACAATAGTAAATATTTATGCACCCAACATAGGAGCACCTCAATACATAAGGCAAATGCTAACAGCCATAAAAGGGGAAATCGATAGTGACACAATCATAGTAGGGGACTTTAACACCCCAATTTCACCAATGTACAGATCATCCAAAATGAAAGTAAATAAGGAAACACAAGCTTTAAAAGATACATTCAGCAAGATGGACTTAATTGATATTTATAAGACATTCCATCCAAAAAAGACAGAATACACTTTTTTCTCAAGTACTTGGGTCACAAATCAAACCTTGGTAAATTTAAGAAACTTGAAATTGTATCAAGTATCTTTTCCGACCACATGCTATGAGACTAGATATCAATTACAGAAAAAATATGTAAAAAATACAAACACATAGAGGCTAAACAATACACGACTTAATAACCAAGAGATCACTGAAGAAATCAAAGAGGAAATTAAAAAATACCTTGAAACAAATGACAATTAAAAAACGATGACCCAAAACCTATGGGATGCAGGAAAACCAGTTCTAAGAGGGAAGTTTATACCAATAAAATCCTACGTCAAGAAACAAGAAACATCTCAAATAAACAACCTAATCTTACACCTAAAGCAATTAGAGAAAGAAGAACAAAAAAACCCCAAAGTTGGCAGAAGGAAAGAAATCATAAATATCACATCAGAAATGAATAAAAAAGAAATGAAGGAAACAATAGCTAAGATCAATAAAACCAAAAGCTGGTTCTTTGAGACAATAAACAAAATTGATAAACCACTAGCCAGACTCATCAGGAAAAAAAGGAAGAAGACTCAAATGAACAGAATTAGAAATGAAAAAGGAGAAGTAACAACTGACACTACAGAAATACAAATGATCATGAGAGATTACTACAAGCAACTATATGCCAATAAAACGGACAACCTGGAAGAAATGGACAAATTCTTAGCAAAGCACAACCTCCCGAGACTGATCCAGGAAGAAATAGAAAATATAAACAGACCAATCATAAGCACTGAAATTGAAACTGAGATTAAAACTCTTCCAACAAACAAAAGCCCAGGACCAGATGTATTCACAGGCGAATTCTACCAAACATTTAGAGAAGAGTTAACACCTATCCTTCTCAAACTCTTCCAAAATATAGCAGAGGGAGGAACACTCCTAAACTCATTCTATGAGGCCAACATCACCTTGATACCAAAAGCAGACAGTGATGTCACAAAAAAAAGCAAACTACAGGCCAATATCACTGATGAACATAGATGCAAAAATCCTCAACAAAATACTAGCAAAAGAATCTAGCAGCACATTAAAAGGATCATACACCATGATCAAGTGGGGTTTATCCCAGGAATGCAAGGATTCTTCAATATACACAAATCAATCAATGGGATACACCATATTAACAAATTGAAGGAGAAAAACTATATGATCATCTCAGTAGATGCAGAAAAAGCTTTGGACAAAATTCAACAGTCATTTATGTTAAAAACCCACCAGAAAGCAGGCATAGAGGGAACTTACCTCAACATAATGCAGGCCATATATGACAAACCCACAGCCAACATCGTTCTCAAAGGTGAAAAACTGAAACCATTTCCACTAAGATCAGGAACAAGACGAGATTGCCCACTCTCACCACTATTATTCAACATAGTTTTGGAAGTTTTAGCCACAGCAATCAGAGAAGAAAAAGAAATAAAAGGAATACACACTGGAAAAGAAGAAGTAAAACTGTCACTGTTTGCACATGACATGATACTGTACGTAGACAATCCCAAAGATGCTACCAGAAAACTACTAGAGCTAATAAATGAATTTGGTAAAGTAACAGGATATAAAATTAATGCACAGGAATCTCTTGCATTCCTATACACTAATGATGAAAATTCTGAAAGAAAAATTAAGGAAACACTCCCATTTACCATTGCAACAAAAAGAATAAAATACCTAGGAATAAACCTACCTAAAGAGACAAAAGTCCTTTATGCAGAAAACTATAAGACACTGATGAAAGAAATTAAAGGTGATAGAAACAGTTGGAAAGATAGACCATGTTCTTGGAATGGAAGAATCAACATTGTGAAAATGACTATACTACGCAAAGCAATCTACAAATTCAATGCAATCCCTATCAAAATAACAATAGCATTTTTCACAGAACTAGAACAAAAAAGTTCACAATTTGTATGGAAACACAAAAGACCTCGAATAACCAAAGCAATCTTGAGAAAGAAAAATGGAGCTGGAGGAATCAGGCTCCCTTACTTCAGACTATAGTACAAAGCTACAGTAATCAAGACAGTATGATACTGGCACAGAAACAGAAATACAGATCAATGGTACAAGATAGAAAGCCCAGAGATAAACCCACACACATATGGTCACCTTATCTTTGGTAAAGGAGACAAGAATATACAATGGAGAATAGAGAGCCTCTTCAATAAGTGGTGCTGGGAAAACTGGACAGCTACATGTAAAAGAATGAAATGAGAGCACTCCCTAACACCACACACAAAAATAAACTCAAAATTGATTAAAGACCTAAGTGTAAGTCCAGACACTATAAAACTCTTAGAGGAAAACATAGGCAGAACACTCTATGACATAAATCACAGCAAGATCCTTTTTGAGCCACCTCCTAGAGAAATGGAAAGAAAAAGAAAAATAAACAAATGGGACCTTATGAAACTTAAAAGCTTTTGTACGGCAAAGGAAACCATAAACAAGACGAAAAGCCAACCCTCAGAATGGGAGAAAGTATTTGCCAATGAAGCAACTGACACAGGATTAATCTCCAAAATTTACAAGCAGCACCTGAAGCTCAATATCAAAAAAAGAAACAACCCAATCCAAAAATGGGCAGAAGCTCTAAATAGACATTTCTCCAAAGAAGGCATACAGATTGCCAACAAACACATGAAAGGATGCTCAACATCACTAATTATTAGAGAAATGCAAATCAAAACTACAATGAGGTATCACCTCACAGCAGTCAGAATGGCCATCATCAAAAAAATCTACAAACAATAAATGCTGGAGAGGGTGTGGAGAAAAGGGAACCCTCTTGCACTGTTGGTGGGAATGTAAATTGATACAGCCACTATGGAGAACAGTATGGAGGTTCCTTAAAAAACTAAAAATAGCATTACCATATGACCCCACAATCCCGGAACTCGCATGTACCCTGAGAAAACCATAATTCAAAAAGACACATGCAACTCAATGTTCATTGCAGCACTATTTACAATAGCCGGGTCATGGAAGCAACCTAAATGTCCATCAACAGACAAATGGATAAAGAAGATGTGGTACATATATACAATGGAATATTATTCAGCCATAAAAGGGAACGGAATTGGGTCATTTGTAGGGACGTGGATGGACCTAGAGACTGTCATACAGAGTAAGTCAGAAAGAAAAATAAATATCGTATAGTAATGCATATATGTGGAATCTAGAAAAATGGTACAGGTGAACCAGTGTGCAAGGCAGAAATAGAGACACAGATGTAGAAGACAAACGTATGGACACCAAGGGGGGAAAGTGGGTATGGCAGGGCGATGGTGGTGGGATGAATTGGGAGATTAGGATTGACATATATACACTAATATATATAAAATTGATAACTAATAAGAACCTGCTGTATAAAAAATAAATAAAATTCAAAAAAATAAAAACTAGAAATACAACTACCATACAACCCAGCAATGCCACTACTGGGCATATACCCTGAGAAAACCATAATTCAAAAAGAGTCATGTACCACAATGTTCATTACAGCTCTATTTACAACAGCCAGGACATGGAAGCAACCTAAGTGTCCATCGATAGATGAATGGATAAAGAAGATGTGGCACATATATACAATGGAATATTACTCAGCCATAAAAAGAAATGAAATTGAGTTATTTGCAGTGAGGTGGATGGACCTAGAGACTGTCAAACAGAGTGAAGTAAGTCAGTAAGAGAAAAACAAATACCATATGCTAACACATATATATGGAATATATATATTAAATAAAAAGGGTCTTCCTTGGTGGCGCAGTGGCTGAGAGTCCACCTGCCAATGCAGGGGACATGGGTTCGAGCCCTGGTCTGGGAAGATCCCACATGCCGTGGAGCAACTGGGCCTGTGAGCCACAACTACTGAGCCTGCGCGTCTGGAGCCTGTGCTCCACAACGGGAGAGGCCGCGACAGTGAGAGGCCTGCACACTGCAATGAGGGGTGGCCCCCACTTGCCGCAACTGGAGAGGGCCCTCGCGCAGAGACGAAGACCCAACACAGCCAAAAATAAATAAATAAATTTAAACAAAAAAGAAAAGATGATTACTATCTTAAAAAAAAAAGGTTCTGTAGAACCTAGGGGCAGGACAGGAATAAAGACACAGACATAGAGAATGGACTTGAGGACACGGGGAGAGGGAAGGGTAAGCTGGGATGAAGTGAGAGAGTGGCATGGACATATATACACTACCAAACGTAAAATAGATAGCTAGTGGGAAGCAGCCGCATAGCACATGGAGATCAGCTCGGTGCTTTGTGACCACCTAGAGGGGTGGGATAGGGAGGGTGGGAGGGAGATGCAAGAGGGAGGAGATATGGGGATATATGTATATGTATAGCTGATTCACTTTGTTATAAAAAAGAAACCAACACAACATTGTAAAGCAATTATACTCCAACAAAGATGTTAAAAAAAAAAAAGAATCACACTTTTTGGTGACCTAAATGAGAAGGAAATTCAAAAAAGAGGGGATATAGGTATATGTATAGTTGATTCATTTTGCTGTACAGTAGAAACTAATACAACGCTGTAAAGCAACTATACTCCAATAAAAATTAATTTTAAAAAATGTATCACACTCTTTAAGAATCTTCAAGTTGGAAGGACCATGAAAGGTTTTCTGGTCCAATCCCCAGTTGATTCTAGAATTCCTTCTACAATATCCCTGCTGATAGTCATATAGTTGGTACTTACATACTATTAATGACAAGGAGCTCACTATGTCCCAACTCTACCTATTCCATCTTCAGAGAGCTGAGTGTTGAGAGTTGAGTGTTCTTCCTTATAATCAACCTAATTATGTCTCCAAAAAGTACAATGTTTAATTTATGTATTGTTCACTTACATGTTAAAAAGTGGAGATTATAGCCCTTTTAGTTTTGTATTCTCTAGGCCACTCTGACCACTTTCATCAAACACTCTTTATATGATATAGTTTTTCATTCTTCACCCATCATATTTGCTCATCTGAGTGTGTGCTGGTTTATTTATGTCTTCATGAATTCTGGCACCCAGAACCAAGTAAAATATTCCAGGTGTCATCTTGTAAGGACAGAGAACAGTAAGATTATCATCTCTTTCATTCTGGAAATTCTACTCCTGTAAATATATATCTAAACTGACAGCAGCTTTTTAATCTGTGGTTAATATGGATATACACTGAGGGTTGATTTCCAGCTCTACCTTTCTTACATGCACTGCTTCTAAGCTATGATCTGTGGGAACCAAGTGAAAACTTCAATGTGCAAGTCAAGTTCCCTCTATTCGCATTTGTTGTATCATATTTTAAAGTTAAGATTAGTATATTACATCTCTCGTCGCTGTAGATCATTTGCCTATTTCTGATGGGTACATGAGAATTATACATAACAGAGCTCTTTGTGCCATATTCATCTTGAAGCCTGTTATGGACCGAATGTTTGCCTCCCACCAAAATTCAAATATTCATGCCCCAACTTCCAATGTGACTGTGTTGGGAGATAAGGCCTTCATGGAGTTAACTAAGGTTAAATGAGGTCATGAGGGTGGGGCCCTGATACAATAGGATTATTGTTTTTATAAGAAGAGACATCAGAGGGCACACTCTTTCTCTTTCCCATGTTAGGACACAGAGAGAAGGCAGCCATCTGCAAGGCAGAAAGAGAACTCTTACCAGAAGCTGACCATGATGGAACCTTCATCTTGGACTTCCAGCCTCCAGAACTATAAGAAAATAAATTTCTGCTGCTTAAGCCAGACAGTATGTGGTAATTTGTTATGGCAGCCCAAGCAGACTAAGAGAGAACCCCAGCCTAGCATAGTGCTTGGAATATTATCAGAGTTTAGCAGAAGTCTGCTACTCGACTAAAAGATAGACATTTTCTTAAAAAGGCAAAAATGTTGAAAATATTTTTATAGTTTTCACTTTGACTATTCTGCAGTAATATGGGGGCTTCTTACTGGTCATATTGGAAGCCAGTTGCAATCCTAAATCACACTCAAAAGACCTCGCTGACTACTTTTCTCACAAACCTCTTCTGCACCCTGGTTTCTCAATGTGAAAATGTTTGGGTTTATAATTGGGAAGACAGTAGTACTGACCAGAAAAACAACATGATGATAAATTAATTTGGTTGATATACTGATGAAGTCCCACAGACAAATCACAGTGTAGCACAGTAAAGGATTGTGGCTGTCAGTTTAAAGGGGCAGGTAGAAATCCCATGCGGGATGAGATCATCAGATTGATAGAAAGCAAGTGGTTTCATATGAGTTTTATGCAATATTATAACACCAAAGGAAAACCAGACATGACCTAGAAAGTTCTTATCTTCACATAGACAACAACTATAAACTCTGGACAAAATACAAGAAACAATGACCTAAAACTTCTGTAGAGTGAACAAAAGCAAGCAGATTCTAGGAGTTAATTCTTAGAGAAAGGAGACAGCATAGGATGAGTTACCTATTTTCATGACTTTTAGCCTAGAGCCAGATGCAGTCAGTACCATGTGGGAAGACCAGAATTCCAAAAGAGTTCTTCTGGCTTGAAGAATCATAGCACAAAGTTTGAGGCAAACACTGACACTGCAAAATGAGAGGAAAATTCCGTAAAGGAGAAAACCACAAAGGATAAGCCTCAAAATCTATATGTAATCTCTATTAGAATCTCTGACTGAACTCTTCCCTATGTCTGTGTGGAGAAGACCTCAAGAAGGACAGTTAAGGATAAGATAATTTAACTGAGATTTGATCTGTCATTAAGAAGACAGAGTTTGAAGTTTTAATCCAAATATGGGTTTTTTTTTTGAATTTTTGAATTTTATTTTATTTAATTTTTTATACAGCAGGTTCTTATTAGTTATCCATTTTATACATATTAGTGTATATATGTCAATCCCAATCTCCCAATTCATCACACCACCCCCGCCCCACCAAATATGTTAATACCTTCTTAAACAAAATATCAATCCTCTTTAGAGGAACATGAAATAATCCAGAATTTCCATAACATGTGTCCAGAATACAACCTAAAATTACTTGACACAAAGTACCAGAAAAATGTGACACAGTAACAAGAGAAATAATAATAAAGGGGACCAAGTCCAAGATGATTCAGATGTTGAATTATCAGAAAAGGATTTTTTAAAGCAACTATATCCATGCTCAATGATAAAAAGGAACATATGCTTATAAAAATGAAAATACCACATCAGTGAAATATAAATTATAAAAAAGAACCAAATGGAAATGCCAGAACTTAACACAATATTTGAAATATAAAAATTCACTGAAAGATGATAACATAGAAAGACAGAAAACTTGTTGACAGATCAATAGACAGTATCCAATCTGAAGAAGAGAGAAAAATTCAGGAAAAATGATCAGAGTCTTAATTAAATGGAGTACCAGATGGAAAAGTGCAGAAAGTATATTTGAGGAAATAATAATACCCCAAAATATCCACAGTTTGATGAAAGGCATAAATTTATAGACTCAAAAAGTTCAATGAATCCAAAGACGAACAAATACAAAGAAAATCACTCTTAGGCATATCACAGTTAAACTGCTGAAAACCAAAGATTTTGAGAAATATCTAGAAAGACACCAGAGAAAAATGACACATTACATAAAGATGAACAATAACTCAAAGGACCATGGACTTTTTTTTTTTCGTTCTTTATTTTTTAACATCTTTATTGGAGTATAATTGCTTTACAATGGTGTGTTAGTTTCTGCTTTATAACAAAGTGAATCAGCTATACATATACATATATCCCCATATCTCTTCCCTCTTGCATCTCCCTCCCTCTCACCCTCCCTATCCCACCCCTCTAGGTGGTCAAAAAGCACCGAGCTGATCTCCTTGTGCTATGCGGCTCCTTCCCTCTAGCTATCGGTTTTACATTTGGTAGTGTACTACTAGTGGACCATGGACTTCTAATCAAAAGCTATGGAGACCAGAAGATAGTGGGAGGACATCTTAAAGAACTAAAGTACAAAGGCAAATAATCAGCCAAGAATCCTACATCAAGTAAAAATATTCCTCAAGAATGAAGGCAAAAATAAAAATGTTTCTATACATAAGGAAACTAAGGAAATTTAGTCATCAGCAGACCTTCCCTACAAGAACTGCTAAAGGAATTTCTACAGACGAAATGGAAATAATACTGGTTGGAAACTAAGACACTCTGGAAGAAATAAAGATTATTAAAAGGGTAGAGATCTTAGTAAATATAAAATAAATTTTCTCTTAATTAAGAAAAATACAGGGAACTCCTGGTTTCAGTCTTAACATATAAAAAACTTAGAAGTTGTCATTCTCATCCTTACAATAAGAAAATGCTGGACAAAAAAATTAATGACTTTTCTTAGACTCAGAGACTTGTGGTGGTAGGACAAACAAACACTTCAAAATCTGGAGTAACAAGTGTCAATCAGATCTGCTTACCTTGAGGAGACCTGCTGAAAGCCAGCAGCAGTAGGACTACTTAATTCACTAGTAATTATGAAAAATCGTTGGAGGCTGAGTGTGGACTTGTGTGGGTGTGAAAAATTCCTGGGGGCAAAATATAGGGGTCTCTCCACACTTTTGTGGAGTTTTCCTCCAGGAATCCCATAATATTCTCACAGTGAGGATGAGAAAAAAACTTCTAGTGGCTCTGACAGGGGAAGAAGAAATAAGAGAAAAATATGGAAAAATTATGGAACAATATCAAAAGGAGTAATATACATGCGACTGAAATACCAGAAAGAGAGAACAGCGTAGAAGAAATATTGGAAACATTAACGGCTAAGAACTTTAAAAAATTTATGGTTACCTAAACCACAGATCTGGGAAACTCTGAGAATACTAAGCAAGATAAACACCAAACACACACACACACACACACACACACACACACACACACACACACACACACACACACACACCTGGTTATATCATATTCAGACTGCAGAAACCAAATACAAAGAGGAATCTTGAATGAAGCCAGAAGGGGAAAACAAAATCTAACAGATTATAAACAAAGACTATGAAATGTGTATGCAAACAAATTAGATAACTGAGATGAAAGGGACAAATTCCTAGAAACAAATTACCAAAGCTGACTTAAAAAGAAATAGAAAAATCTGAGCAGACATATAACAAGTAAAGAGATTGAATTAGTATTGAAAATCTCCAAAGAAAGTAAAACCCAGAAAAAGATGGCTTTACTGGTGAATTCTACCAAACATTTAAAAAACATTAACATTAATCTTCCACAACTCTTCCAAAAACTACAATGCTTCCCAACTCATTCTGTGAGGCCAATATTAACCTGATACTACAGTCAAGCAAATAGTTCATAAAGAAACAAAACTACAGAAGAATATCCCTAATAAATCTAGATGCAAAAAATCCACAACAAAATTGTAGCAAACTGATTCCAGCAGCACATAAAAAGGATTATATACCATGACCAAGGAGAAATTACCACAGAAATGAAGGTTGGTTTAATATGCAAAAATCAATGTAATAAACCATAGCTTAAAGAACAAAAGCTACATGACCATTTCAACAGACACAGTAAAAGCATTTGACAAAATCAATCAACATTTCATGATAAAAGCACTCAGCAGTCTAGGAATAGAAAGGTTAGAGACTTACCTCACATCAAACACAAAAATTAACTCAAAGGGACCCTAGACCTAAATTTAAAACCTAAACCTGCAACATTTATAGAAAAAATGTAAGAGAAAATCTTTATAGTCTTGGGTCAGGCCAAGATTTCTTAGATACAACACCAAAGACATGATCCATAATTGAGAAAATAATTTATAAATTGGATTTCATGAAACTTGACATTTGAGCTTCAAAATACATTAGGAAAATGAAAAGCCAAGCCTGGACTGGAGGAAAATATTTGCAAATCATACATCCACTATAGCATTTTTATCCAGAATATATGAAGAAAAATTAAAACTCAATAGTAAGAAGATAAACAACCCAATTAAAGATATGGATAATGATTTAGATAGACATTTTCCTAAAGAAAATAAACAAATGGCTAATAAGCACATGAGAAGATGGTAAATAAAATACCAACACACCCTCTAGAATGTATACTATGCAGCAGAAAGACTACACCAAGTGTTGGTATGGATATGGATAAATTGGAATCTTTATACACTGCTGATGGGAATACAAAATGGCACACGCACACTTTGGAAAACAGTGTGGCAGTTTCTTTTACATTCAGCTTAAACTTATAGTGTGATTGAACATTTCCACTCATAAAAATCTACCCAAGAGAAATAAAAACATATGCTCAAAGACATATACAGCATAGCAACATTGTTCATAATAGCTCAAAACTTACAATATTACAAGTATCTGTTGACTGGTGAATAGGTAAAAAATAATGTAGTTTATCCACACAGTGGAATGCCTTTTGGCAACTTAAACAATGAACTACTGATATGTGCTATAACATGGATGAACTTCAACAACATTATGCTAAATGAAACAAGCAATACACAAAAGATATATACGTATGATTCCATTCAGGTGAAACACTTAGTGGAAAAGTAAATTTTTAGAGACAGAAAACTGATCCGTGGTTGTCTAAGGTTAGGAATAAATATAATCCTAGGATTATATAGGAGAGCTAGGATTAACTGTAAGTGGACACAAGGGAACTTTTTAAGGGGATGAAAATATTCTAAAACTGAATTGTCATGATGGGAGCACAGCTCTATAAATCTAATGAAATAATTGAATTGTTCCAATACACTGGGTGAATTTTATGGTGTGTAAATTAAATCTCAATAAAACTGTGAAAATAAAGATAACAAGAGGATGTTATGAGTAACTTTATGCCAGTAAATTTGGCAGATTCCTTCAAGACAGAACTTATCAAAACTGACTGAAGTTTAAACTGATAGAAGAAAATTTGAATATCCTTAAATCTATTTCTAAAATTGAAATATCAAAAATCTTTCTACAGAGAAACTCCAGGGCCAGATGGTTTCATTGTGACTCCTATCAAAACATTAAGGAATGATATTTATACAAACACTTTCGCATAATTGAGGAAGAAGGCACACATCCAAACTCATTTTATGTGGTTTTAACTCTAATATCAAAACCTGCAAAGGCATTATAAATAAATGAGAAGTACAAATAAATATCCCCCATGAATATACATGTGAAACTCTTTAACAAAATATTAGCAGTCAAATCCAGCAATATATAAAGAGGATAATATAGCATGACAAGTACGGTTTATCCCAAGAATGCAAGGTTCGCTTAACATTCCAAAATCAATCATTTATTCAGTATATTGAGATAACAAGGGAGAAAAGAAATTATAATTTTAATGTATGTAGACATGTGACAAAATTAAACACAAATTTATTATAAATAGGAGTAGAAAGGAATTCCTCAATTAGATAAAGTGTATCTATAAAGAGTCTATAGCTAACGTCTTATTCATTGCTAAAGTATTGAATGCTTGGCCATGATATTAAATTGGGAACAAGATAAAGATGCCTACTTTTACAACTACTATTCAACACTGTTTTGGAAGTCCTAGTCATCGCAATAAGGCAAAGTAAAATAAAAGGCATAATGTTTGGAAAAGAAGATGCAAAACTGTCTCTATTTGAAGATGTCATGATTACTTACACAGAAAATCCTAAGGAATCTACACAATATCTAGTAGAACTAACAGGTGAATTCAGCAATGTCGCAGGACACAAGGTTACTACACAAAAATAATTGTATTTATAAATTAAACTTTTTATCTTAAAATAATAACAGTCTAAGAAATAATACAGCAAAATCCAATTTACCCTTTACCCACTTTCCCTAACGGTAACATCTTGAAAAACTACAGAACAGTATAAATACCAAGATATTGACATTGATAGAAAGCAGTTCCATCTCCATAAGGATCCTTCCTGTTGCTCTTTTATAGCCATACTCACTTCGGTATCCCTTTACCCATCCTTGACTTCTGGCAACTACAGCTCTGTCCTCCATTTCTATAATTCTGTCAATTCAAAAATGTTATATACATAGAATTACACAGTATACGACCTTTTGTGTTTGGCTTATTTCATTCAGCATAATTCCCTGGATATTTGTCTAAGTTGTTGCATGTTTCTATAATTTTCTCTTTTTATTGGTGAGTAGTATTCCATGGTAAGGAGGTACCACAGTTTATCTGTTCATCCATGAACATCTTGATTGCTTCCAATTTTGTGCTACTATAAATAAAGCTACTATAAATACTCATGTTTAGGTTTTTCTATAAACTTAACTCCTTGTTTCTTCGGGATAAATGTCCAAAAATGCAATTGCTGGCTTGTGTGGGAGTTGCACGTTTAGTTTTCTAAGAAACTGCTTATTTGTCAGAGTTGCTAGGCACTTTTACATTACTTTTGCCAGTGAATGAGTGATCAAGTTTCTCTGCATTCTCAACAGCAGTTGGTGTTATCACTATTTTGTATTTTGGCCATTCTGATAGGTGTGTTGTGGTATCTCATGGTTTGCTGGTCACTAATGGTTAACGATATTCAACATCTTTATATATGCTTATTTGCCATCTTTATATCCTCTTTGGTGAAATATCTGTTCATGTTTTTGCACATTTTATAATTAGATTGAGTTTTTTTAAAATTTATTTTTATTTATTTTTGGCTGCGTTGGGTCTTTGTTGCCACATGCGGGCTTTCTCTAGTTGTGGTGAGCCGGGGCTACTCCTCGTTGCAGTGCATGGGCTTCTCATTGTGGTGGCTTCTCTTGTTGTGGAGCACAGGCTCTAGGCTCATGGGCTTCAGTAGTTGTGGCACGTGGGCTCAGCAGTCGTGGCTCGTGGACTCTAGAGCGCAGGCTCAGTAGTTGTGGCACAGGGGCTTAGTTGTTCCGCGGCATGTAGGATCTTCCTGGACCAGGGCTCGAACCCATGTTCCCTGCATTGGCAGGCGGATTCTTAGCCACTGCACCACCAGGGAAGTCCCAAGATTGAGTTTTTAATCATTGTGTTTTGGGAGTTCTTTTTAAATTCTAGACACTAGTTCTTTAGTATGTGGTTTGCAAATGGTTGCTCCCAGTCTGTGCCTTGTTTTTCATCCTCTTAAGAGTAAATTTTGCAGAGCAAATTTTAAAAGTTTGATAGAGTCCAACTTATTAATTTTTCCTTTTATGTATCATGATTTTGGTGTCAAGTCTAAGAACAATTTGCTTAGTCCTAGGTCCTGAAGATTTTCTCCTATGGTTTTTTTCCTGAAAGTTTTTTAGTTTTATATTTAATATTTATATCCATGGATGGAAACAAAAGGAAAAATATACAAATGGAACTATATCAAACTAAAAACTTCTGCACAGTGAAAGAAAACATCAACAAAATAAAAAGGCAACCTAGTTAATGGGAGAAGATATTTGCAAATCGTTTATCAAGTAAGGGGTTAATATCCAAAATATATAAAGAACCCACACAACTCAACATCAAAAAACAAACAAACAATCAAACAAACCCAAACAACCTGATTAGAAAAGAGGCAGAGGATCTGAACAGACATTTTCCCAAAGAAGACATACAGATGGCCAACAGCACATTAAAAGGTGCTCAATATCACTAATCACCAACGAAATGTAAATCAAAACCGCAATGACATATCACCTCACACCTGTCACAATGGCTATTATCAAAAGAAGAAGAAATAACAAGTGTTGGTGAAGATGTGGAGAAAAGGGAGCCCTCGTACACTGTGGGTGGGAATGTAAACTGGTGCAGCTTCTATGGAAAACAGTATGGAGACTCCTCAAAAAATTAAAAATAGAACTACCATATGAGCCAACAATTCCACTTCTGGGTATTTAGCTGAAGAAACAAAAACACTAATTAGAAAAGACATAAGCACCCCTGTGTTCACAGCAGCACTATTTACAATAGCCAAGATACGGAAATGACCTAAGTGTTCATCAATGGGCGAATAGTTTTCTTTGTTGTGCAAAAGCTTTTTAGTGTGATGTGGTCCCATTTGTTTATTTTTGCTTTTGTTTCCCTTGCCTAAGGAGACGTATCCCCCCAAAAATTACTAAGACCAATATCAAAAAATTACAAAAGCTCTTAGGAAAAATCAAAGAAATACTAAGTAACTGGGGTAAATACATAATGTTCATGGTTTAGGAGACTTCGTTAAGAAGCCGTTTCTCTCCAAATTGATCTACGGGTTCAATATAACCACATTCAAGGCATCAGCAGATTTTGGTATAAAAATTGACTAATTATAAAGTTAATGTGAAAATTCAAAAGACCTAGAAAAACCAAAGCGATGTTGAAAAAGAACACAGTTGAAAGACATACATCACTTGATTTAAGGACAATATTAAAATACAGTAATCAAGACAGTGTGATACTCATCTTAGGAATGACATATAAATCTTTCAAATAGAACAGAGCATCTAGAAACAGACCCAAACTTATATGGTCATGTGATTGTTGACAAAAGTGTCCAAGCAATCCGGTGGGGAAAGGGAGTACTTTTGTTTTGCTTTGATTTGCCTTTTAACAAATGGTGCTAGAATAACTAGATATCCATGTGGGAAAAAAATGAAAAATTAATCTCAAACCTTTTGTGACAACATATACAAAAATTCCATGTGTAAAAACAATGAATCTCAAACTTTTTGTCATAACATACACAAAAGTTAATTCTAGATGGATCATAAGCCGAATTGTAAAAGTAAAACCATAAAGGCTTTAGAAGAAAATATGGGAAAATATTTTTGTTGCAAAGTATGTAGGCAAGAGTTTCTTCTACAGGTTGCAGAAAGCAATAACAATATAAAAGTGGTAAGATAGATTCTATCAAAATTTTAAACTGCTGCTCATCAAAAGAAACTGTTAAGAGTGGAAAAGTCATGTACTGGGAGAAAATATTATATATATTGTATATAAGCATATATATGTGCTTATATAGTATTTGTTCTATACATGTATAAAACAAATACTACTTATCCAGGATATATAAAAAATTCTACAACTCAATAATGAGAGGAAAAGAAACAAATAAAAATGGACAAAAGTTGTACATTCTATCTGAAAATAGTTTTACAGTTTCTTATAAAGTTAAACATAAAGCCACCATGACCTATAACCTCTCTTCAATATTTATCCAAGTAAATTGAAAACTTATGTTCACACAAAAACATGTACATAAAGTTTTAAAGTGCCCTATTCATTATTTCCCTAAATTTGAAACAATCTAGATGTCTTTCAAAAAGTGAATGGATAAACTGGGGTACCATGGAATATCATTCAGCTGTCAAAAGGAACAACATAGGTGAATCTTAAGTGCATTTTGCTAGGTGAAAGCAGCACGACTACAAGGGCTACATAGTGTGTGAACCCATTTATGTGATATTCTGGAAAAGATAAAATTATAGGGACAGAAAAAAGATCTGTTGTCTCTAGGAGCTGGGAGAGGGTCAGGAGTTGACTACAAAAAGGCCACGCAAGGGAATTTTCAGGGTGATAGAAGTATTCTGTGTGGTACTATAGTTCTAGGTGCATGATTATGCATTTGTTAAAACCCATATAACTGCACCCCATGGAGAGTGTCTTATTGTACGTAGATTTAAAAATATCAACCAGGATGTCTGGGGAAACCAGGATAGAATGAAGGCTATGGCAAATTAATCTAATGCTATTACAAGTATGGTATAACTTAATTGAAGGAAGAGGAGAGAAAAGGAGCTGACTTAATTATTTTATAAAACTGGTTTGTCTAGATACTGTTTTAAAGATAACGAAAAAAGGACCTGTACATAAACACTGTACTCTTGTTTGTACATATATTTCTTACAAGGGTATGATTCTGCAATTCTGAAACTACATTTCAACTATACTAGGGGCAGAAAAAAATAAGCAAGTGGATTATAGATGGTGACAGCCAGATTTCTCTATCAAAGGAAGAAGTTACAAATAAGCGCTGAGGGTGTATTAGTTTTCTATCACTGCTACAACAAATTACCACAAACTTAGTGGTTTATAATAATTCAATTTTTTTATATTACTCTTCCATAAGCTGGAATTCTGGCATGGGTCTCAATGGAATAAAATGAAGGAGTCTGGTGACTGTGGGGTTTGGTCTATTTCCTAGCCTTTTCCTGCTTCTGGAGGCCACTCATGTTCCTTGGCTCATTGTGCCTTTCCTCAATCTTCAAATCCAGAAATGTTGCATCTCTCGTGTCTTTCTTGCATAGTCACATCTACCTCTGACTCCCGCTTTGGCCTCCCTCTTCCACCTTTAAGGACTCTTAATTCTATTGGGCCCACCCAGATAACCCAGAAAAATATCCGTATTTTAAGGTCAGTTGATTAGAAACCTTTATTCCATATGCAAACTTAATTCTGTGTAAGGTAACATATTCACAGGCTTCAAGGATTAGAATGTGGACATTTTTGGAGGGGGGTGGCATTAGTCTGCCCACCACAGGAGGAATAATAAAATAAACCCTGTAATGCTGAATTAGAGTAAGAGATATTGGTGTAAATCCATGTTTATTCATGTTTATTTTCATAGATACACAGATATATAATAAAATATAGATATGTGTGTATATGCACAGATTTCCTAGCTCTGTCCACTAGAAGCAATAATATCCCAGTAGCAACAAGCACTTTTAGGCACAGATTTTTTTTCTAAATACTATTCTCCAATAAAAGCAACCAGGGCTCCTTGAAGAAATCAGTGATTCTAGAGCTGGGGCAAGGAAAATACAAGATGAACCTGGAGTATCTTGCAGTGCCAAAAAACACTTTTAAAACCCCCAGAAGGATAGGACCATGTCAAAAGGATATAGGGCCCAACCTGAAAGAGTTCTCAATGACTGAAATTGGAGCAACAAACTAAATAATGGTATTACTGTATTTTAACTCAGAGAATAAGTGAGCCCATACTGATATAAATATATAATTGAATAATGGGGAAGAAAGGGCAACTCTTTCTTACAGAAGAATTCCAATTAATAAACCTAGAAGGAATGCAGGAAATAGAAAATCACCTTGGAGTAGCACAATAACTTCTAGGTAAAATGCACTGATGAGTGCCAAAATCAGTAAACAAAACTTTAAGGAGAAATGGGGTATTTACATCTCCCTCAAATATTATAACTTCCTGTGGTTAAGAAACATTCATAAGTTCTTTGGTACTCCTCCCCCTAGGAGATAGAGTTTAATTCTCCTCCACTTAAATATGGGAGAGACTTAGTGACTTGCTTATATTAGAAATACTATGAATTGAAACTGAGTATGTATGTATGTAGTGAGTATTTATGTTACTGTGAAGAGTACCTTCACAGTCAAAAACCTAGAAGACACCACCTTGACCAAGTGGTCAAGGTTAACATCACCAGTGGTAAATCTTGTGGATATATCATGTACCCTCTGATATTATGTGCTGAGAAGGGCACTTTGCCTCTGTGGTATTCTTCCCATTAACATATAACCCCAGTCTAATCTTGAGAAAACATCAGACAAAGCCAAATTGAGGGACATTGTACAAAATAATTGACCAATACTCTTTAAAAGTGCCAAGGTTATGAAAAACAAGGAAAGATGAGAAACTGTCACAGATTGGAGGAGACTAAGGAGCTATGACAAGTAAATACAGTGTGGCATCCTGCATTTGATCCTAGGACGGAAATATATTTTCAACTTTGTTCTGAAAATTATGAAGATTTTTATAATAAAATTTTTGGTAAAAAACAGAGTTATTAAATTAACAATTTCAGTTGAACAGTATCCATGGAACATCAAAGAAATAATAATGCTCAGTACAATCACTTTAATAAAACAGAGTACATTTTAGACATATTAATATTAAAACAGATTAAAATTAAAATTTGGCATCTAAAAGTGGTCAAGATGGAATTAAGAAAACACATAAGCCTTGAAATGTTTACTACCTGGATGTCAAAGGCTTGGTGTCAGACTGACTGGAGGTGAAGGGGTTTGAAAGTGGCAGAAACTTAAATGATAGCCGAAGACATTATGGCCCCTGGATAATGTTTAATTGTTAACAAGCTACTGCTATGTGTAGGCTAGTTGGCCTGTCTAAAGAAAAATATTACTTCATGGGACAAAAAATATGTGCAGAATCAATGAGACAGTGCTAAATTGATCACAGATATTGAAGAGGATGAAGTAGGACTAGAGTTGCACATAAGGGAGCAAAGGCTGTAGTTGGTTGTTATCACTATCACCTTCTCAACATTGTGTCTCAGAGTCCCAAGAAGGTCACCAGAAACATTGCAAAGACAAGGAACTCCAACCCATGGAGATGCTCACATGCTAGGAAAGCAAGTTCCATGACCCTTGCCAAATTTTCCTTTCCCTTACTGGGCATGCTCTTGAGTACTGGTTTTTAGCTAAAGGATTCTGTCCGTTAGAATATGTTTGGGAAATTGTAGGGGCATTTTGGTTATTACAATGTTTGGGAGGTCTGACATTTAGTGGATAGAGGCCAGTGATGCTCGTTGTTCTGAAATGGATGGAGTGATACCATGTAATGAAGAGTTATCCTGTATCCTACACAATTTTCAAATATTCCAGTGAGCCTAAATAGTATAGGTGAGAAAAACTGTTTATAATTATCTGAATCTTATCTTATCTCAACAATAGTTTTTATCCTGCTATTTTCCTATATCTCTGTTTTTTTATGTTTTCTTTTCTTATATATAATGACTACCAATTCTCTTACTTTTCTTTAATATAAACTTACTCATTTTAAGTTGATGCAATCATGTATTTCATTATGCTGTCTGATATAGTCATGCCCTTGCATTTTTCTATTGAAATAAATATCTTTTTATTGTAAATTGCTCTCTGTGGATTTCTCATTTATATTTCAGTTAGGTCACTATATTGATTTTTTTAAAAATTATGTACGTAGGTAGGTTATATTATCTATGAACTTCATTTCACGATAGTGAAGGGGGAGTCACAAAATATTTATTATTAAAGGGAGTATTAGGTCTCACAGGAATGAGAACTACTGATCTAGTGCTAAAAATAAAAGATGAATATGGATAATAAGTAAGACTTGAGGTTCTTGAAATCCTGGCTTATTATTACCAAAGTAGGAGGAACAAATCATCGGTGAGCAGAAAGTTTCTGATTCAGAAGAATCATTACTGGTGTGTATCAGGCCTTTTTCATCAGCTTGTCATTTTATCCTCACAACAACCCTATAAGATAGGTACTACTATTATGCCCATTTTTCAGATGAGGTAATTGTACCTCAGAAAGATGAAGGCAGTTGCCTACGTTTTCTTAGTCATCGAGTGGCAGGACCTACAGTGGAACTCAAGTCTGTCTGATACCAAAGATACATGCTTTCTATTATCCTACTCAGGTTCCTCAAGATCAAGCTGGGTAAGAAAGTGCTAGACATCCCCATCTCTCTACAGAAGAAACAGCCTGTGAGGGTTCATCAGTGGGGATCTTTCAGCATTTTTTGAGTGCTGCAAGTTGTGCTAAGAATTAGGAAAAATAACACAGAAACCCCTTTCTTTCAATGAATTTCTAACTTAATTGGATACATAAGATGTACAGTAAGTACAAGTTTGAAGTAGAGGAAGGGGAGAAAATGGTGGTAGCTGTGGAAAAGCAAGGACTGTTGTGTGTGTGTGTGTGTGTCTGTGTGTGTGTCCCATTGTGTTCCATGGGCTTCTGAAGGAAATTTCAACACAGATTTACTGAATGCCTACTATGTGCATGGCAAAAAGCAAGGAAAGGGATTTAAGACATAATGAAATCCTGGGGTCAGGAACCAGTCCTTGAGGAGGTGGGAGGGGAAGGGTCCAGAGCACAGATGAAAGGACACACACATTTGTCAGAAGCCAGACACCCACAAGAGAAGGGGATTGCAACCTGAAAGAAATTTGGGAGGCAGAATAGGGGGGCATCAACCAGCCTTACGGTGCAAGGCCAGGATGAGGCCATCCTTACCACTGAGCAAGAGTGAGAGGAGGGGGTAAGTTGAGAGGCCAAGAAGACCAGAAAAGGTTTGAGACATGATGTGGGCATGAATAAGCCTGAAGAATCAACAATAAATGAATAAAAGATTGTGGAGCTGCCTGCAAGGTTCTGGTAAAGTTAAGCTGCAGGGATTTATGCATTTGTTGATTACCCATTTTGTGCGCTACCCATAGTAAATATTCAACCCCAGGCAGCTGCCTCTGCAACCTCCCCACTCTTGGCCCCCCAGCCAATGTTCTGTCTCATTTTTTTCCTAAGTTGTGAGCAATCTGAGCGACAAATTATGAAGACAGAGCATACACATATAGGGTTTGCTGTTATAATCAAAATTTACAACAAAACTAATCTGACATATTTAATGATATGCATAATTGTTATCGTGCTGGGTGGCAATTAGGCATAAATTGTAAACAGTTCACATAAATGCCTGTAATTAGAATTACTTCCACACAGTTAAACCAAATTCTTAGTTTCTTTTCTGAGTTTGTCAGCGCCTGTATATCCATCATCTGCAACCACGTCAGCAGTGCAGATACCGAGTTGGCAGTAATCATCACCTTCATGCACTTGTTATCGTTAGAGGATAAAATCTGGGATCTTCTGGTCCAACAGTTATCTTTGACTGCCACATGTACAGCCCTTTCATCTGAAGTGCCCAGCAAGAGCCAGCCCTCTCTCATGTGGTCCTCTGTCAATCTCAGAGGGTATTCTTTGCCCCCTCTTGAGGGATTTCAGGTAGGGAGGGAGGAGAAAACCCTGGCTAGTGATGGCAACATAGGGGAAGAAATGGATTCTGAATCTCATTATCTGGAACTCCAGGGGCGAGTGGATCACAAGGAAAGGGAAAATGGTAGAATTCAGGACACACACACAACCTCCTCTCTGCCCCTGATCCTATGAAATGACTAACGTGGTCATCTTCACAGCTGTCCTTAAGGGGATAGATTCATACTAAGAAGAAAACCCTGCTCCAGCCTAACTCTCGAAACATCCCTCCTTCCATTCAATGAAGCTAAGGCCTGAAATGCCTTTAAATTCCAGGCACGTGCTGCTTTTCTTTTGCCATTAAAAAGAAACAGTTTAAAAAATCCAGAGGAAGCCAGCATATTGATGAGAATACTTGCCCATAGACTAAGATTTAGAGTCATATAGACCAGGATGCTACAACTTGCTAGCAGTGAAATTTTGGTATTTAACCTCTCTGAACCTCAAATTCCTCATCTGTAAAGTGATGATCATAATAGTATCTATCTCATATGGTTGTTGTGAAGATTTCATGGGATCATGTATGTAAAATATTAGTACACTGACAAGAGCATAGTAAAATTTCATTAACTATTAGTTGCATTTATTATTAAATGGTTACTTTTGTTTTCCCCATTACTGTGACTGCCCTTCCATGTGTTTACTTCTGTAGGAGGCAGGACTGCAGGAAATGAATGTATGAAACGCTAGTGGTGAAATCTGGATGTTGAAGCCACAGATGACCTTAAATCAAACAGAACAGCACAGATGGCTCAGACCCTCATCTATATTCCAATTTTGTTAGAGGGAGGTTGGTGCCGACCTGGTACACAGTGAAACCTGGCATTTAGAGGAGACCAAAGCAAAACCAGATTAAAATGATCCTTAGAAACATTCATTTAATCACCAAAAATGTATTAACTGAACCCCCAGCGCAAGACACTGGGGAGACAAAAGTAATATATAGGAGGGGAGAGAGAACATGTGCAACAAGTATAACAAGGGCACTAATAGAGAAGTATCCTCAACACAATGGTAGCACCCAGGATAGACAAAGTACTCGTCTTTGCTTAGGAGGCTCAGGGAAGCTTTAGAGAAAAAGGTCTTCAAGTGAGTGTAACAATGTACTAAATGGTATAATACATGCTTAAAAAATTCACTGTTGGTCAAGAAGCATTTTCCCATACAGCTGACATTTCTGAACCTACTTTTTGCTTCCTAAAGTAGCATGGATTCCATAGGCACTATTCTAGTCACCATTGCTTCATAACAAACTACTCTAAGAATTAGTGGAATAAAACAACATTGAATTATGTTAATGAATTCCATGGGTCAGAAATTTGGACAGGTCACAGCAGGGATGGCTTGTCTGTGCCTCAAAGTGTCTGGGCCCTCAGCCTGAAAAACTTTATGACTGGAGGGGGCCAGAGAGCTAGGAAGTGGGATCATCTATAGGTATCTTCTCTCACATATCTGACAACTGATGCTGGTTGTCACTGTCACCCTTTGTTAATGCTCCAGTCATGCTCTATTGATCAAAGCTGTCATGACTTTTCCATATTCAATGGAATGTCAAAGAATTGAAGATATTAAATATACCCTATAGGCCTTGTATAGCTATCACTTCTGTCTCCCCAGGGACTATCAACCAGAATACCTCTCCATGGCCTCTCCATGTGACCTGGTCTTCTTCTCAGCATGGTGACCCCAGGATAGTCAGACTTCTTACATGTTATCTCGGTGTGCCAAAAGCCAGTTTACAGTGAACAAGGCAAAAGTGGAATCACATTTTATGACCTAGCCTTGGAAGTCACTCCCTATATTCTGGGTGCTACTATTGTGCCCAGGTGCCTTTGTTGTACTCTATTGGTCCAAGCTGTCAGCAAGCCCTTTGAGATTAGGGAGAGAACATCACTCCTATCTTTTGATGGCAGGATTATCAAAGAATTTGTGGACATGTTTCAAAGCCTCCTTAGCTACTCATCTATCAAAACCACAACCATTGAATACCTACCCATTGACTAACCAAGGGATGAGGATTCCAAAAGCATTTGTTCATTTATTCATCAGATATGCATTGAGTGCTTACTATGGGGCAGGCAGAGGTTCTGGGAGACAGGCATGAAAAACATAAATATACAAATGATTACATAATGACAACTTTGCTAGGTGCTAAGAATGATGAAATATTGAAATGAAGCCTAACCAGGTGGAGGTGATGGTGTTGTCAGGGAAGTTAATTTAGATGGGGTGGCCAGGCAATGTCTATCTGATGTCAATTTAAGGACAGTACAGAGGATAAGAAAGAGCCAACTAAGTCAAGTTTTGGGGAGGAGCATTCAAAGTAAAGGAAATAGCATACACAAACATTCTGAGGCAGAAAAGTTTTTACAGATTCAAGAAACTGAAAGAGGATCCCATATGTGGCCAGAGAACAGAGAGAATCATGGTATGTGATTAAGCTGGGATTCAACTCTTTGCAGTTTAATAGGTCCATTTTCCATTAGCCTATTCCTATTATGCACCCGCTTTGCGTCCCTTCATATTAGGTGTTGTTGTCAGAAAGACAACATGGCAATTAAGTAATTAAGGACAACATGGTGATTAAGTAATATAAAAGGAAATATGGTTCTTGCAAAAATAATAAGGTAGATCCAGTCTGGTCTTATTGTTTGGACTGCCATTAAAAGCCAGATGTTGGACAGCAGGATTCAAAGTTTCCAGAAGCTGTTTAATCAACTAATATATGAAATACGTTGGTGCCCAGCTTGTATTTTGCTTGCAATGATGATGGTAAGTTGAGGCCCTGGCAAAACTGAGAAGCCTCAGAAGCTTGGTCTCTAGCTTCTGCTTTCAGCTGTCAGACTACTGTATAATTATTTGGATACCTCCTTGGTCAATATTTCTTTACTATATCAAAGCAGGAAAGGTCCCAATGACATCCAATAATAATGATCATCATCATAATGATAACTACTAAAATAATAATTAACACATATTTAATATTTATGTGCCAAGGGTTTCATATATTTTATCTCTTTTAATCCTCGTAACAGTCTAGTGAGGTAAGTTAGATACTAGTAGTTTCATTTTACACATGAGAGATTTAAAGATCAGGGAGTCTAATTTACTACTCTAAGGTCAAAGAGCCAGGACTCAGAAGCTAGCCTGTCTGAGTGGTGAGCCCATTCTTTTAAGCATGATTGAATACTGTAATTCTTCCAGAGAGTGAAAAATACAAACAGGCACCTGGGAATTTTGCACATGCAGTGCCCCTAAAGCTGAATATTTACCTGAATTTTTTACTTTTATCCAGACGCTTGGCTTCTTACAGGCTAAATTGAACTGTGGCCTGTGAAAAAGTATCTACCCTTTCTTAAGGCAATGCCTTCACACTCTAATTCAGGTTTTTCGCAAAGGATTTCTTATTTGCATTCTGGTTTAAGAATCAAGTCCTTAAACTTACACAAACCACCATTTTGAGCTTCAGTTATCCTTGGAGAGCATGGCTTATAATCAACCTCCTTAAGTACTTTGAATTAAGTGATATGCAGAGAACAGCTTGCCTTTTATAGATCTCCTTACCTGATCTCAATAGGGCCCTGTCTCAGGTATTAAAAAGAAGAAACCCAATTAGCTCTAATTGCTGCTCTCCATGGATGTATTGCCTTCTCATTGGCAGATGGTCGCTGGTGTTGTAGAGGAGGCAATGACAAATTTTCTAGGTGGAAATATCCCTCCCCCTTCTTCTCACCATATTTCTTTTTTCCCCCAATGCATCCTACAATTCACATATCTACGGTACCTGTGACTCCAGGTTTAAGAATACAGGTATTAGAAATTGATGATCTTCTCAACAGAGGACAGTTCCATTCCCAGAAATTCAGGCCACTCGATCTTCCCTTGGCTTGGTTTAGTTGAACAAACATTTACTGGGTGTGAGCTGTATGTCTGGGACTGTGTAGGTATTCTACTGGTTAGACTAGAGAGTTTTCTTGGTAAATTCAGATGAACCTTACTCTTTTTGTGCCCAGAAATGTGCTATATGCACAGTAGATGTTTATATTATTTCTTTTGAACAATTGTGTTAAAGATATTAATTAATTAATAATTTAGGCTGCCTTTCCAAGGACTCAAGGTAATGCTTGCCTCTGACCCTAAGAAGAAATGCTCAAGATTTCCCAGTCCTCACCACAATTTCTACTGTTAAATTTGCACCAAGGCAAATCTCAGACTTTTAGAACTGGAAAAATAGCGGCATTATATAATAGAAGAACAATTGACTAGATGTCAGAGGTCTGACCCATTCCCTAACTAATTGTGTGACTTTAGTCATTTAATAATTGTATTTATTTCAAAATGTTTATTTGAAAGCCTATTCTTTGTCAGGCCCCATTCTAGGTGCCGGGAAGAGCTGGAGGTGAAAGTGTGGTAGAGACAGAAATGAATAAGACATATTCTTTGTCTTAAGGAATTCATTATTAAGTGGCGAGATAGACATATATGCAAAGAATTGCTGTATAACCTGATCAATGCTAAAATAGAAATATATGCAAAGTGCTTTAGTAGCATAGGAAGAAAGAAGGTCTAACTTTAGACGGTGGTGAAAAATCAGGGAATGCTTCACGGAATTTGTGACACTTGACATTTGATATTTGAGTTGGGCTTTGAAGTATGAAAACAAGTTAACCCAGGAGAGGTGAGGCAGAGGTTAAAGTGGAAACAGCGTATGCAAAGTCATGGAGTCATAAATTGTGTGAGATCTTTATTCTGATCTTCACTGGAGATCCTTGTGTCAGAGGTTGATTAAACACAGGAGGGACAAATTTCCATTATAAGGAAGATCACTCTGGTGATAGTGTAAGGAAGAGCCTAGGAAACCATTCTCAGTTCATGCCCAGCCCCTTGCCAGCCTTTAAGGTTGCACTTCCATGGAGTACTAAGGAGAACATCAGATACACAGCTCGTACTTTTCCCCCTAGGGTTTTCCATTCTATAAGTGGGAATGCATCAAGTTGTTAGAAATTGTTATGCTCTCTGGATGTTGAGTTCCCCTATCTTGGATGATAATAACAATTGTTAAATTAAACATCTATGCTGTGCACATTTTTTTAGTATTTAGGGTGCTGTGGGGGAGATACAGAAGTAGTAATGACAAGGTCCCGGCCCTTAGAGAGATTTTAAATTACCTGTGAGGGAAGTGAAGCCTCCTAAGTGTCTAGAAGTACTTCATACTGACATATGAAAGTGGGCTGCTTAACAATTTTACCTTTTGTATAATTTACAATGATTTGTTAAGTTTGATGAATTTTCAATAGGTAATTTATTTACATGATTCCCACCTCAAAAGGTACACTTCCCCTGCATTTAGTTTTTCTACCAAGAAGCAATTGATATCACCAAATTCATATGCATCTTTCTAGAACAGTCTATGCATCTACAACTAAGTATAAATATGCTTTCTTTTACCTTCTATTACACAAATGATACCATACTATAGACACTGCTTTTAGCACCTTGCTTTTTGTCCTTACAATATATCACGGAGCTCTTTCCATAACAGCACATGTAGAGCTGACCCATTCTTTCATGTTGTTTTTGTTTGTCTATGGGTGTATTGTATTCCATTGTTTGGATGTGGTTTAATTTATTGAATCAGTAAGGTTGATTTTAATCTTTTGTTTTAATAAATGATCCTGGAAGGAAAACTAAAACCAATTTTAATCCTATGACATTTTTATCTCATGCATTTTTATCAAGACTTTAGGTGGAGAAAGGAAACAGGCTGGGCTTTAGATTGCATTACATTAGGTTTCTGCTGCTTCTCACCTCACATCTAACTCATACTCCCCCAAGAAAAGTCATCTGCAGTAATGTCTTCCATCTTTCAAGACAACTGTTCTGAACACCTCAGAATTCTGGGCTACCCTCAGTTAGTGGAAAGATCATGGATTTGGTGCTAAGCAAACCTTGGGCTCAAATTCATATCCTGGTTTCATTACTGTCTGGCTGAGCAGGTGAATTAATCTCTAGGACTCAGTTGTGATATCTGTAAAGTAGGGATAATAACAGTAGCTACCTTACTGTGTTGCTATGAGGATTTAGCACAATAATCCATGCAAAGAAAAGCATAATGCCTAGTATCCACAAAATGTTTAACAAAAGAAAGTTTGATACACTTCCTGTTCATTAATGTGGAGAAACTTGATGGGACAAAGGAAAACACATCATTTTCACACTAGCTATTCTTGACCCTTTAGAAAGACTTCCACTTTGTTGGGGTTTTCACAAAACACCAAGAGCTACTAGAAAAATCAAACTTTCTTTTCACAAGGTGTACATTCCTCATTACACCAATTTTCTCAGGGCTACTTTTACATGCCTGTTCCTTAGAGTGTAAATAATAGGGTTGAGGGCAGGGGTAAGTACTGTATACAGAAGGGAAAGCAATGTCAATAAGTATTCATTCTGAGGCCCTGATGGGAAGCCATAGACAATGCCCAGAGTCCCATAATACAGACTGATCACTGTAAGATGGGAGGAACAGGTAGAGAAGGCTCTCTGCTTTCCTGTGACAGAAGGAATCCTCAGAATGGTGGAGATGATGTCAGTTTAAGAAGCCAGAGTTAGCAGAAAGGGACCAAGTGCAAATAAAGAGGTGCATATAAAAGAGGTCATCTCAGCTACTTGGGTATCAGTGCAGGCCAGTTTCATGATGGGCTTCAGATCACAGAAGAAGTGGTCAATCTCACTGGCAGCACAGAATGTTAACTGAAAAATGTGGACCATGAGAAGGATGGGTGCCAGAGATCCAGCCATCCAAGAGGCGCCAGCTAGCTGTAAGCAACCCCAGTGGTCCATGATGCTGGAATAATGCAACGGGTTACAGATGGCTATGAAAAGATCATAAGACATTACAACCAGTAAGAAGCATTCTGTAGCTACCAGAGCAGCAAAAATAAATAAATAAATAAATAAATAAATAAATAAATAAATAAATAAATGAATGAATGAATGAATGAATGAATAAAACTGGCAAGTGCAGTCTGAGAAGGAAATAGGCACATGAGGTGACAGCAATGTCCTTAGCATCATGGGCTCAATGGTAGTGATGTAGCCAATCTCTAGGAAGGAAAAGTGGTCAAGAAAGAAATACATGGGAGAATGAAGGGAGCAATCAGCCAAGACCACAGTTAGGATTACAATGTTGCCCATGAGAATCACCACATAGATGACCCAGGATACCCCAAAAAGAAGATACTGAAGGCCGTGAAGATCCCCAAAACCCAAAAGGATAAGTTCTGAAATCTGAGTCGTATTTTCTTCAGTGCTGGCCATGACGTGGATCTAAAAAAATAAAAAAGAAAAGAAAAGAAATATAAAGAATGACCATTGATCAAATTCTATTTTTAGAAAAAAATGAAACTGCTTAGAGGTATCATACATATCAAGCATAACTGGCTTCTTTCTGGATGTTCAAGATTTTTAATTAATAAATTTGATCACAGTCCCCCAGAGGCCATTTGGAAAGTTCATCTTTGACTTCAATTATCCCTTCATATATAGAATGTATAGGCCCTTGAAACTATGATTATGACACATGAAGATGCACATTTTTCCTGCTATTTGTTTTTGAAAAAATAGAGAGAAAATATTCTATCTTTGGAGATCTTACTCTGGTTGTTTCTATTGCTGCTAGAGGTGTTATCATCAGCAATGAATATTCTGAATGACTTACCTGTAAATTGTATAAAGTCTATGATCAAACTTGTTTCCTGTTTTAGAAATTCCATACCAATTAAATAATATGAATTGAATTTCAAATGTTGAAGGATGTTTAATTCTTAAAACTTATTTAATAGTAAGTTCTCTATACATTAGTAGAGGAGGCATAATGACGTGAGGGTGAACTAGTGATGGTAGGGATATGGTATGGTATAATAGAGACATACCTGAATTCAAATTCCAGCTCTGCCACTGAATGGCGTGTGCCTTTGAGTAAGTCACATCACTTATCTGACAGTTTCCTCATCTTTAGAACAGCATATTAATTCTATGTAACACGATTTGCACAATCACTGGTCCATATTAGGCATTTAATACATTCATTCATCCATTCGACAACACTTATTGAGTTCCTACTCTATGTCAAACTCTTTGAAAGGTGCTTAGAATAAAATGGTGAAAAAGTCAAGAATTTTTTAACAAGTCAGGAGTACTCTCTACATCTCATGGAGTTAATATTTTAGTAGGAAAGAAAGACTAAAAACAAGTAAAGAGACCCATAAAATAATTTTGAGTTGTCCACTATGAATGTAAAAAATAAGGACCCAAAATAGGAATATGCCATATGTATGTGTGTTTAGGAGAGGGCTACTTTGGTTAGCGTGGTCAAGAAAATGCTAAAACATTGAGACCTAAAAAAATGGGAAGGAGATAGTCATGCAAGATTTGGGAGTGACGCGTGGGAGAAAGTATTCTAGGCAGAGGGAACAGGCCTTAAGCAAGGAATGATTTAGAGTGTTAGAAAAACTGAAATTGAAAAATACATATATATGGTTTAGGAGGAGTTGGAGAGAGAGAGAGAGAAACAGAGTCAGAGACACAGAGAGAGAGACAGAAAGAGGGAAACAGAGACAGAGACACAGAGACACAGAGAGAAAGAGATGAAGAAGAGATGAGTAGAAAAATAGGAAAGGGCCAGGTCATATGTGTCCTTGTAGGCCATGCTATGCCATGTAGACGTTAAATACAGTAGGAATTCATTGGAGGAGGTTAAGCAGCATTGTGATCAAATTTACACCTTATAATCACTTTTTACACTGTGTAATTAATGAATTAGAGTGAGAACTTCATGGGTAGATTAAGACAGTTAAGAGATTATTTCAGTGGACCAAGTGAGAGATGATAGTAAACCTGAATAAAGTGGTTGCAAAAAAGTTGGAGGGAAGACAAGGTCAAGATACATTTTGGAGGTAGAAATGCCAGGGCTTACTAATAAATTAGATGTGAGTAGTGATAAAAAGTGAACTATCAAAGATAACTCCTGGGTTTCTGGTTTGAGCAACTGTTCCCATTTACTTTGATGGTGATTATGTGGAGGGAAGTTTAGGGGAAAGTTCAATTTGGAGGTGTTAAGTTTAAGATGTTTGTTTATGAGAATTCTGAGTGGAGAGGAGAAGCGGACAGCTGGATTTGAGAGTGTGTAGCCCACATGAGAAGACTGGAGTAGAATATAAATTTAGGAATCATCAGCATATAGATAATATTCAAAGCCACAATAATGGACAAGGTGACCTGTAGAGAGATTATGGATACACAAGAATGTACTACACTGAGCTTTAAGACCCTCTTTCTCGGGCTTCCCAGGTGGCGCAGTGGTTGAGAATCTGCCTGCCAATGCAGGGGACACGGGTTCGAACCCTGGTCTGGGAAGATCCCACATGCCGCGGAGAAACTGGGCCCGTGAGACACAATTACTGAGCCTGCGCGTCTGGAGCCTGTGCTCCACAACAAGAGAGGCCGCGATAGTGAGAGGCCCGCGCACCGCGATGAAGAGTGGCCCCCACTTGCCACAACTAGAAGAAAGCCCTCGCACAGAAACGAAGACCCAACACAGTCATAAATAAATAAATAAATAAAAATTTTTAAAAAAAAGACCCTCTTTCTCTTAGGCCTGACAGAAGGAAAAGTAAGAAAAAGAGATTGAAAAGGAGTCAGTGAGGTAGGATGTAAAGTGGGAGGAAATACAATAAGAGAAGCCATGTTTGAAGAAAGTTATTGATTGTGTTAAAAGCTGGTATAAGGTTAAGATGAAGACACAGAATAGTCTCTTATGTTTGGTTACATGGATAATAGATTCAGTAAAGTGGTGTAGACTGAAGAGGAACAGAAAAATTGAGTGTAACTATAGAGAGATGAGCATTGACTTTCCCTTTTGCATGCTGATCAGAATGATATATTAGTAAATGAGGAGCTAATTTTAAGAGTGAAATCTTTTATAAAGTGAGAAAGGATGGGATACAGAACACAAGTGGAGGGGTTCGCCTTTGGTAAGGGCATGGACACTTCATCTTTTTAACAAGAGGAAGGCTAGAGAAAATAGATGCAGTTGTAGTTAAGCTGATACATCTAATCTTAGGAACATGGTGGAGTTTGCTTCTAATGGTTTCCATTTTCTCAACGAAGTAGGAGAAGATGTTATCATGCAAAAGTGAGGGTAAAGGAAGACATATGGGAGGTTTGAGGGCAGAGGAAATATAATAAAATAGTCATATCTGCAAATGAGAATGCTCTCCTTCTAGAAGAAACACTAAAATTTCCAGGCAGTATTGAGTGGCAATTTGATTTTTGAGAGCATAAGTTTAAGGTGTAACCACACGGCTTTCTTTCATGATCTTCACTAGCAATGTTTAGCTGCTAGAGTGGAGTAGGCAAATAGTTGGTTTCAATCAGGTTTAGAGTTTGACAAATGAAAACAATGGAAGAAAAGAGGGGCAAGAGAGTTAGGGAATATTTGTAAAAAAAGTTGTAATGAAGGACTATATGATAAGTGTTAAGTCTCTCCCATTTCCTTCTACTGTTTATTAAAGACAGAAAGGACATTAAAACTGTCATTTGACCAACCCTTTAATTTTTTGACTAAAAAAGAAAATTCAGGCAGGTAAATTGTCTTTCTTAGGATCTAGATATAGTTAGTAACAGAGCAGGAAATGACACCACTGTCTTATTTTCTGGTTCTTGTTCCTTCCATTATAGCATGCTCTTATACTTTTTGCTCTCTTTTTGTCTCTCTTCAGTGTCCAGCCCTTAATGTGTAATATGTAAGTAAGTACCTGAACAAAGACTTACCTTCAGTTTAGTAACTTATGTGTCAGGAGCTTAATGATTTTCAAAGAACTTTCAGATCCATCATTATTTTTAATCTTCCCAAAAATCTTGTGAGGTATGTGGCAGTAGGTCTTTGATTCGTCTCATCTGATTTTTCAGATACGAAAACTGAGTATGATGATTACTATACTACAACATTGTATTTGCATTTCAATTATGGCTCTTTTTTTTTGGAGGTAAAAAGTTAATCTTATGTATGTTGATATAAGTGTGAATTTACAAGATGCTAATCATATTATGAGCCAGGAGTTTTTGTTTAGTAACTGGATGATAGGAGTCATATGGAGATTGCCATCATATAAGCTGAACAACAAATACCAGAAACTGAGGTAGCTTTCCATGATGGACATGTAACAAAAAACCTGCTTTAGGAAAAAGGGGTTTGGAAGGTAGGATGAAGTAAACTATTTCAGAGCTCTGGTGGGTGTCCAGCAAAAGTAGTACCTTCTTAGGAGAAGAGAGAGAAGGTATTTCAGGCAGAGAGAATAATGTGGAAAAATGTCCAGTTACTTGAGGACCATGTTGGCCATTGATTTCAGAAAGATTGTTTGAGCAAAATGAGTAGGGGGCTGAGGACAGAAAAGGGGGGCAGCACATACATTTTTGGAGAAAGAAATACCAAAAAAAATTTTTTAATGGGTTAAAGTGGGAGAAACAAAGAGAGTGATATCACAGAGTCCAAGGAAGGAAAGGAGCCATCAGAATTGTTAGTAAAGAAGGAGATATGAATATTGGAGTGCTGTGACAAGAATCCTGACAGTACTGAGACAGGGAGGTAAAAAGTAAAAACAACAATTGTAGATTATTATTTCAAGACTGTTGGTGAAGTAAAGGAGAGGGAGAGAGAGCCAAAATAAAGTAGAGGTAGAAGAGAGAGAGAGGATTGAGAGAAGATATTCTTGTTCATTCTTGATTTTGCTTTTTAGTAAAGGAGAAACTTGATCAAGATTCTAGGTGAAGAGTCTAAGTCCAGAGAGAAGTAAATATGAAAGACATGCAAAGGGATGACTGATGGAGTAAGGAGGGTTAGAGGGGATGGGACGGGGGAAATATATAAGTGGAGGCATTATCTTTAGACAAGAAAGAACAATCATCTTTTAGAAGAGGAGAAGGGGGTAAAGATGGGTGTGAATAGTGATTATCAAGATAATTACCTCATCTTTTTCCTTCCACTTGAGTTTGGAAACTTAAGCCATCCTTAGATGGCTACGATGAGCCCGTGGTAGAGATGTTCACTTTGCTTCCTCAGAGCCTGTCTTCTTGTTCCATCTGCATATGTGGAGCCCAAAATACTTAGCAGAAACCAAAGTGGATTGCTAAGACACGTAGCTGGTTTGCTGTACCACTACTATGTCGTTTGACCAGGAATAGATCCAGCAACATCATGACAGATACGATATTATATGTCCTTTAAAAAGATCCGACAGGGCCTTAAGAATCATAGCTTTCCAACCTTTCCTTTTATATCTGCACAATTATACTTTTCTCCCTAACTTCCCTGGAACCCACCAAGCTTCCAAAAAGAAGAACTAAGAGTACTTCACCCTAAAGGCTCTTTTGGTTTTCAGGTGGTTGTAACCAAAGCGTTTTCAGCTCCTGCAGTGACCTCCTTTGGGTTTAGAAAGAGCACAATACTTGCCTATGTATCCATGTTTTAAACACTCCTACAACCTTCTGCAAGCAGGGATTGGTAGATACAGTTCAAATAAGAAAACCAATTATCTTTAAGTTTGGCTCCCAGGGGAGCTTTGCTTTTTAATTGAGAGATCAATGTTGGATTCTCATGACATCCTGAACTTCCATTCAGTGACTGCTGACTAATAGTGTGAAATTGGAAATTGGAGTATCTGACATGTCACATGGGTCAGAGCCACGATCCATTTAGGCCAGCCTCCAGAGGCTGCTGAAAGCACCAAGCAATAGCTTGGAGAGGGTACAATGTGAAAAAGTACTGAAACGAGTGACAGAAAATCTAGGTTCTAGACTTGGATCTCCTGCTGCATGTGCAGTCTGGTGTGTCATTTATCTTTACTAAATCCCAGGTTTTCCTACTTTGAATGGGAGCGATAATCCCTGTCCTGCTGACCTCACAGAGTTACTGTGGGACTCAAATGATGTACGGGAAACCCTTTATCAACTAGAAATCTATATGATCCATAGTAATATCATATTTGAGGAGTGTGTTAATGATGTCGCTGATCATAGAAGTTGAGGATAGCTTTGTCTTTAAGTTCAAAGATATCTGGATCCCTAAAACTGGAAGTAAAACTCTTACTTTTTTTACATCATTAAATACAGCCTGAAAACATCTAAATTCCTTCCCCCAAAGCCTTCAGTCAACTTTAAGTGAATTTTACATTCTAATTAAAAGCACAACTGTTAGAGTTTGGTTTTTATAATCGAATTAAAAGTCCTCTTACACAAGCTGCCAAAGGTAGTTTTTAAAACCAGTTACCTTGTCATTTTCCCACCCTTGGTAGACAGATTGCATCTGGCCTCCTGAGTAAGTTTTGTCAATGCAGGTTCATCTGCTTTCCAGGCTATATAGAAAAGAGTTGTTTGGGGTAGTAAAACCTCTTTGTATAGCAGTTAGTGAGGCCTGTCCCATTTCTTTGATGACTTTGTGAAGCATCATACAAAACAGAGCACTGGTAGAGATATGACCATTTCTTCTGCTATCCCAGGCCATCATCATTGTCACCATCTGGTTACAGAGTTCACAAACAATGCCCAGCCCCTCCTCTGTGTCAGTCAGTACTCTAAATGCGGGGAATATAAAGGTGAAGAAAGGCTGGGAAGCTGAATCCATGACTTAGGAACTCAATGACTAGTGGAAATGACAGACATGTAAACAAAGCAGTGGAACTGCAACATGATAAATGCAACAAAAAGACTCTGCATAATATGTAGATGTAGCACAGAGAAAGGAGTTGTGGGATGGGGGAAGTAGTAACAGTGAAGGTCCATTGAAGGACCTGCCATTTGTTTGGGGATTTTTTGGTTTATTTTCTTCCAAAGCACTTTTTCATCTATCATTTCATTAATCTTTATAATGCATTGGGTTTTGAAGGATGAATAGAAGTCTTTTGAGCCAATAAGTGGGTGGAGTTTCAGTCAGAGGGAATAGCATGTGCCAGTAAAGAGTGACAGTAGAGAAGGCTGGAGAAGGAGGCAGACACAGAAGATGGTGGGCCCTGTACACCATCCTAAAGAGTGTGGACTTTATCCTGAGGTCAATGAGAAGGGTTTTTAAATAGGGAAGTGGCGCACTCATGTTTGTGTTTTAGAAAAGCTATATACTTTGGGTGGATATGCAAATAAACTAGAGGCAAAGGAGGAGACTCAAGATAGGAAGTCAAATGAAGAGGCTGTTACTTCAATTCAGGAAAGAATGATGGTTATTGGAAAAGGAGAGGAGGCAATGGCTTCAGGCAATAGTAACATCACTGTCTTCATCAGTAAGACCATCTTGTCCCTTCATCATTATTCAACTTTATCAAAAGTAATTTGTGGAAGAAAATAATTTTTCTAAGTATTTGCAAACATATGAATGGATCATAATCCTGAAGTTCACGTGTGACTTAGTTATTTGGTGTCAACTCACATTTCCCATAGAAACAACAGCAGTCCTAAATCTCTGGCCATCCCAGAGAAATCGATTTAAAGTACAAAGTACTTGAAAAGCTTTATGTTTGCAGTGAAATATAGTTGTTCTCTAATAACATTTGTCACATGAATAAACGAAAGAATGAAGGAATAAATGTATTAATATAATTTACTAACACAGGCAAAAGTCTGTATTAGGTATTATCAGAGGTGCAAAGACGTCTCAGATGTAGCTCTTGGCCTTGAGGGAAATGAAAAAAATGCTTCAGCTGGACAGCTCACCAAAGTGACACCTCCTCTCTAATTGCCAGCATGCTCGTCACTAAGGCTCAGCAGGAAGTTTTATTAAAAGAAAATTCAATAAATGTTACGTAATCGTCAATACACAAAGAGTACTAACCTAAGAATCACACAAGGTGTCGGGTCTTTGATTTTAAGCTCATGAATTTTTCAAAAATGAAGTTTAATGAACAATACATAATTTGCACATGGTGAATAATTAAAACAGTATAACTAATCCTCCCTCCAATTCCAGACAACAGTCCCTCTCTCCAGAGGCAACTACTATAAATTGTGGGTGCTTCAAGGAATTTTATGTGCTTATACCAGCATTTATATACATTTACGTTTTTTCATATTTATACAAAAGTGATTGCACAATCCATAATAATTTCACAGAGCTTTTTAATTTAATATATTTTGGAGATCTTTCTGTATCCGCATGCACAGATCAATCTCATTCATTTTAACATTTACATTCTGCCCTGGCATACGAATAAGCCATTATTTATTTATTTTTGTGACAGAGCTTGTTTTCTAAGAAATAAAAACATTATAGATACGATAAAAATTCTTTTTGTCCCCAATCCCATTTCTCGTGAGCCCCAGAGGCATCCACTATGCTAAAGTTGCTGTGTGTCCTCCATGTTCATGTTTTTATCCTACTATATATGAATGTATCTATAAATAATACGTGATAATATTTTGTATATTTTAAATTTCACACAAATGGCATAACATTTTGCAACTTGCTTCCCCCCAACCCCCTCCACTTCACATTTGTTTCTTCAGACCTATCCTTGTTGATAGTTGTAGTTTTCGTTCACTCATTGTTGATTTATCTTGCTCCTAGTTATACTGAACACTGTGGGTTTGTTGGCTTTTCCTTGTAGGCTATAAATAAAAGTCCTGCAGTTGGAATTATTTTTCTCAAATCCTTGCTTTGACTTTGCACTGGATAGATTAATAAAAGGATGGAAGATTCTTATAAATTGAAAACCTGGAAACTTTTTGGTCTAGAAAAGGATGGACATTTATGTTAATAAATTTTAGCCAGTACAAACAATGTTGCAATAAATATTCTTGAATATGTTTTTTGTATTTCTTTAAGGTACCTAGGAGTTGAATTGCAGGCTCGGAGTATATTCATATTTTCATATTTACTAGGTATGACCAAATTGCTCTCTAAATTCGATGTGCAAATACATATTCCCACAAGTAGCATAAACAGTTATGTTTCCTCACATTCTTGCCTGCATTTGGTATTAGCAGATATTTTTATTTGTGGTAATCTGATGTAATATTATCTCTGTGCTAATTTAATTTGCATTTCCCTGATTATTAATGAGGATAAAAGAATGTTTTCATCTTTTTACTGGCCATTCAGGTTTTCTCTTTTGTGCATCGTCCAATAATATTTTGTCCATTGTTAATATGGATTGTTGTTTAATAAATGTAGTCCTTTATGGAATCCATATCTGTCTGTTATATATTTGTTCCAAATATCTTCTCCAAGTCTGTCACTTGCCTATTAACTTTGTTTATTGCAATGTCTTATAGCATAGAAAGATGGAAGGTTTTATTTTTTTTTGATGTGGTTAAATTTATCAATCATTTACAATTTGTACTTTTCGTGCCTTATTCAAAAAATCCTTTCCTACCCCAATATCATTAATATATTATTCTAAATTTCTTTTAAATTTTAAAAGTTTTTTAAAAAAACATTGTTATTGAGTCCATCTTGAATTTATTTCTATATATGATGAAATATAGGAAATTAATTTTATTTGTTCCAATATGAATAAGCAATTGTTTCTACACCACTTATTGAATAGCCCCTCATTTCCTCTCATGATCTACAATGTCAGTTCTGTCATATACCAAGGTCCCTTATACAGCTGACCCTTGAACAACATGGGTTTGAATTGCACAGGTCTACTTATATGTGGATTTTTTCCAACAGTAAATACTACAGTACTACATTATCCGTGGTTGAATCCACAGACGTGGAACCAGGGATATGAAGGAACTGTGTGTATATGAAGGGTCGACTGTAAATTATACATGGATTTTCGACTGCAAGGAGGGTTGATGTCCCTAACTCATGCATTGCTCAAAGGTCAACTGGATTCTCAGCTTTGTGTCTGGGTCTCCCTTTTCTCCAACTGATCTGTTTTCCTCTCTCTACGCAAATACTATGCTGTTTTAATTACTATAGTTTTCTAAGTCTTGATATCTGTAGGATAAGTACTTCCTATTTATTCTTCTTCATAATTGTCCTGGATATTCTTGGTTTCTTAATTTTTCATATGAATTTTAGAATCAACTTGTTAAGGTTCATGAAAAATCCTGTTGGAACTTTGTTTGGAATTGCCTTGAACTGATAGGTTAATTTTTGGAATTGTGGACATCTTTAAGTTAATGAATTGCTGTATATGTAAAAATGGTATAAATCTCTTCTGATTAAAGTCTTCTTTTAAGTCCTTCAGTAGTGCTTACAATATTTTCCATAAAAATAATGGGCATCTTTTGTTAGAGTTTTACTTAGGTTAATAGTGTTGCTTGTTATTATGAATGGTAGCTTTATTTTAACTAGTTTCATTTTTTATTTTATTTTTTTAATGTAATTAATTAATTTTTAAATTTATTTTTAACATCTCTATTGGAGTATAATTGCTTTACAATGGTGTGTTAGTTTCTGCTTTGTAACAAAGTGTATCAGTTACACATATACGTATGTTCCCATATCTCTTCCCTCTTGCATCTCCCTCCCTCCCACCCTCGCTATCCCACCCTTCTAGGTGGTCACAAACACTGAGCTGATCTCCCTGTGCTATGCGGCTGCTTCCCACTAGCTATCTATTTTACGTTTGGTAGTGTACATATGTCCATGCCACTCTCTCACTTTGTCACAGCTTACCCTTCTCCCTCCCCATATCCTCAAGTCCATTCTCTAGTAGGTCTGTGTCTTTATTCCCATCTTGCCCCTAGGTCCTTCATGACCTTTTTTTTTTCTTAGATTCCATATATATGTGTTAGCATACGGTATTTGTTTTTCTCTTTCTGACTTACTTCACTCTGTATGACAGACTCTAGGTCCATCCACCTCACTACAAATAACTCAATTTCTTTTCTTTTTATGGCTGAGTAATATTCCATTGTATATATGTGCCACATCTTCTTTATCCATTCATCTGTTGATGGACACTTAGGTTGCTTCCACGTCCTGGCTATTGTAAATAGAGCTGCAATGAACATTTTGGTACATGATTCTTTTTGAATTATGGTTTTCTCAGGGTATATGCCCAGTAGTGGGAGAGATTACTACAAGCAACTCTATGCCAATAAAATGGAAAACCTGGAAGAGATGGACAAATTCTTAGGAATGCACAAACTTCCAAGACTGAACCAGGAAGAAATAGAAAATATAAACACACCAATCACAAGCACTGAAATTGAGACTGTGATTAAAAACCTTCCAAGAAACAAAAGCCCAGGACCAGATGGCTTCACAGGAAAATTCTATAAAACATTTACAGAAGAGCTAACACTCATCCTTCTCAAACTCTTCCAAAATATAGCAGAGGGAGGAACACTCCCAAACTCAATCTACGAGTCCACCATCACCCTGATACCAAAACCAGACAAAGATGTCACAAAGAAAGAAAGCTACAGGCCAATATCACTGATGAACATAGATGCAAAAATCCTCGACAAAATACTAGCAAACAGAATCCAACAGCACATTAAAAGGATCACACACCATGATCAAGTGGGGTTTATCCTAGGAATGCAAGGATTCTTCAATATACACAAATCAATCAATGTGATACACCGTATTAACAAATTGAAGGAGAAAAACCATATGATCATCTCAATCGATGCAGAGAAAGCTTTTGACAAAATGCAACACCCATTTAAGATAAAAACCCTCCAGAAAGTAGGCATAGAGGGAACTTTCCTCAACATAATAAAGGCCGTATATGACAAACCCACAGACAACATCGTCCTCAATGGTGAAAAACTGAAACCATTTCCACTAAGATCAGGAACAAGACAAGGTGGCCCACTCTCACCACTATTATTCAACATAGTTTTGGAAGTGTTAGCCACAGCAATCAGAGAAGAAAAAGAAATAAAAGGAAACCAAATCGGAAAAGAAGAATTAAAGCTGTCACTGTTTGCAGATGACATGATACTATACATAGAGAATCCTAAAGATGCTACCAGAAAACTAGTAGAGCTAATCAATGAATTTGGTAAAGTAGCAGGATACAAAATTAATGCACAGAAATCTCTGGCATTCCTATACACTAATGATGAAAAATCTGAAAGTAAAATTACGAAAACACTCCCATTTACCATTGCAACAAAAAGAACAAAATATCTAGGAACAAACCTACCAAAGGAGACAAAAGACCTGTATGCAGAAAATTATGACACTGATGAAAGAAATTACAGATGATACAAATAGATGGAGAGATATACCATGTTCTTGGATTGGAAGAATCAACATTGCGAAAATGACTCTACTACCCAAAGCAATCTACAGCAATCCTTATCAAACTACCACTGGCATTTTTCACAGAACTAGAACAAAAAATTTCACAATTTGTATGGAAACACAAAAGACCCCGAATAGCCAAAGCAATCTTGAGAATGAAAAATGGAGCTGGAGGAATCAGGCTCCCTGACTTCAGACTATACTACAAAGCTACAGTAATCAAGACAGTATGGTACTGGCACAAAAACAGAAACATAGATCAATGGAACAGGATAGAAATCCCAGAGATAAACCCACACACATATGGTCACCTTATCTTTCATAAAGGAGGCAAGCATATACAGTAGAGAAAAGACACCCTCTTCAATAAGTGGTGGTGGGAAAACTGGACAGGTACATGTAATAGTATGAAATTAGAACACTCCGTAACACCATACACAAAAATAAACTCAAAATGGATTAAAGACCTAAATGTAAGGCCAGACACTATCAAACTCTTAGAGGAAAACATAGGCAGAACACTCTATGACATAAATCACAGCAAGATCCTTTTTGACCCACCTCCTAGAGAAATGGAAATAAAAATAAAAATAAACAAATGGGACCTAATGAAACTTAAAAGCTTTTGCACAGCAAAGGAAACCTTAAACAAGATGAGAAGACAACACTCAGAATGGGAGAAAATATTTGCAAATGAAGCAACTGACAAAGGATTAATCTCCAAAATTTACAAGCAGCTCATGAGCTCAATATCAAAAAAACAAACAACCCAATCCAAAAATGGGCAGAAGACCTAAATAGACATTTCTCCATAGAAGATATACAGATTGCCAACAAACACATGAAAGAATGCTCAACATCTTTAATCATTAGAGAAATGCAAATCGAAACTACAAGGAGATATCATCTCACACCGGTCAGAATGGCCATCATCAAAAAATCTACAAACAATAAATGCTGGAGAGGGTGTGGACAAAAGGGAACCCTCTTGCACTGTTGGTAGGAATGTAACTTGATACAGCCACTATGGAGAACAGTATGGAGGTTCCTTAAAAATCTAAAAATAGAACTACCACACGACTTAACTAGTTTTATTGAGGTATAATTTACAAACAATAAAATTCACCAATTATGTGATGAGTTTTGGCAAATGTATACAGTTGTGCAATGGTCACTACAATGAAGATGTGGAACATTTCCATCACTCCAAAAAGTTTCCTCATGCCCCTTAAAATAAATCTCTTCCACTCACACTGGGTCCCTGGCAACTGCTGATATATTTCTTTTCACAATAGTTTGTCTTTTTCTAGAATTTTATATAAGTGGAATTATTATACATGGTATATAGGCCTTTGTGCCTGACTTCTTTTATCCAGCATAATGTTTTTCAGATTCACCCATTTTTTGTTTATATCAGTAGTTTCCTTTTTATTGCTGAGTAGTATTCTATTGTATGGATGTACCACAGTATATCCATTCACCAGCTCATGGTTGTGTCCATCTTTTGGCTATAATGAATAAAGCTATTATAAACATTCACATGACAAGTCTTTGTGTGGACCTGTTCTCATTTCTCTTGGATAAATTCCTAGGGTGGGGTTGCTGGGTCATATAATACGTGTATGTTTAACTTCATAAAAATTGCCAATCTGTTTTATAAAATGGCTATACCATTTTTGCATTTCCACCAACAATATATGCAAAGTTCTGAGAGTTGTCCCACATCCTTAACAACACTTGATGTTATCAGTTTTCTTCATTTTATCCAGTGAATGGTAACTATTAAAAAATTCTATTTTCTAATTGTTTTTGCTACTATATAAGATTATTATTGAGTTTCTAAAAATATCTTCTTTGCAATAATATTTATGAAAACCCTTAATAGTTAAAATAATTTGTCTGAAAATTCTCTTTGGTTTTCTATGTAACCAATCAGGTAGTCTATGAATAATGATACTTTCTTCCATTCCAGTGCTTAAATCTATTTCTATTCTTTGTCTTATTGAATTGACAGTGATCTCTCCAATGCAATGTTAAATAGTAATTTGGAATGCAGTTATCCTTATCTTGTTCATGGCTCTGATGAAAATGTTTCTAAAGCTTCTACATTAATCATAATGTTTATTGTAGGTTTTTGGTAGCTATCATTGTCAGATTAAACTTTTCCCTCTATTTTGATTTGTTTCAAGGGTTTTTTTTTCCATAGAGAGTGGTTGAATTTCATTTAATTTTTTAAATCTATTGAGATGAATACATATTATTTTCTCTTTAATCAGCTTAAGTAATGACTTGTAGTAATGGATTTTCTAAGGTTAGACTATCATTTAATGCCTGAAAACAAGCCCATTTGATTGTATAGTATTATTTTTATACATTTGTTGAGTTCAATTAATGAATATTTTAATTAGGACTTTTGAGATTTTTATCAAATTATATGAGATTGGCATATAATTTTTGGTCTTTTAAACAAGCTTGTCTGGTTTTGGTTTCAAGGTTTTACTAACCTCATAAAATGGATTGGGTAGATTTTCCAGTTTTTTCTGTTCTCTGGAATATTTTATATAATGTAGAGATTTCCTGTTCTGTGATAGTTTTGATGTACCTTACCTGTGAAAGAATGTGGGATTGGTGCCTTTGTTGGCAGAGAGGTTGGTTACTGATTGAACTTCTTCAGTGTCTAATGGCCTACTCATGTTTTCAACTTATTCTTGAATAAAATTTTGTTAATTTGGATTTTTCTACAGAACTTCTCATCTCATCAACGTTTTTATATTTATTGGCATAAAATATTTCATAACATACTCATTACTGTAAAAATCTAAAATGTTTAGTAATATCCCTATTATCATTGCTCATATTCATTATTCAGGTCTTGATTCTTTTTTACTTTTTCAATCTTATCAGAATACTGTCTATTTTATTAAGCTTTTAACAAATTAGGTTTTGGGTTTATTAAGCATTTTTATTTTTGTTTCCTATTTCATTAATTTCTGTTTTGATATTTATTTCCTTTCTTTTTCTTTCTTCTGGTTCGCTTCACAATTCTTTTCTTACTTTTTGAGTTGAATGCTTAACATATTAACATTCAGCTATTTTGTTTCATATTGCATACATCACATTTTCTTATATCACATCAGTTACACTCTACAATTTGATATATGTCATTCAATAATAATTGTGTGTAATTTTAATTAAAATTTTTCTTTATTCCATTTAGAAGGATTTTTGTTTAAATGTATGGGGGTTTGGGGGGTATTTTTTATTAACTTCTATTTTATTGTATTTTTATGAGAATGTTATTAATATTATATTGCTTATTTAGAATTTGAGACTTGCTTTGATACTTGACTTGTGTTCCAGTTTTGTAAATCTTTCAAATGTGACTGAAAATCATGTGTATCCTATATTTTGGGGGCCCAGGACTTGATATGTATGTGTTTGTGTATTAACTCAAACTTCATAATTGTGCTGTTTAATATCATATTTTCTTCCATATCTGCTTTATCAGTTTCTGAGAAGGGTGTGTTAAAATTTCCCTTCTAGTAATAAGGATCTGTCAATTTTTCTCTTGTTCTACTGCCCTCTCAATAAGTTCTCAAGAGGGCTTGGTTTTGGAGGGTGAGGCACACTGTTCAGAATGAAGCCCAAACAAGGAATACTAAATCACGTTGATCAAGTCGTATTATCTAGGCAAGGCCAGTGACAATTAGGAGTCACCTCATTCACAAGGAAAAGCAGTTGCTTCTAGAATGTGCATCTCTTGGGAACTTTCTTCAAGTCACCAAAGGGACAATGGTCTCAGGGTGGAGTGAGCAATTATAGAGCAATGTAGGGACCAGACCTCAGTAGCCTTCCTTCAGCTAAGCAGGGCTCCCGGGCATTGGAACCTCATGAAGTTCTTGAAGGAACACATGGCTACTGGTAAAGTCTTTAAAGATTCTAGACACTCCCAAGGATTCCTTTCTTAAAATATGTTTCTAAAGAAGTTTTGGCAGTTTTCCTATGAGAATTGGTGTTTTCTGAGGTATCTGAGCAAGAGGCTGAAGTGATTTTTGGGAAATCTCTCCTTCTCCTACCTGGGTCTAGTTTCAGGAGAAAGCCCTAAGAGCAGACCAGAGGGTGTGGTGACCCTCCACTCCCACCTGTACACTTTCTAAATGAATGGGATGGCAGGACACTTAAGGATATTTTCTTTCCTTCTTTACTCCCTTCTTCCTTCCCTCCCTCCCTCCTTTCCTTCTTTCTTTCCTCCCGTTCTTCCTTATCTTTATTTCTTCCCTCTGTGCCTCAGATGTGTTAAGCAAGGGCTCAATCTAAAGAAAATGTGTTGCTACTGACTCAGTCTCCACTGTTCATCTCTCAGTGCCTTGATGCCACATGTATATAGCACAAACCTAGGATTTTAAAAAAGTAAAATGATCACTCTAATAAAGGTTGGAAAAGTAGTTTAACATGAAGGCTCTAAAATCAGACAGACCTGAGTTCAAAATTCTGACTCTATCCCATACTGTCTGTGTATGTGTAACTGAGCAAGCCACAAATCCTCTGATATTCCTGATAAAGTCAGGATAAAATCACGTTGTTGAACCCATGGAATATACAACACCAAGATGAACCCTGATATAAACTATGAACTTTGGGTGATTATGATGTGTCAATGTAGGTTCATCAATTGAAACAAATGTACCAATCTGGTGGGGAATGTTAATAATGGGGGAGGCTATGCATATGTAGGGGCAGAGCATATATGAGGACTTTCTGTACTTTTCCTTGAATTTTGCTGTGTACCTAAAACTGCTCTAAAAAAATAAAGTCTTAATTTAAAAAAAATTTAAATCAGTTTGTTGTGAGGATTAAATGAGATAATCTGTGGATTTATCATAGTGTCTGGCATTTGCTAGGCTCAAAATAAACGCTAGCTCCCTATTCCCTTCTTAAACTCATATCTATTTAACTCTGCCCTGCTTTGAGCTCCACATAAACCCTCTCCAGCTACAGGCACATATTTGTTCACCCAATGAGCGCTTGCTTTGCACAGCTCACTATTACTGGGAAAGTCAAATGCAGATGTCATCCATTTTCCCAAAGAACTGTAATCTGGATGGAATACAACACTCACACATCAAATCAATAGAAAGCAATGTATTTGCAAATGCTGAGTTATAATGCTGGGGTGGGGGGCGCGGGCAGAGGCATAAGAAAAGGTCAAACAGGAAGTAAATACTGGAGGGGAGGTAGACTATTGAAAAAGGAAAGGAGGGGGTGAATTAGTAATACCCCTCTGGCTTTTCAGAGGGTTCAGAAGTAGACACAAATGCCTATGGCAAAGCCCAGTGAAAAGTTCTTATTCTTCCCACGAACAACATTTCATTAATGCCAACTTGGCTCCAGGCACTGAGGTGGTTACATAGGTCTGAGACACCTTGGTCTTCCCCTACAAGGCATACAATCTAGTAGAGGAAGCAAGATATGGGTATAAGAAAAGTGGAGTAGAATAAGGTAGTATAGGAGTATAGGATGATTGCATGCTGTAATCATTGGTTCTAAAGTTCCAAGGAAGGGGTGAACACTTTTGGTCAGCTCAGGAGGAAGGTCTTGATTAAAAATATGGGGAGTATCTTTCACTGCTGAAAAGTGAGGGTGTTTTGAATGAAGAAAATAGTAAGTGCAAAGGGGAAGATATGAAGTATGGGGAAGGGAAGAGGGGTTGTGAAAGATAAAGTTTGAGAGGTAAGATTCTGACTGTGGGGTATCATCTGTAAGTTAAAGGATTTGCACTTTATTCCGAGGACAATGAAAAGCCATTGAAGAGTTTAAAGTAGAACAGTGGATGTAGTCAGACTTCTGCTTAGAATAATCATAAGGCAGCAGTGTGGAGGATAAATTGGTCAGGGCAAGCCTGGAGGAAGTGAGACCAGTTAGGAGGCTACTGCAATAGTCCAGGCAAATGATAAAATAGAGAAAAGTCTGCTCTAGGACAGAGGCATTCCCAATAAGGAAGGTATCAGAAAACAAGATCCTCCTCTAGGTCTGGCTGCCTTTAGACTTGAAGCAACTACACTAGGTCACACTTGTTTAGACCTTGCCCAAACCTAACTTGACAACAAGTTTTGAGTCAGGAAGTAATTCCCTGATAGCTTCTTGTAATCAAGGCCTCACATTTGTTGATTGTCTGGCCAATCTGAGTAGTGTGGACTGTAGACAGAGAACAGACTAAAGCTAGAATAAAGTTTTATGGAGGTCTTGACCTCCATAAAATATGATTCTTACCACAACTGTAAGTATTCACCCACTCAAAGCCATCTTGGGTCAATTTAGGGAAATCAGAGCTCATTTAGAACTTCCTCATGTATGATAGTAAGGAATTGTTTAGATGTTAGCAAGACCTACAAAGAAGGTATATCAGCCCTACCCAAACATCACCCCATTTTGTCAATAATCTTTGCTTCTAAATTTGCCTTCTACCCTGTTCCAGCCAAACCAGCCTTTTATGCATCTAGATTCTATTATCTCAGCCTTTGATTCCAAGATCTCCTCATTCCCTTCACTACTCATCCATTCTTACCACTCCTCACTCTTCATAGATTTTATTCAAACCACCCACCTCTTCCTAGAGGCTCTCTTATGAACCCAATCCATTCTGCTTCCTTTGCCTTGAGTCCCAGCCTCACAGCTTATATCCCTTGGTGCTTATTGATAGGCACCCCAGTAATCCAGGAGGTGATATAACAGAATGGAAAGGACATAAGCTCTTTGGACAAAGAGACCGGGATTCAACTCCTGTATTAACCATTATTTAGCTGTGTTACCTTGAGTGAGTTACTTAATGCTTTTTAGCTATAGTATTCTCATCTGTAAAATGGGAGCAACAATAGTACCTGTATCACAGAGTTCTTAGGAGGATTATGAGGTAACTGATTTGGCATTTATTACATAGAAAGGACTCAATAAATGTCAATTTAAATGAAAAGTCATAGTTCAGTTGCCTTTTGGGTGGGATCTTCTGTCTTCCATAAATTAACTGAAAGATGCCAAAAGTTAGTGACCATAGATTTCTTCCTTGTTATCCCTCTCCACCCCTGCATCTGGTATAAGGCTCTGTATACAACGTGTTCATTAATTTAATGACCAGATCAGGCATAATACAAAGCCACAGATAAAGAATTGGCTATGGGAAAGGGAGTGGGTCTTAGGGGACAGAAACTAATATAAATTTGAGAGACTGGATTTACCAGAAAGGGAAAAAATTCGGAAACCTTGGACCCTGAAGGTTAATAGAGAGGGCAGCATCTTGCCTTATGCAGAAACAGTGTAATGTAGTAGAAAGGGAGTTTCAGAGTCAGGCAGTCTTGAATTGAAATCTAGTTTCCACTGCATTCAAGCTATATGACTTTGGACAAATCTCCAAATCACTCAGGGCCTCAGTTTCCTCATCTGTAAGATTAAAATAATAATATTTGACTTCCAGAGTTGTGGAGAGGATTCAAGGTCTAACCTATTTAAAACTCCTAGAATAATGCTTGAGACATGGTTGGTGGCCAAAAATACATCACCTACCTCTTCTTCCCTTCTCTGTCCTTCCTTTATTGCATTGAACATCATGGAAATCTGGGTATGGGGAGGGGGAAGAATTGTGAGGTCTTCTTGAGAACATTCCCAACTGTTTCCTTCATATCTTTGTTCCTCAGACTGTAGATCATGGGGTTGAGCATGGGGATGACCACTGTGTAAAATACAGAGACCAGCCTTTCCCTGCCTAGTAAGTACTCAGAAGTTGGGCACAAGTAAACGAATACCATGGTTCCATAGTACAAACTGACATCAGTCAGGTGGGATGCACAAGTGGAGAATGTCTTGTGTTTGCCCTGGGCTGAGGGGATTCTTATAATAGCCATGAAGACACATGTGTAGGAGACCAGGACTACTGTCAGGGACACAGACACATTAAAACCACCACAAACAAACAGGAGAAGCTGAAGGACCTGTGTGTCAGAGCAGGAGAGTTTTAAAAGGGGAGAAATATCACAGGAGTAATGAGTGATGACATGGGACTTACAGAAGGTCAGATGAAAGATTGTGCTAGTGAGGAGCACTGTGTTCATTAGGCCCACTGCATAGCTGGCAGCCACTAGCTGCAAATAGAACCTTGTGGACATGAGGATACGGTAGAGCAGAGGGCTGCAGATGGCCACATAGTGGTCATAGGCCATGGAGGCCAAGAGAAAGAACTCAGTGACAGCAAAGATCACAAAGCAGCTTGTCTGGACCACACAACCAGAGAAGGAGATGGTTTGGCAACCAGAGAAGAACCTCATCAACATTTTGGGGGGCTCCCCTGGTGGCGCAGTGGTTGAGAATCTGCCTGCTGATGCAGGGGACACGGGTTCGAGCCCTGGTCTGGGAAGATCCCACATGCCGCGGAGCAACTAGGCCCGTGAGCCACAACTACTGAGCCTGCTCGTCTGGAGCCTGTGCTCCGCAACAAGAGAGGCCGCGATAGTGAGAGGCCCGCGCACCGCGATGAAGAGTGGCCCCCGCTCGCCGCAACTGGAGAAAGCCCTCGCACAGAAACGAAGACCCAACATAGCAATCAATCAATCAATCAATCAATCGATCTTTAAACAAACAAAAAAGAATAAACATTTTGGGGACAGTGATGGAAGAATAACAGAAATCAATAAAGGACAGGTTGCTGAAGAAGAAATACATGGGAGTGTGGAGTCGGGAGCTCACCACAATGAGAACAAGGAGGCCCAGGCTTCCAACTACTGTGACTGCATAGATGAGGAAGAAGAAGGCAAAGAGGATGGGCTGAAGCTGAAGCTCATTGGTGAGGCCCACAAGGAAGAATTTGCTCAAGTCACTGGCATTGCCTGCTCCCATTGGGCCACTGCAGGTCTGCGGGTGGGATATGCATGACAATAGGGAGACGTGTACAGCTCAAGTCCTTAAACAGAGACCTGTAGGATCTGGTCCTGGCTACCTAGGACATGACACGCACAGTTGTGTGTGTCAACTGTGACAAATACTTCATCCTGGCTCCCTTATTTCTTGCTACCCTCCAGCCTATTGTATACAACGTTTAAAGGTATGAGGATGGAATTTGAAGTCAGAAGAATGGTTCTTAATCTCGAATTTTGCCACTTATTTTCTCTGTGACCTTGGGGGAGTGTCTTAACCTCTCTGAGTCTTCTTTGTAAACAGGGATAAAATACCAATCTTGTAGGACTGGTTGTAAGGACTAAAGGTGATGGTAGGTGTATGTAAAATATCTAGCAAGGCATGGGAAGAAAGCAGGTACTCAGTGAATCCTAATTTTCTTCCTCCTTCTACATACTTCTTCTTCCCAGCACCGAACCTGTCCTCAGCTAAAGTTTAGCCTGAATATAAAGTCAAGGACACAAATCTTAGACATGGGAGGGACTCTACAAACTTACTAGTTCTTTCATTATCAGTTGTGTGTTTGAGGGACAGCAGGGGATGAGTGGAGGGGGAATATAATATAAAACAATAAAATATAGAGGTAAGAGGGCAAGCTCCAGGGTCAATTATAGGGGGGTTAGAATCCAATACTATGGCTTACTAGCTGTGTGACCTTAGACAAGCTAGTTAACCTATCTGAGCTTCAGTTTCCTCATCTTTAATATGAGAGTACCAAAATTTTCCTACTTCATTAATTTACTGTGAAGATGAAATAATTCATGTAAAGCACTTAGCACAGTGTCTGGTGCACACTAGGCATGTGGTAGCTTTAATAATGATTGGGAATCTCCTAAGTTTGTCTGTTCAAACCACACAGAGGCCCCTTTTAGATTCTGCCATTTGCCTCCTTAAGAATCCTTCCCTAACTTACCTCCTGTTACTACTCATTGTGTTGTGATTCTCCAGTGTGTTGAGGCAGAAAAAAGAGTGAGAACTACTACTCTAATCTAATACTGTTTTCAAGAGGGAGAAATCCAGAAATCAGGACATCAAAAAGGGAAGTAATTTGCCCAAAGTTGTCCCGGGATTTGATGGAAGTGCCAGAACTCGAACCCAGGTGTCCTGTCTACAGTATTCCTTCCACTTGGAGTAGGTAACAGCCTCTGACCTCTCCTCTTTCAGAAACATGGAATCCATATCCCTATCAGAACACAGGGAGCAGCTTAGAAATCACAACGTTGAATTCTGCTTGGGGCCATTTCTATCCTTTCTCTTAGTCAGGAAGATTGACAATGCCTAACCGTACTTTATTTTAATATTGTTTTTCCCGTTAAGAGCTGAGACAGTGAAGGACAAATTATAGCATTGCACAGAGAATTTACATCATTGGATTTAGAGTCAGAATATCTGGGTTTGAGTTCTGATTCCATACTATTTTTTGCTCTATAGAATTTGGTAAGTCCTTTCTGGGTCATAGTACCTTCACCTGTAAAATGGGCATAATAACACTCACTCTTCTGTACTCACAAGATTACTGCAAAGATCCAAGGAGAGTCTCCAGGAAAATGCTTTGTAAAGATAAATATAGTCAGGGCAAATATTCAGAAAGCATGCACTGGGAGAGCCATGTCAACTTTTAAAAAGTTCTATGACGATTGCTAAATTGCTGCTCTTGAGCCTCCTCCTCCCTGGCTGCTTCCCTGACACCTGCCAGCACATCTTGACTTTCACAACACTGGCCTCCATGTTCTTGTGGGCTACAAGGGAGACCCTGGAAGAGAAAAATAGATTGTCCTCCAGCAACCTGTAAGTTAATGCTTGTTGCCCTTCTGCCCCTCCGAAGTTGTGGCTGCCTGCTTTTGGCTGGTGTTCCATTAAAGTCACCTTTATGGCCATCTTTGGGAACTGAAATTTCCACAGTACACCGTACTGGTTGTTAAAATTTTAAATATTATCCTGAATATATTAATAAATACCATTAATAAAGTACCTAGTAAGTGCCACACATTATGCTGGGTGATTGACATAAATCATTTTACTTAATCTTCTTAACCACCTTAGCAAGTAACTACTATTATTAGCATTTCCATCTTACAAACCAGGCAACTGAGGCTTGGAGAATTTCAGTGCCTTGCTCAAGATCTCATAGCTGTTAAGTGACAGAATCTACACTCAAATATGGTTCTGCAATATTCTAATGCTACTGTTGTATCCATGTTGTCTTTTCTAAATATAGAGTCATACAATTAGAGATTGTTAGTTTTTTCCCAAGGGATTTACAAATCCATCCTTTCTCTGTTATCATGCTAATCTTGGAAATAATCAAGATGGTTTCTCTTAATTTTATAGATGATGAATTGAAGCCACAAAAAGTTATGTACTTTGTTCTTGGACATGCATGCATTCATTCACTCAACTAATATTCACTGGATGCTTGGTGTGTTCCAGGCAATGTGATAGGCACTACGGGTATTCTCATGGACTTTACAATCCAAAGGAAGAGATGGCCAACCAACTAACAAACAAACAAATACATAAATAATAATAAAATTATAAAGAAAACCAAACAAGCTAACGGAATAGAGAGAACTCAGAGTTTGGAAAGGCAACATTAGGTAGAGAGGAAGGTAAAACCTGCCTGAGGAGTTGATATTAGGAGCTAGAATCTGAATGGAGAGAAGCTAGCCATACAAAGTCCAGAGTACACCCAGATGCTTAGTGACATTGTCAGGAATAGAACCGAGGTCTCCTAAATTCCACCCAGAGCTGCCATCTCCAGGTGGAAGAAAGTTGACTAGGAATGACTGAATATGTGGGACATTCAAAGTTTAATCTGCAAGCACCCCTGTCCTTTAACACCCACCTTTATTCTTTGAATGTCTCTAGAAGTCACAAATATTCACCAGCCACTTTTCTGTTTCTGTACTCATTGAAAATGCTTCAGCTCAGTATCAGTGGTTGGGCTTTCTCCAGATGTTCCCTTGGCAAGTGCAGATAAGTTTGTGTGCCCACAACAGTAAAGCCTCTGGAACTAAGCTCCAAGTTATACTTCCCTCCCCACTTCCCCCTCCAGGCTTGGCCTTTTCTGTGTAATTGGCAGAATCATTAATATAGCAAAGTTTCTGTCTTTGTGACTGGTCTCCTGAGATGCTGAGGAAAGTAAGCTCAAGGACTGAGCAGCTGTGACGTCCAAGATGGCTGAAGCAGTAAGCAGAGCCATCCCCAATGGGGTGTTTTCACTGACTCATACTGAGAGTTAGGGGACCTGCAGTCACCATTGAGATGTTTTGGGAAGAGTTGGAAGAATCAACTTGACTATGAGATATATTGTGTTATAAATTTTTTATCTAAAATACATTCTTAGTCATATTAAAAAGTGTTACCCACAATTAAAATACCAGTTGCTTCCCCAAACATATGGATTCTAGGAATTAAGGATAAATGACCAATACAGAAGATGGTAGTAAGAATATATTTCTCATTTTATGATCTGTCATATTACCTTGTTTACTCAAACTTTTACTTTGATTATAAACTATAAATTACTTTAAACATTAAAGAATTATTTAATTAGTTTTTATGTGGTCAGTAAAGTCTCTGAGTGCCACTCAGTGTTCTAATAAAACACACTTGCACCTGAGATATATGTGGCAGCCAGCTGCCTTGTACCATACTGTTTCATTTTTTATCAGACTGGATTTGGTTCTATGCATTTGTTTTATTTTTTTCTAGTCAATAAATGTTTATTAAATATCTGTCATATGCTTTTCATTGTGCTAGGACCTGGGAATACAAAATCAATAGTAAATTAATAATATCCTCTGCATATACTCCATTCCCACTCCCCAATACATGCACACGTGTGGATGTGCTCACACACATACACACATAGTCTCTCATTTGGAAGGCAAAAGCAGCTTCAATCTCCTTTGGTGCTGGCTCATTAGCAGCTTTTATAGAAAATACCAAGTTGTTATGCATTTTAAGGGCTAAAGCTATTGATTTTAAAGCAAGAAAATTGTTTAAAAAGTAGACTTTATAGACATGTCTCTTGTGGGCAGATTCATTTAATTTTGTTGCTTGGCTGTGCAGATTTTGTAGCCATTTAAAGGAGAAAGTATTTTTTTCTTCAAGTTAAATTGTGGTACATTAGGTGATATTTGAACCAGTTTATGAGCTTCTGTTATGGCATGATGGGCTGACTCACATATTGAAGAACGCTGCCCCCAAATTTAATTATCTTGGGGCATTACACCGCACAGGGTAAAATGAGCCATTTTGTTCATCACGACTGCAGTCTTTGCTGAAATGGAGGTTATGGGATAACAACTTAAAGGCTAACTCATTAATGCTCAGGGACGAATGAAGTAATGTGCCAGCAGACCAAATTGGAGCCTGAATGTTTTCATGTAGAGACCTGTATCTCTTTCCCATGTTGTGATATATTAATGGGGATGTCTTTATCCATTGTCACTGCCTGTAGACATTTGAATACCGTAGATGCAATACCTTCTGGGCACTCAGCCTTGCACACTAACTACTTCTCAAACTCCAAATGTCTCTCAATGGCTAGAAGCAAAATTCTGATGGTGCCATAAAATGCCTAATTTATAAGGATTTCTAACAATGGCATCAGTGTAGTCCCTGCTTTTTTTCTCATAGGTGTTTATTAGTGAGCATTGCACCATCCCTAACTATTTGATAGGGGCAATGGAGTAAATCAGTTCTCCAAATTGAGAAGGCTGTGGATTTATGCCTCGCTGAAAGCATTTCCTTCCTTGCAATGCCAAAGTGAGTGACCTTTCTGACATTTCTCCATCTATGCCATGCATTTCTGGAGGACATGAGGAATAGTCTTGATGATATCCAAATGTGTTTCCCCTCTTTGTATTTTTAAAATATTTTACACAATTTTTAAATGTTACTTTCCATTTACAGTTATTGCAAAGTATTGGCTATATTCCCCATGTTGTACAATACATCCTTGAGCCTGTCTTACATCCAATAGTTTGTGCCTCCCATTCCCCCGCCCCTATGTTGCCCTTCTTCCCCCGCCCCCACTGGTAACCACTAGTTTGTTCTATATCCGTGAGTCTGATTCTTTTTTGTTATATTCACTAGCTTGTTGTAATTTTTAGATTCCACATATAAGTGATATCATACACTATTTGTCTTTCCCTGTCTGACTTATTTCACTTAGCATAATGCCCTCCACCTCCATCCATTTTGCTGCAAATGGCAAAATTTCATTCTTTTTATGGCTGAGTAGTATTCCACTGCATACATATACCATGTCTTCTTTATCCATTCATCTGCTGATGGACACTTAGATTTCTTCCATATCTTGGCAATTGTAAATAATGCTGCTATGAACATTGGGGTTCATGTACCTTTTTGAATTAGTGTGTGTTTTTGTTTTTTTCGGATATATACCCAAGAGAGTGATTTCTGGGTCATATGGTAATTCTATTTTTAGCTTTTTGAGAAACATCCATACCATTTTCCACGGTGGCTGCACCGACTTACATTCCCACCAACAGTGTATGAAGGTTCCCTTTTCTCTACATCCTTGCCAACATTTGTTATTTTTGGTCTTTTTGACAATAGCCATTCTGACAGGTGTGAGGTGATATCTCATTGTGGTCTTGATTTGCATTTCCCTGATGATTAGGGATGTTGAGTATCTTTTCATGTTTCTGTTGGCCATCTGCATTTCCTCTGTGGAAAATTATCTATTCAGTTCTTCTGCCCATTTGTTAATCAGGGTGCTTGTTTTTTTGATGTTGAGTTGTATGAACGGTTTATATATGTTGGATATTAATCCCTTATTAGTCATATCATTTGGAAGTATTTTATCCCATTCAGTAGGTTGTCTTTTTACTTTCTCAATGGTTTCCTTTGCTGTGCAGAAACTTTTAAGTTTAATTAGGTTTCATTTGTTTATTTTTGCTTTTATTTCCTTTACTTCAGGAGACGGATCCAAAAAAGATATTGCTGTGATTTATGTTAAAAAGTGTTCTGCTTATGTTTTCCTCTAGGAGTTTTATAGTATCTGGTCTTATATTTAGGTCTTTAATCCATTTTGAGTTTATTTTTGTGTATGGTGTTAGAGAATGTTATGATTTCATTCCTTTAAATGTAGCTGTTCAGTTTTCCCAGCACCACTTATTGAAGAGGCTGTCTTTTCTCCATTGTATATTCTTGCCTCCTTTGTCATAGATTAATTGACCATAAGTGTGTGGGTTTATTTATGGGCTCTCTATCCTGTTCCATTGATCTATGTATCTATTTTTGTGCCAGTACCATACTGTTTTGATTATCATAGCTTTGTAGTGTAGTCTGAAGTCGGGGAGCATGATTCCTCCAGCTCTGTTCTTCTTTCTCAAGATTGTTTTGGCTATGTAGGGTCTTTTGTGTTCCCATATAAATTTTAAAATTATTTGTTCTAGTTTTTGGCCATGCAGTGTGGCATGCAGGATCTTAGTTCCCTGACCAGGGATTCAACTCATGCCTCCTGCATTGGGAGTGTGGAGTCTTAACCACTGGACCACCAGGGAAGTCTTATTTGTGTCTTCCTTAATTTCTTTCATCAGTGTCTTATAGTTTTTGGAGTGCAGGTCTTTTGCCTCCTTAGGTAGGTTTATTCCTAGGTATTTTATTCCTTTTGATGTGATGATAAATGGGATTGTTTCTTAATTTCTCTTCCTGATACATCATTGTTAGTGTATAGAAATGTAACAGATTTCTGTATATTAACTTTATATCATGCAACTTTACTGAATTCATTGGTGCACTCTAGTAGTTCTCTGGTGGCATCTTTAGAATTTTCTACGTGTAGTATCATGTCATCTGCAAACAGTTAATTGTATTTCTAAATTCAAGCAATGAACAATTAGAAGTAAAAATTATGAAAATATATGTATATCATTTTAAATGGGTCCAAAAAAGAAATTGCTAAGTATTAATATAACAAACTTGTATAGGATTTGTGTGCTGAAAACTATAAAATTCTGATGAAAGATTTCAAGGAAGATATAAATGGTGAGACATACCATGAGCATGGATTGGAGGATTCAATGTAATAAAGATGCCAGTTCTCCCCAAAATAATCTATAAATTTAATGCAATAGCAATGAAAATCTCAGCAGAATTTTGTGGTTATTGTTACTATAGACAATAGGAATTTCTATATTCTAAATTTTATATAAAAGGAAAAAGAAAATAAAATAGCTAAAACAATTTTGAGAAAAAGAACAAAGTTGAAGGACTCACACTAACAGGTTTTAAGACTTTGAATAAATCTACAGTAATGAATGCAGTATGCATTGGCAAAGGAATAGACCCTTGGATCAATGGACCAGAATAGATAGTTGAGAAACAGACCCATGCAAATGTGGCCATTTGGTCCTTGACAAAGGTATAAAAGCAATTCATTGGAGGAATTGTAGTCTTTTCATCAAATGGAACAAACGGCCATTCATATGGAAAAAAATAAAAATAAAAATGAACGCTGACCTCAACTTCACACCTGATACAAAAATTAACTCCAAATGGTGCATAGATATAAATATAAAATGTAAAGCTTTAAAGCTTATGGAAAACATAGGAGAAAACTTATATAATCTGAGTTTAAGCAAAAGTTCTTAGAAAGGAAATGAAAACCATGATATATTAAAGAAAAAAATAAGTTCTTTGTTAAATTAAGAACTTTTTCTCTGTCAAAGGTGCTGCCATGAAGATGAAAAGACAAAAACTGGGAGAAAATATTTGCAATTCATATATCCGACAAAGGACTTGTATCCAGGATATATAAATAACTCTGAAAACTCAACAGTAAAAGAACAATCCAATTAAAAAATGGGCAAAAGGCATAAGCAGACATTTCACTGAAGAGAATATACAGATAGAAAATAAGCACAGGAGAAGATATTTAACATAATTTGTCATTAGGCAGATGCAAATTAAAAACAAGATAACACTATACACCTATTAGAATGTCTTTTGGAATACTAGTCTGGTGAGAATGTGGAGCAACTGGAATTCTTATACATTGTTCTTGGGAATGCAAAATGGTACAGCCACTCTAGAAAACTTATTGGAAGTTTCTTATCATGTTAAAAATGCACCTACCATATGACCAAGCAATTGTACTCTTAGTCATTTTTCTTAGAGAAACGAAAACTTATACTCAGATAAAAATTTATATACAATTGTTTATAACAGCTTTGTTCATAATAGTGAAAAATTGGAAACAATCTAAACATCCTTCAATGGATGAGTGGTAAAACAAACTGTGGTACAGCCATACAATGGAATACTAACTACTCAGCAAAACAAACAAAAAACATTTCTGCCCTGGAAGCTCTCCCTGGAAGCTCTTACAGTTTCAGACAAATGCATTTGGATGTAAATGGTTTACAGCCAACAGAATAAAGGCACTTGACTACATTACTAACTAAAGGGAGGTCAAGATGATTATGATTACCACGTTGTGTATTAGACCTTCTAGTGGTGGAATGAAAGGACTTGGGAAATAGAGAAACATGATCCAGAGATAAAGTCATTGGATATTTATGGAGAGCCTTCTGAGCTCACGCAGTGCACTATCCTAGCAATGGGGACTGGTGAACTTAAAATTTATTGTACAACAAGGAAATATGTAAGTGATTGCAGGAGGAAATTAGGTACCAGTCATGCAGGGGTTATAGATTAAATGCATTCATAACAAGTTGAATGTAAAGTGAATAGCCTACCATATAGAAAATCATATTTTCTCACTGACTTCCATTATGACTGGAGAGATGTAATATTTTTATTTTGCTTCAGCTAAAATAAACATCACATTTCAGGTTCCAAATGGTTGATTCAAAAAGCATGTTGCCTTTGTTGCTATATGTGAGGTTTAAGTCTTTCACAATCTCTGAAGTCCAAATGGTCAATCAAGCCACTTAAAATTTCAAGATCTTTTAAAGCACCCTATGAATGATATACCACCAAGCAAATCCCCATTTAATGGGCATACTCCCTGATATCAGGTTAGAAATACGTAGTGCAAGGAGCAGAAGCTTGGGAAACAAACATAAAAAGGTTACAATCCCAGCACTACCACACCTTCTGTGTTGACCTTGGGATATAACCTATCTGAACCTCAATTTCCTATGTAAGGGACTTTGTTTCCATGGGATCATAATATGGGAACCACCTATGCTATTGAAGCAGATAGTACAAGTTTGTACCTATATGAGTCATGTAGAAATTTCTGAGACTCATCAGAGACAAGAAAACAAGCCCTTATTTGCACATTAACACTTTAATAATAAAGATTTAAACACACCTCTTACCTTCAAGCAAATATTTCATTAATGGTAGTGTATTAAAAGCAATGCCTTTGATATGAAATGTGTTACTTCATTGGCCTTCATAAAATATATAGTCTACATTAAGGGACTATTGTAAAATGTTGTTTACTTTTAATGAACTAGACTAGTGATACCTCAAAACTTTTAATGAAAGATTCATCTGAACAGGTGGAAAAGAATGATGGATGGAATTCTGAAAAAAATTCTATCAAAACTTTTTTCTCCAGATCTTTTGTTTTGGCATGGAGATCATCTCACTGTAGAACCAGAAAACACCCTCTCTCTTCCCAGGAAGTAACCATGTCAGGATCGTGGGGTGGAGGTAGGTGATTCCATAGCACAGGCTGAGAAGAATTGTATTGCAGTTAGTGAAATCAGGGAGTTCAAAGCTGGAAATCATGTTTTGGAAATCAGCTTGAACTTGGGAGGAATGGCACCGAAGTGAGCAGAAGCGAGAACTGAAGAAGGAGGGGTGGGATATAAGAGCTGGGAGGACTCCTGAGTTGATGGTCAGTTGAATCTCTTGGACTAGTGACAAGGGAGAATAAAGGGCCACAGATAGTGACAAAGTCATCACAGGTCATTCATGTTAAGAGAAAGAACGCTGTGATACACAAGATGCTTAAGATTCTCATTGTGCTTTAGGACCTCAGAAAGAGAAGGGTAGCCCAGGCTTGGAAAACACCTTTGCTAGAAATTTGAGAATGGAGAAATTGAATGGCCAAAATCTAGGCAAAACTGAAAGATAAATTGAGACTAATCCCTATGAGAGTGACCATGTCCAGGTTCCCCATCATGATGACAGTATACAAGACGATGAACAGTCCAAAGAGAGGGGTTAAACCAAAGGTAATGTTGAGGAAGATCAGTCATCCCTTGGAGAAAGAATTTTGCCACTACACTGGAATTTCTCTCCCATGGTTTCCAAAAGGCATCTAGGACAGAACTCGCAAGACACAGACTCAGCAATCTGGACAGAAATTTAATCTGAGAGATCTTCTGGCACAGTACCTTGCCTTCAGGTTGGTGAGGGTCTCAACTTGTGATTGTCAATGCTAACTCTAATGTCTCTGTTCAACCTCAATGATCTTTTATGGCATAAAAAATGCTCTTTGTTCCACATTTATGGATTTTAAATTCCCTCTCATAAGGGCTGGTTACCAAATTATGGGAAAGGACAGTGAAATTGAGTGAAGCTAGAAAAGGAAGGCTGCAGAACCCAGGAGGCTGTAAAGAGAACAGGTATACTACATCTTCCACTCTTGCCTTTTTTCCTTGCTGTAACTTGCATATTCGCATAGATAGCAAGAAAGGGGTCAGATCTAGGGCCCAATCTTGGTGTAGTTTTCACTTAATAATTGAAACCCAAAGGATAAGGACCCTGAGAATCAGTTTTGTTTCTGTTTCCCAATCGAGAAGCAAAGTTCTCACTGTGTCACTCCCTTCTCAATATACTCATATTTCTTCCCAGTCTTACTGGATTAATTACCCATTTCACAGCTTGACATTTAAGGTTCTCTTTCTACAACACTTTTCCAATTATTTCCAGCCTTGGTTTTACTGTCCACATTTACAAAACTTACAGTGGGGATTTCAACCAGTAACAATTGTATTCTCTCTCTGGCTGAAGTGCAAAAATTAAGTCATGAAGGATGAGACAGCACCATCTTTTTTTTTTTAAACAACTTTATTGGAGTATAATTGCTTTACAATGGTGTGTTAGTTTCTGCTTTATAACAAAGTGAATCAGCTATACATATACATTTATCCCCATATTTCCTCCCTCTTGTGTCTCCCTCCCACCCTCCCTATCCCACCCCTCTAGGTGGTCAAAAAGCACCGAGCTGATCTCCCTGTGCTATGTGGCTGCTTCCCACTAGCTATCTATTTTACATTTGGTAGTATATATAAGTCCATGCCACTCTCTCACTTCGTCCCAGCTTACCCTTCCCCTCCCCGTGTCCTCAAGTCCATTCTCTACGGCTGTGTCTTTATTCCTGTCCTGCCCCTAGGTTCTACAGAACCTTTTTTTTTTTAGATTCCATATTTATGTGTTAGCATATGGTATTTATTTTTCTCTTTCTGACCTATTTCACGCTGTATGACAGTCTCTAGGTCCATCCACCTCACTACAAATAACTCAATTTCGTTTCTTTTTATGGCTGAGTAATATTCCATTATATATATGTGCCACATCATCTTTATCCATTCATCTGTCGATGGACACTTAGTTTGCTTCCATGTCCTGGCTACTGTAAATAGAGCTGCAATGAACATTGTGATACATGACTATTTTTGAATTATGGTTTCCTCAGGGTATCTGCCCAGTAGTGGGATTGCTAGGTCATATGGTAGTACTATTTTTAGTTTTTTAAGGAACCTCCATACTTTTCTCCATAGTGGCTGTATCAATTTACATTCCCACCAACAGTGCAAGAGGGTTCCCTTTTCTCCACATCCTCTCCAGCCTTTCTTGTTTGTAGATTTTTTGATGATGGCCATTCTTACAGGTGTGAGGTGATACCTCATTGTAGTTTTGATTTGCATTTCTCTAATGATTAGTGATGTTGACCATCCTTTCATGTGTTCGTTGGCAATCTGTGTATTTTCCTTGGAGAAATGTCCACCTAGGTCTTCTGCCCACTCTTGGATTGGGTTGCCTGCTTTTTTGATATTGAGCTGCATGAGCTGCTAGTAAATGTTGGAGATTCATCCATTGTCAGTTGCTTCATTGGCAAAGATTTTCTCCCATTCTGAGGGCTGTCTTTTCGTCTTGTTTATGTTTTCCTTTGCTGTGCAAAAGCTTTTAAGTTTCATTAGGTCCCATTTGTTTATTTTTGTTTTTATTTCCATTTCTCTAGAAGGTGAGTCAAAAAGGATCTTGCTGTGATTTATGTCATAGAGTGTTCTGCCTATGTTTTCCTCTAAGATTTTTATAGTGTTTGGCCTTACACTTAGGTCTTTAATCCATTTTGAGTTTATTTTTGTGTATGGTGTTAGGGAGTGTTCTAATTTAGTTCTTTTACATGTAGCTGTCCAGTTTTCCCAGCACCACTTATTGAAGAGGCTGTCTTTTCTCCATTGTATATTCTTGCCTCCTTTATCAAAAATAAGGTTTACCTCTGGGTTTTCTATCCTATTCCATTGATCTATATTTCTGTTTTTGTACCAGTACCATACTGTCTTGATAACTGTAGCCTTGTAGTATAGTCTGAAGTCTGGGAGCCTGATTCCTCCAGCTCCGTTTTTCTTTTTCAAGATTGTTTTGGCTATTTGGGGTCTTTTGTGTTTCCATACAAATTGTGAAATTTTTTGTTCTAGTTCTGTGAAAAATGCCAGTGGTAGTTTGATAGGGATTGCATTGAATCTGCAGATTGCTTTGGGTAGTATAGTCATTTTCACAGTGCTGATTCTTCCAATCCAAGAACATGGTATATCTCTCTATCTGTTTGTATCTTCTTTAATTTCTTTCATCAATTTCTTATACTTTCCTGCATACAGGTCTTTTGTCTCCTTAGGTAGGTTTATTCCTAGGTATTTTATTCTTTTTGTTGCAATGGTAAATGGGAGTGTTTCCTTAATTTCTCTTTCAGATTTTTCATCATTAGTGTATAGGAATGCAAGAGATTTCAGTGCATTAATTTTGTATCCTGCTACTTTACCAAATTCATCGATTAGTTCTAATAGTTTTCTGGTAGCATCTTTAGGATTCTCTACGTATAGTATCATGTCATCTGCAAACAGTGACAGCTTTACTTCTTCTTTTCTGAGTTGGATTACTTTATTTCTTTTTCTTCTCTAATTTCTGTGGCTAAACCTTCCAAAACTATGTTGAATAATAGTGACACCACCATCTTGACACTGTTATGCAGTCCCTGGGATGTGTTGGGGAGCAGAGCCTGATGGGAAAATAAAAGACCAGGATGCTGACTGATAATGCAATCTCTTTGTGATCAGACTGAGACACTGGGCCGATAATGATGTCACAATGAGTATGCATGGGTGTATATGGGTTTGCTTAACCCAACTATTTGGGATATTCCAACTTCTCACTCTATTTGAGTCCATTCCAGCCTCTGTGCCCTTATGTTGACCAATATGCTTATGTGCATTTCTCTTCCTCTCAGTAATCCAAGCTTCTTCTCTGTTAAGTTCCAGCTCAGAATGCTCTCTTTCAGAGGAAGCTTCTCTGATTGTTTCTTTCTCTATATACCTATTTTCCTTCCTTACTCTCTCTGGAGTCTTTTAACAATCACACATATGTTGCTACTATGAATAACTGAATTAAGGCCCTCAACTAGATCCCAAGTCCCCCAAGGCAATCTGCCATAGCCTTTTTAGTCCTCTCTCCATCCAATTCCAGTCTCAAAATTTTATTCTTTCTTGGCATGCACAACTCCACTCCCTCTAGGAGGTTCTAATTCTCTCACCATTCTTTTTCAATCTTTTGCTGGATACTTTTCTTCTACCCAAACTTTAATGTTGGGATTCTTTCATTCACTCATTTGTATCAATTTAATTTACAGTTACACTATGACAGTCTGTGCATATTGTTCATGAATCTCTTTCCTTCCTTTCCCTTCCCTCCTCTCTCCTTTCCCTTCCCTCTCCCCTCCTTCTCTTTCTCCTTGCCCTCCTCTCCTCTTAAAACATCAACCAACTTGAAAGTGCTGATGACCCCTATTCCATAACTTTAACCCAAATGTTTCTCTTCAGTTTCAGTCCTGTTTCTAGCTGCTTACTGGATGTTCTCTCCTCGATATCAGAGAATGTATCCCAAACCAAATATCTTCTACCTCTTTCAACTTGGCCTTCTCCTTGTATCTCTCATTTCCATTAATTGTCTAATGTTTTACCAATTCATCATCATCATTGGCTTTTTTATGTTTACCTCCTATGTCTAATCAGTCACAAAACCTTACTAATTCAACTTCTCAGAAATCTCTCACATCTGTTTATCCCCATCCTTGCATGTGTCTACTGTTGTTGCCTTAGTTCTGGTCTTCATACTCTTTTATATGGGTTATTGTAATAGTAACTTTAGTTATCTTTCTTCCTAGCTCCCCCCAGTCCATCTTCCACCTGCTTTTAAAGTTATCTTGCTAAATGAATTTGACCATGTAATTCCTCTGCTTTGGAAATGTTTATAATTCTCCACTGTATACAGTAGAAAGTCCACCCAATTTGGCATAGCAGTTTCAGGCCAACACAATCTGGCCCCAAATCAGTTTTCCAGATGTACTTCCCATCATTCCCTCCATGTGCTCTACACTTCAGCTCCACTTAAGCTACAGTCCTCCAGCACATGAATATATAACGTAATGTAAAATCCGCTATTTGAATCCTGATTGCATTGTTTTAAGGTATTTTTAAGTATCCTAAAGGCAAGGACTATGTATTATTCACCTTTGTAGTCTCAGTGCTGGGCATAAGTAGATGTCAATAAATATTACATGAACTCATGAATGAATGATAACCTGGATTTGAATTCCATTTCTTTTTTTATTAGTTATCCATTTTATACATATTAGTGTATATATGTCAATCCCAATCTCCCAATTCATCACACCACCACCACCACCAACCCCGCTGCTTGCTGTGACTTTTGAGCCTTAATTTCCTCATCTGTAAACTGGGCATAGTAATAATTGCCATCCAGCCCTATAGATTTTGAAGGGAGTTTTCTTTTATGTGTTCCTTTTATGTCTTTTAACCTCTAAATTCTCAAGACCCTACCCTGGCTTTGGCAGACAGTGGCAGAAGCAACAAGGGGAGTGCTCTGGGGCTAAACCCTGAGCAGCAGCTGCAGTGGGCCTGCCTCACAGCTGCTGCCTAGGCTCTTGGGAACTTTGCACTGTTAACCCTTTGGGTCTAGTTCTTGAGAACCCTACGGACTATTTAACCTTTAACTTTTTGCTTCTTGGTTTCTGGATAACCAACACAGATTATTCACCTACCCAATCTGCTTTATCTTTTCCGGGCAACCCTTCTCAAGCAGACCATGATTAGACAGATACAACAGACTCACCAATGTCTCAGACGAAATGACTTCTTAAGCTTTCCCCATCTTGGTGGCTCTCTTGTAGACATGTTTCCCTTTTTCAGTTAACACAGTGCTCCAGGTATGGCTTGACCTGTATAAAGAACTGTTAGACTCAAACCTCTGTTCTTTTAGACATTCATATTCTATTATTGATAGCTCAACTTGCATGATTTTATTTAGCAACTGTGTCATACCCTTGCCTCACATCAGCCTGGGAGCAAGTGTAAAACCCCAGGGCATCTCTACACCAATTGCTGTCATGACAAATCATCCTGTATATGTGTACTTGATGTCCTGAATCTTTAAGGAGAATTGTGAAATTATTAATTAATTTCTATTTACCATTCCATTATCTTGATAGTTGTTACTATCTTGATTCTATTATCCATCTTTTTCAGCTCTCATTCCTGTATTCCTCTCTTCTTATACCCAGCTTTGAGTCATCTGCCTGTTTGATCATTTGTCTGTGTCTTCATCCACATAATCTGTATATTTTTTTCTCCAATTCTTTACTGTGGGAAAATATACATAACTTAAAATTTACCATTTTAAGTTTAAATGGTTAAACCATTTCAATTAACTATTTATTTATTTATTTATTACATATATATACTTATCAACTGAATGTGGCTCCCCAAAATTTATATGTTGAACTCCTAACCCCCAAAGTGATGGTATTAAGAGGTGGGACTTTTGGGAGGTAATTAGGTCATGAGCGTGGAGTTGTTATGGATGGGATTAGTACCCTTATAAGAAGAGACAGGAAACCTTGCTCTCTTTCTGTCTGCTCTTTACCATGTGAGTACACAATGGGAAGGTGGCCATCTACAAACAAGAAACAGGGCTCTTACCAGAACCTGAACATACTGGCACCCTAATTTTAAACTTCTCAGCCTCCAGAATTGTGAGTAATAAATTTCTGTTGTTTAAGCTACCCAGTGTGTGTGTGTGTGTGTGTGTGCGTGTGTGTGTGTGTGTGTGTGTATTTGCGTATATGTATATATATTGAGTACTTACTACAGTTATATATGCCCAATACTGAAAAATTATGAAACATGATTCCAGTTTTTATGAAGCTAATAATTTCCTTGGGGAAGGTGACAGTTTATCTTTTTAACATATCACTAGGTTTATCTGTCACATATTTCTAGGTTTTATTTCACCCATACTATAGCAATAGCTCTCTGCTCCTCGATGGTCTGCTCACTTATGGCCTTGGCCTTCCTGGATCCCCAGTGCATCCTCCAAATTATCATTAAAATGGTCCCCTAGAACTCTAAGCTCATTTTCTCAACCCTGGATGCACCTTAAAAACACCAAAGGACAATAAAAATGTCAAAATCTGGGTTTCAAAATAGATCAGTTAAGCAAGAGTTTCATGGGTAGGGCCTGAACATCCATATTTTTGAAGATCCTCACATGATTCTGATGCACAATGAGGGTTGACAACCACTGCTATAGACTGATTATGCAGCTCTTCTATTTGAAACTCTACCCTCTTGTGGTCACCTCTACTCAAGCCCCTTTGCATGGCTACAGTGACTTCCATGATCTGGCCTGGGATTCATCTCTTAACACTCTTCATGCCACTCTTCATAATTCAGAAATTTATTCTCTAAATTAGCAGTGCTGCTTCATAACTTTATACCTTTTCATGCACTGTATCCTCTGCTTGAAATATCTTTCCCTTCCTTATCTGCCAAAATATAATTCATCCTTCAAAACTTAAATGACACCTCCTCCAGGAAGTTTTTCCTGAACGTGCTGTCTCTGTAGCTGGTAAAAATTTTTATTGTTACTTATTATAAAAAATGAATTGTAAGCATTTGTTTACACATGTGCCCCTATTCAACTGTAAAGTCATTGAGGGCTGGGAATGTGAGTTATTTACTTCTGTAGCCCCAAATCTTAGACACTAGATCTAGCACATAGTAGGTGCCCAATACATATCTGTGGACTGAGTTGATGAATTAATTAATTAATTTTAAAAAATGTTTCAACATCTCTAAGACCGAAAAATAAAGAAGAAAGAATGACGTAGATTCAAAAGAAGGGGTTTGTCCGTTGAAAACAGTCAGCGAGAGGATCTCTGTCTTTGGGAAAAGGGATTTTGTCTGGAGAAAACTAGGCTGTACTAGGAAGGATAACTAATTCCATGTAGACAGGCAGCCAAGAACAGGCAGTGGCCAAAGTGTTGATGGATGACAGCTGGAAATATGGCTTCTGAACCAACTAAAAACGACACATCAATCTGAATTGCAAAATAAATCATTGAGACTCCAAAGGCTTTTTTTCACTTTAAAATCTCACCCTCCATGAACATTTAATAAGAACACTTCAGATTGTTGTAGCACTTTACCACTTTACACATTCACATACATAATCTCATTTAAACTTCCCAACAACCCTGTAAGGACAGCATTATCAACCCTGTTTTAGGATGGAAAAACTGAGGCTCTAATAAATTCAGTAAATAGTCCAAGGTCACAGAGATGATGAGTAGTAGATTCAGAACACAAATAGGCCTTGAGATAAAAAAGGGAGATAAAATAAGAAAACCAAAAATCTATATATAGTGAAAGTAAAGAAAGAAATCCACAATATATACTTTAAATTTCATTCTGGGGTCTATTAGCCTCAAGTTTATTAATCTTTTCTCAGTGATAGTAAAGGAATTGGTCAGAGAAAGAGATGCTCCTAGGCTAAGATCAATTGACTATCTATGATGTACTAGGTATGGTGCAAGTCACTTTACATTTAATACCAATGATATCCTTATATGGTAGATATTATTAGCCACAGTTTAAAAATGGAGATGTTGAGACACAGAAAAATTAAATAATTTGCCTAAAGTTCTGTAAGAATGTTGAACCCTGTTCTAATTAACTCTAAAACCAGTGCAACTTAAATAACATTATATAGTTAATTCCTATATGTTGGTTACACTTAAGAAAAATGTTTTATGAAAGAACTATTTAGAATATCTATTATCTTTTTAAGAAAGTAAGACACAAAGTCAGAGGAAGAAAAGAACGGTGTTCTGAGCAGGGTTGAAATAATCATGAAAGTCAACCTGGAGGAAAAGTGGGACTTGAATCTTTTTTTTTTTTTTGTAACATCTTTATTGGAGTATAATTTCTTTACACTGGTGTGTTAGTTTCTGCTGTATATCAAAGTGACTCAGCTATACGTATACATATATCCCCATATCCTCTCCCTCTTGCGTCTCCCTTCCACCCTCCCTATCCCACCACTCTAGGTGGTCACAAAGCACCGAGCTGATCTCCCTGTGCTATGTAGCTGCTTCCCACTAGCTATTTTTTACATTTGGTAGTGTATATATGTCCATGCCACTCTCTCACTTCGTCCCAGCTTACCTTCCCCCTCCCCGTGTCTGCAAGTCCATTCTCTATGTCTGCGTCTATATTCCTGTCCTGCCCCTAGGTTCTTCAGAACTTTTTTTTTTTTTTAGATTCCATATATATGTGTTAGCATACGGTATTTGTTTTTCTCTTTCTGACTTACTTCACTCTGTATGACAGACTCTAGGTCCACCCACCTCACTAGAAATAACTCAATTTCATTTCTTTTTATGGCTGAGTAATATTCCTTTAAAAATTTTTTTTTAACATCTTTATTAGAGTATAATTGCTTTACAATGGTGTGTTAGTTTCTGCTTTATAACAAAGTGAATCAGCTATACATATACATATATCCCCATATCTCCTCCCTCTTGCGTCTCCCTCCCATCCTCCCTATCCCACCCCTCTAGGTCGTCACAAAGCACCGAGCTGATCTCCCTGTGCTAAGCAGCTGCTTCCCACTAGCTATCTATTTTACCTTTGGTAGTGTATATATGTCCATGCCACTCTCTCAGTTCGTCCCAGCTTACCCTTCCCATTCCCCGTGTCCTCAAGTCCATTCTGTATGTCTGTGTCTTTATTCCTGTCCTGTCCCTAGGTTCTTCAGAACTATTTTTTTTTTAGATTCCATATATATGTGTTAGCATACGGTATTTGTTTTTCTCTTTCTGACATACTTCACTCTGTATGACAGACTCTAGGTCCACCCACCTCACTACAAATAACTCAATTTCATTTCTTTTTATGGCTGAGTAATATTCCATTGTATGTATGTGCCACATCTTCTTTATTCATTCATCTATCAATGGACACTTAGGTTGCTCCCATGTCCACCCTGATACCAAAACTAGACCAAGATGTCACGAAGAAAGAAAACTACAGGCCAATATCACTGATGAACACAGATGCAAAAATCCTCAACAAAATTCTAGCAAACAGAATCCAACAGCACATTAAAAGGATCATACACCATGATCAAGTGGGGTTTATCCCAGGAATGCAAGGATTCTTCAATATATGCAGATCAATCAATGTGATAAACCATATTAACAAATTTAAGAGGACTTGAATCTTGAGGGATGGGTAAAGTTTGCAGCGCCAGCTAGGCAAGAAGGGCATTCCAGGAAGGGATGACAACATGGTTGAAGGTACTGAGGAGAGCGGCATCTGCTGGAGAGTCAGTAAAGAACCCAAGAGCATTGGGTGTAATAGTTTGCTACCATCCAAGAAATGCAGTATGTCCTAACCTTCATGGTTTGAGAAATACATTCTGCCCCCTAAAATTTTGGGGTTTGGGAGAAGTTACTTTCCTGGATACTAACAACAACTGAGGGCCTTTCTGGTACAAGGAAATTGAATTGTTGATTGCTGGACTGTGTTATGAAAGGGAGCAAGCCACCGATTATCATCAGCTCCCTGCAGGGCCCTACTGGCACAACAGTGATAACTGGCAAATAGAGCCTGAGATAAGAACAAGAGAAGAAATGAGAGATGAGATAAGTAAGCTTTTAAAAAAAGACCTAAAATAGGTATCTTTCATAGATTAGGTATTTTTTATTGAAAAAGTAATACAGGCACTTCATACAAAAAGTTTCAAAGAGTACAAAAGGGTGTAACAATGAAAGCCAGTCTACTTCTGCACATACAAACATATGTATGTATATATATCTTTTTTTAATCAAAAAAGGAAAGACATGGTATACTCCACTGTGATCCTTACTTTTTCTTTAATCTCAATAAGCTTTGAAAATCATTATATTTTAAACTGAATGAATATTGTTTCAATATATGAATGTACACTATCTGATCCTGTAAAAATGGGCTTTTAGCTTCATCCCAATTTTTCACTGGTACAAATAATGCTGCAATGAATTTGTATATGTATACCTTTGCATACTTGTAAAAGTATTTTCATAAAATAAATTTCTAAAATGAGAATTTTTGAGTCAAGGATAAATGCATTTTTCATATTCATAGATATTGCAAAATTATGCGCACCAAAGAGGTTGCACCAATTGATAATCTCACCTACAAGGTATGAAATGCTCATGTCTTTATCCTTACCAACACTAGACATTATTTAGCCTTTGATATTTTCCAATCTGATGGAGGGAAATGGTGTTTCATTATCGTTTTAACTTATGTTGCTTTAATTATTAGTAAGGTTACACATATTTTTCTGTGCTTATTGGCCATGTGTAGTTGTTTTTCAGTGAACTGTGTATTTATGGGCTTTATTCATTTCTCTATTTATGTGTTTTCTCTTTTACCTATTGATTTGGAAAAGATCTTTACATATTAAATAACAGTCCACTGTGGATCAGATTTATTGAAGATGTTTCTTCAGAATTGTTTTTCGACTTTGTTTATTGTATTTTCATGCAAAAAAAAATACATTTAAAATGTTGTATGTAGTTAGATTTATCAAACTTTTTTTTTCTGGGTTTCGCATCTTCCTTAGAAAGGCCTTTCCACTTCAAGATTGCATATAAAGGGAGTGGCAGGATATACTTAAAGTGATGAAGGAGAAAAACCTACAACCAAGATTACACTACCCAGCAAGGATCTCATTCAGATTTGATGGAGAAATTAAAACCTTTACAGAAAAGCAAAAGCTGAGAGAGTTCAGCACCACCAAACCAGCTTTACAACAAATGCTAAAGGAACTTCTCTAGGCAAGAAACACAAGAGAAGGAAAACACCTACAATAACAAACCCAAAACATTTAAGAAAATGGGAATAGGAACATACATATCGATAATTACCTTGAATGTAAATGGATTAAATGCTCCCACCAAAAGACACAGACTGGCTGAATGGATACAAAAACAAGACCCATATATATGCTGTCTACAAGAGACCCACTTCAGACCTAGAGACACATACAGACTGAAAGTGAGGGGATGGAAAAAGATATTCCATGCAAATGGAAATCAAAAGAAAGCTGGAGTAGCAATTCTCATATCAGACAAAATAGACTTTAAAATAAAGACTATTACAAGAGACAAAGAAGGGCACTATATAATGATCAAGGGATCGATCCAAGAGGAAGGTATAACAATTGTAAATATTTATGCACCCAACATAGGAGCACCTCAATACATAAGGCAAATACTAACAGCCATAAAAGGGGAAATCGACAGCAACACAATCATAGTAGGGGACTTTAACACCCCACTTTCACCAATGGACAGATCATCCAAAATGAAAATAAATAAGGAAACACAAGCTTTAAATGATACATTAAACAAGATGAACTTAATTGATATTTATAGGACATTCCACCCAAAAACAACAGAATACACATTTTTCTCAAGTGCTCATGGAACATTCTCCAGGATAGATCATATCTTGGGTCACAAATCAAGCCTTGGTAAATTTAAGAAAATTGAAATCGTATCAAGTATCTTTTCCGACCACAACGCTATGAGACTAGATATCAATTACAGGAAAAGATCTGTAAAAAATACAAACACATGGAGGCTACACAATACACTACTTAATAACGAAGTGATCACTGAAGAAATCAAAGGGAAAATCAAAAAATACCTAGAAACAAATGACAATGGAGACACGACGACCCAAAACCTATGGGACGCAGCAAAAGCAGTGCTAAGAGGGAAGTTTATAGCAATACAAGCCTACCTCAAGAAACAGGAAACATCTCGAATAAACCTAACCTTGCACCTGAAGCAATTAGAGAAAGAAGAACAAAAAAACCCCAAAGCTAGCAGAAGGAAAGAAATCATAAAGATCAGATCAGAAGTAAATGAAAAAGAAATGAAGGAAACAATAGCAAAAATCAATGAAACTAAAAGCTGGTTCTTTGAGAAGATAAACAAAATTGATAAACCATTAGCCAGACTCATCAAGAGAAAAAGGGAGAAGACTCAAATCAATAGAATTAGAAATGAAAAAGGAGAAGTAACCACTGACACTGCAGAAATACAAAAGATCATGAGAGATTACTACAAGCAACTCTATGCCAATAAAATGGACAACCTGGAAGAAATGGACAGATTCTTAGAAATGCACAACCTGCCGAGACTGAACCAGGGAGAAATAGAAAATATGAACAGACCATTCACAAGCACTGAAATTGAAACTGTGATTAAAAACCTTCCAACAAACAAAAGCCCAGGACCACATGGCTTCACAGGCGAATTCTATCAAACATTTAGAGAAGAGCTAACACCTATCCTTCTCAAACTCTTCCAAAATATTGCAGAGGGAGGAACACTCCCAAACTCATTCTACGAGGCCACCATCACCCTGATACCAAAACCAGACAAAGATGTCACAAAGAAAGAAAACTACAGGCCAATATCACTGATGAACATAGATGCAAAAATCCTCAACCAAATACTAGCAAACAGAATCCAACAGCACATTAAAAGGATCATACACCATGATCAAGTGGGGTTTATCCCAGGAATGCAAGGATTCTTCAACATACGCAAATCAATCAATGTGATACACCATATTAACAAATTGAAGGAGAAAAACCATATGATCATCTCAATAGATGCAGAGAAAGTTTTCGACAAAATTCAACACCCATTTATGATAAAAGCCCTGCAGAAAGTAGGCATAGAGGGAACTTTCCTCAACATAATAAAGGCCATATATGACAAACCCACAGCCAACATCGTCCTCAATGGTGAAAAACTGAAACCATTTCCACTAAGATCAGGAACAAGACAAGGTTGCCCACTCTCACCACTATGATTCAACATAGTTTTGGAAGTTTTAGCCACAGCAATCGGAGAAGAAAAAGAAATAAAAGGAATCCAAATCGGAAAAGAAGAAGTAAAGCTGTCACTGTTTGCAGATGACATGATAGTATACATAGAGAATCCTAAAGGTGCTACCAGAAAACTCCTAGAGCTAATCAATGAATTTGGTAAAGTAGCAGGATACAAAATTAATGCACAGAAATCTCTGGCATTTCTATACACTAATGACAAAAAATCTGAAAGTGAAATTAAGAAAACACTCCCGTTTACCACTGCAACAAAAAGAATAAAATATCTAGGAATAAACCTACCTAAGGAGACAAAAGACCTGTATGCAGAAAATTATAAGACACTGATGAAAGAAATTAAAGATGATACAAACAGATAGAGAGATATACCATGTTCTTGGATTGGAAGAATCAACATTGTGAAAATGACTCTACTACTCAAAGCAATCTACAGATTCAATGCAATCCCTATCAAACTACCACTGGCATTTTTCACAGAACTAGAACAAAAAATTTCACAATTTGTATGGAGACACAAAAGACTCCGAATAGCCAAAGCAATCTTGAGAACGAAAAATGGAGCTGGGGGAATCAGGCTCCCTGACTTCAGACTATATTCCAAAGCTACAGTAGTCAAGACAGTTTGGTACTGGCACAAAAGCAGAAATCTAGATCAATGGAACAGGATAGAAAGCCCAGAGATAAACCCACGCACATATGGTCACCTTATGTTTGATAAAGGAGGCAAGCATATACAGTGGAGAAAAGACAGCCTCTTCAATAAGTGGTGCTGGGAAAATTGGACAGATACATGTAAAAGTATGAAATTAGAACACTCCCTGACACCATGCACAAAAATAAACTCAAAATGGATTAAAGACCTAAGTGTAAGGCCAGACACTATCAAACTCTTAGAGGAAAACATAGGCAGAACACTCTATGACATACATCACAGCAAGATTCTTTTTGACCCAGCTCTTAGAGAAATGGAAATAAGAACACGAATAAACAAATGGGACCTAATGAAACTTAAAAGCTTTTGCACAGCAAAGGAAACCATAAACAAGACCAAAAGACAACCCTCAGAGTGGGAGAAAATATTTGCAAATGACGCAACTGACAAAGGATTAATCTCCAAGATTTACAAGCAGCTCATGCAGCTCAATAACAAAAAAAGAACAACCCAATCCAAAAATGGGCAGAAGACCTAAATAGACATTTCTCCAAAGAAGATATACAGATTGCCAACAGACACATGAAAGAATGCTCAACATCATTAATCATTAGAGAAATGCAAATCAAAACTACAATGAGGTATCATCTCACACCGGTCAGAATAGCCATCATCAAAAAATCTAGAAACAATAAATGCTGGAGAGGGTGTGGAGGAAAGGGAACACTCTTGCACTGTTGGTGGGAATGTAAATTGATACAGCCACTATGGAGAACAGTATGGAGGTGCCTTAAAAAACTAAAAATATAACTACCATACGACCCAGGAATCCCACTACTGGGCATATACCCTGAGAAAACCATAGTTTAAAAAGAGTCATGTACCAAAATGTTCATTGCAGCTCTATTTACAATAGCCAGGACATGGAAGCAACCTAAGTGTCCATCATCGGATGAATGGATAAAGAAGATGTGGCACATATATACAATGGAATATTACTCAGCCATAAAAAGAAATGAAATGGAGGTATTTGTAATGAGGTGGATGGAGTTAGAGTCTGTCATACAGAGTGAAGTAAGTCAGAAAGAGAAAAACAAATACAGTATGCTAACACATATATATGGAATCTAAGGGAAAAAAAAAAAGGCCATGAAGAACCTAGTGGCAAGAAGGGAATAAAGACACAGACCTACTAGAGAATGGACTTGAGGATATGGGGAGGGGGAGGGGTGAGATGTGACAGGGTGAGAGAGTGTCATGGACGTATATACACTACCAAATGTAAAATAGATAGCTAGTGGGAAGCAGCCGCATAGCACAGGGAGATCAGCTCGGTGCTTTGTGACCACCTAGAGGGGTGGGATGAGGAGGGTGGGAGGGAGATGCAAGAGGGAAGAGATATGGGAACATATGTATATGTATAACTGATTCACTTTGTTATAAAGCAGAAACTAACACACCATTGTAAAGCAATTATAGTTCAATAAAGATGTTTAAAAAAAAAAACAGGGCTTCCCTGGTGGTGCGGTGGTTGAGAGTCTGCCTGCCAACGCAGGGGACGCGGGTTCGAGCCCTGGTCTGGGAGGATCCCACATGCCGTGGAGCAGCTCGGCCCGTGAGCCACGGTTGCTGAGCCTGCGTGCCTGGAGCCTGTGCTTGGCAACGAGAGGCCGCGATGGTGAGAGGCCCACGCACCGTGATGAAGAGTGGCCCCCGCTTGCCGCAACTAGAGAAAGCCCTCGCACAGAAACGAAGAGCCAACACAGCCATACATACATACATACATACATAAATAAAAAGAATGTTAAAAAGAATGTAAGCAGACAAGAATAGCATTAAAAAAAAACAAAGCAAACAAACAAACAAAAAAAAAAAGATTGCATATAATTTTTCCATGTCTTTTCCTGATACCTTTACACAATTGCTCCTTCCATTTGACTCCTTGATACTTCTGGAACTTATTTTTGGGTAAGAAGTTGAGAAATCTCTATTCTATGGCATTAATTTATCGAGAGTAGTGTTGCTGGATTTAGCAAATAAAAATACAGGATGTCCTGTTAAATTTGATTTCAGATGAACAATGAATTTTTTAGTATAATCATATCCTAATTATTGCACAGGACATATTTATCTGATTATTTGTTGTTTATCAGAAATTAAAAATTACGGTGCATCTTCTGTTTACAGGCAATCCTAACCAAGAAGAAAGTGAGGAGTAGCTTAAAAGTATAAAATATAGTTGTGTAGATTGATGATTAACACTTTCTGGTCAGTGGGAAGCCCTTAATACAGGCACTTAGACATTGGCTCGAGCAGAGCAATTACAGTTCTGGGGTGTGAATTAAATGAGCTTGTTTTGTCTTCTGGGCTTTGGCTTGAAAAATGAAACCTCTTAAATAAAATGCAAGGGGCTCAATGGATTTGAAGGGTTTTTTGGCTTTCCGACTCTTCTTTAAAAGAAAAATCAGTTTAATAGAAATTGAAAAGTAAGATTCTGTTATATTTGTGTCATACTATGACAATTTTGATATATAGGCTTTCTCGTAAGATTAGTGTTTCAAGTTCAAATTATTGGTAAAGTTGCCAAATTGATTTTATCATGTGGAGTTGGTAGGGAAATATCATTCTTATTATCACTTTAGATAATGTTTAAGTGGAATTCTTTGTGATTGATTAAGTCTTTTATTTTTTAAGTGACCAAGTGAATTGTATCTGAAATTTGGAATGTCTGTAATTCATGAACATTTGCTTACCTAGTTCTTTACTAAAAATTAACTTTACTTTTGGAACAAGCTCCTTTACTTGCTCCTGTGGTATGTTAAGAAAAGCATTGGGTCTGGAGTTAGAAGACCGATTAAAGACCCAGATCTACATTTTGTTATCTCTGTGCTGTAAAAGTTAAATGGCTTAACATCTTTGATCCACCAGTTTCCTCATCTATAAAGTGGGCATAGTAGTCCCTATATCATAGCAATTAAGAATGAAATGAGATGCACAGGCATGGCACTTTATAGGTATTCAATAAATGTCCATTTATTTGTCGATACCTAGATATTAAAAATTATATATATTTGGAAAATCATTTCCATTGATGTTTCTCTAGAAAGTGGAATTTTGTTTAGTATGTGATTTCTCTTTAAAGACTGATGAGTTTTCTATTCTCACAAATATGGGGAAAACCAGATAAATATAAAGATCTAATTTTAGAATGCTCAGTATGAAACAAACAAAACCCACAAAATGTACAACAACATGTACCAATGGGGTTCCTTCTGTAAATTTACTGAACTGCAATAATATTGTTTGCCTTTGTTTTTGTTTTTTTTTTTTTGCCTTTGTTTTATGAAAAATAAGATCTTAATAAGATCCTCTTACCTAACTAAGGGGAAAAAACCACCAGCAAGACTTGGGGTGGGGGTGGAGTGAGCCCAGTGACTTTTCTACTGTGCACCCTTTGAAATAAGCCTATGCTTGGCCACATCAAGTCACAGATGGAGGGCATTTGGTTTCTGCTACTTTTTTTCTCATTGGAAATTTGTCAAGGATTTGTTGTATGCTGTGGAATGGTTAGATGTGGGAAAAGAGCCCAAGCACTGTGGCTGGCCCCAGGATTTTTGGATGAGTGTTGATGATCTGTAGGAGTAGGAAGGCTGCTGGTGAGAATGTGTGATATCCAAGAGACACCCAGGGAAAGGTAATGAAGAACAAGGCTTCCCAGAGACAGGATTTTGAATGATAATCCCATAGATTATCCGTTGTCACTTTCTCCAACATAGGTTGTACTCCCAATTATAGTCAGCAGCCCAGTGTAGGAGTTAGAAGACCTGGGTTCTAGTCATTAATTCTCTATGTGTTCTGCAGCAAGTAATTTCAACTTGCTGGGCCTTAGATTCTTCATCTGTAGAACTGAGGTGGTATGTGTGTGGGGTGTGGGTGGGGATAGCTTAACTATCTCCAGGTCTGGTGTAAGAAAAAAATGAGAGAACAGATTTGAGTGTTCTTTGAAAAGGCAAGGAGCGTTATGTAAATACAACTGCAGATATTATTTGTCATCATTACAGTGATAACAATGATAATTTGATAGTCAAAAGCAACCAGACATTCTTCTTGATTTAGATAAAGTGTGAAGATAGCCTTGGGTAGCATCAAAACCTGGGATTTCTTGGGAAACTTCGGGAGCAGCAAACTGTTCCTTCATCACCTCTTCTTCACCCCTTTTCTCCAGTCAGCTCATGGCCCAGTCCAGGTCAAGGAGCCTCTCTTTTTCAGTACCTCTGATAAGGATATAGTTATCCTCATATCAATAGCTAGATGTATACTAAAGCTCTACTGAGAGGGGACATTATAGAAGTTTAAAACCATTAACTTTTCAATTTAATTTGAAAATGAAACTCTACTTCACAATGAAGAGTCATCTGACTTAGGACCAATGAAAGGAAAGTCACGTCATCAATCAAATGAAGAGCTTGGACCAACATATTATTTCCAAAGTTTTCTTCCAGCTTTGATATTTAAACTAAGGGTCCTTGTGACAAAATCTCAGCTACCTTTCCAATCTAATCTCTCCCTGCTCCCAGTCTCTCATTGTAAGCTAAGTAATTTCCTTTGCCTTCCCTTCCCAACCTTGTCCCAGTCGCCTTCCCTCAGCATTTTGATGCACTTTCTTCCAAAAGTAATTTTCATCCCTTTCCTTTTCACCTAGCTAAGCCTATCGAGCCTGAGTTATCAACGATAAAAAAAGGGACTATTGACCTGGCAATGTATTAGGTGCTTTATCTATGTAATTTCTAATCCTTACATAAACATTTTGAGGTGCACTTTAGTCTTCTCCATTTACAGGAAAGGAAACTGAAGCCCAGAAAGTTCAAGTAACTTGCTCGAGATCACACAACTAGTGGCAAAGTTAGGGTTTGAGTTAAAATCTGTCAGGATCCATAGTTGTCCCTTCAAGTTCAAGACCCACCTCCCCCAGGCCCAAAGACCTTCACCTTCCTCAGACACCCTCCAGGTCTTCAAATCAAGCCATACATTTAATACTATCTTGCAGTAGACCTATTTTAGTTCATATCTTCTCTTTCCAATTCCTTTTTGAGTTCCCCAAGAGAAAGGACCATAGCTGATTCAGATCTCTATACCCAGTGGCCAGTTCTGTGATTTGCACACAGAAGGAGCTTAATAAATATTTGTTGATGAGTGGACCTCAGACTACTTTTCTGTTTAAAACTTGTTTAAGTATTGTTGAATATGTTTTTATCAGTGAAAGGAAACTGTAGCTAAGGTAATTTGTGAGCTGAAGCCATTGTTACCTCTGTTGCTAAGGGAAGTCAGTTACCCTGGGATACTAATTAACTGCAGCTATTGTGGAAATTAAGCCAGCAGCCCACAGCGGGTTCAGAGAGCTGATGGGAGGAGGGAAGCTAGAAGGTGTCAAGTAAGAAAGTATCTTTTCTGATTTCAGGAAAAGAGACTAAGGGAGGGTGTAGCTTGTACACTTTCAGCACCATCACACCTCTGTGAAGCTTTTCTCTTCCTTAGTGGGCAGAGTTTGTTCCCTATAATTAGCTCAAACAGTGGAGGCAAGGTGAATAGACAGCCTATGGCTGAGATCAACAGTTTGGTTTTTGCTAACCATTGAGGGATAAGCATCTGGGGATAGGGGGCTTTGATGTAAAAGCAACTCCAAGTCTGAATAAAAAGTACCTGTTGGAAGAGACTTTTGACTCTAAGTTATGATTCCAGTTGAGCTGATGAAGGGAAAGCAAGAGATCAATAAGAAAAGGTAACAGACTCTACCTAGGGCATCTATTGCATTTAAGAGAATTATCTACTCTGATGTCTAAATTGGAGTTCAACAGTTTTAATAAAGAGATTTATAATTCTAGAAAACGTCTGAACAACATACCCAGAGCTCAAATTTTTGGACTTGGCCTCAAGTTGCTCTAACAGACTAGTTCCATCTAGTGATAGTGTACCTAAATTGCAGTTTGTTTTTCTGAGAAAATGAAAACGTGGCCTTTACAAGCGGCCACTGCAGCACTGAAGTCATGAAATTATTCAACAGCTGAGCACTGGCTTCAGGAGAGGCCCAGGGCTAGGGATGGTGACGCATGTCTGGGGAAGGGAGAGTGAGTGCTTTGCATATTGGCTAAGTGAGACAATAATAAAACTTTGGATTAACAGCAGGAGGTGAGAGCAACAGGCCTCCAAGGAGCATATAAAATAATATTTAGAGACCAAAGCAGGTGGGATTAACTCCTTCCCTACTGACTCATGCTGTTAAAAGATCTGTACAAGAGCTCTGCTGAGTGAGAGAGCCACAAGAAGGTGAGAGGAAAAAAAATTCCAGGGCGGATTCTGACCAGAAGGACAAGAAAACACAATGAAACCCAGCAGCAACATGGTACCCCTCCTTTCAATGAAGTAAATTTGATAAGGTAATTGTCCAAGTTCACCAGAGTGACAGAGTTTTTCTTAACTCCACACTCACACAGCCAAAGGCATGCTGAGTTAAACACCTTCCACTCTGAGCATCCAAAGCGTGGTGGACGAAGGTACAGGTCTGACAGTCCCCAACCAGGGCTATTCTGTACTAGGAATCAGTGGAGCAACCACACCCTTTAATGCCACGGATGTGGAAATAGCCGGGGTGGATCAGGTCTTCTGTATTTCAAATAAAGGTGAGTTTCAGACCTCATCCTGTGGGCAGAGTTCACCAAGCTCACCGGTCTGCAAGTGTAGGCTTTGGGCTGCTGCACTCATATCTGGGGACCTAGACCCTGAAAACATTCTCCAGACTTCACAAACATTTTCCTCTCCCATGGGTAGATATAGCTCCACCGGAGGCACAGATGTTTACCCACGCAGTATCCCCCACCTTCACATCTTTCTCTTTAGGGCTACAGCTTCCTGCTCATGCTTAGATTTCACCTCCAACCCATCTCTGGAACAGCCAGTGAGCACCTGTGGCCCTCCTGCTGTGTCCCAAGTATTTGGTCATTCTATAAAACCCAAGCTTCTAGTGAATACACTGATTTCAAAGTGCATCTTCCAGGTTCCTCCTATGTTACAGAGGGTAGAGTGTGGAGGAGTAAGGTTCTGGAGTCTTAATAAAATCTCTCCATTTTTTTCTGATTCTACAGATTAGCAGACAGGCAAGACCCTGGACAGGATTTTGCCCCAGCACTTCCAGTTCCACCTCCGCTAAAAATTTTCCCTGTTTTATCAGCTTTCTTTGATCTTCTACTCCTTTTGAATTCCTGTAATATAAAATCAAGGATTGGCTTCCCTGGTGGCGCAGTGGTTGAGAATCTACCTGCCAATGCAGGGGACACGGGTTCGAGCCCTGGTCTGGGAGGATCCCACATGCCGCGGAGCGACTAAGCCCGTGAGCCACAACTACTGAGCCTGCGTGTCTGGAGCCTGTGCTCCGCAACGGGAGAGGCCGCGATAGTGAGAGGCCCGCGCACCGCGATGAAGAGTGGCCCCCGCTCGCCACAACTAGAGAAAGCCCTCGCACAGAAATGAAGACCCAACACAGCCAAATAAATAAATAAATAAATAAAATTTAAAAAACTTGCTATCACTACACATTTAAAAAAAAAAAAAAAAAAAAAAAAAATCAAGGATTGTAGGCTTTTAAAAGATTTCAGAAACCAGTCAGTAAATGGTTACCTGGAGCAGAAATCCCTTTCATAGGACCCAACACATTTCATCTGACATCGGCCTAACTACCCCTTCCCACTTTTCATAAAACACAGAATCTACCATCTTACCAGGCAGTTATTCCAACCTCCATCACTTCCATTAATAGCCCTAGTAGCCAAAAAGATCTCCTCCATCCCACTGATCTCAAACTTCCCATTGTTATAGGCTGAACCCACCGGGGGGATTGGTAACATTTAAACAAGAACTGTTTTAAACTTTTTCAAAGATTTCTGTTTAAAAAGTATCTTGCTTTGAAAGTGATGCTATCTCCTACAAAAAACAGTTGGTAGGGGCTTCCCTGGTGGCGCAGTGGTTGAGAATCTGCCTGCCAATGCAGGGGACAGGGGTTCGAGCCCGGGTCTGGGAGGATCCCACATGCCGCGGAGCAACTAGGCCCGTGAGCCACAACTACTGAGCCTGCGCGACTGGAGCCTGTGCTCCGCAACAAGAGAGGCCGCGATAGTGAGAGGCCAGCGCACTGTGATGAAGAGTGGTCCCCACTTGCCGCAACTAGAGAAAGCCCTCGCACAGAAACGAAGACCCAACACAGCCAAAAATAAATAAATAAATAAATAAAAATTAAAAAAAAAAACCAGTTGGTAGAAATTCTTTTGCTAAAGAAGTTTGTAGTCGTTCCCCTGGGTGTGTGTCTTCTATTAAGGCAATGATCTCAGAATCCTTGCTACAAAAGCCTGAACAAAATGCTAAATCCCTTCAAACATCCCTGGACAGGCAGATATATTGGTGGTCAGCTGCAGAGGGCAGCTTGGAAACTGAAGTCAATCTGCTTTAGCCTCTGTGCTTTAGCAGCATTTTCTTAAATTGCTCTTCTCTGTTGCTGGTTGTTATAAGGCACCTTCTGTTGAAAGGGAAATTTGTGCATGTAAACCCCAAGAAACACCTAACACAGATCCCTGGAATCATAAATTCTCATCAAAGGGGGGAACAGAAAGGAGAAAAATTTGTAGATGGAAAGAATTCCCCCTTTTACCTTGCAAAAGTCATCAGGTAGGACCTTGACTTAAGCTGGTACAAAATAATGATTCATTTATCAGGATTGAAGTGAAAACTCCTGAGAGCCAGAAGGGATTCCTTGGGGAGAGAAAGGGGATGGTGACTGCCATGTTGCATAACTCCAGGGGGCACCACTTAACAAGTGGAAGGATGTGGAGAAGGCTCCGAAGAATGGTCCCCTGGTAGCAAATGAAACAGGTGGATTAGAGGAGGTCTAGGAAACAGGTTGAAACCAGAGTAGGATAGCAAGTGGCTCTGGATAATAAAATCAGTTAGCATTGAGAGTGTAGGTGTCTGTATGGAGCTCTAGCTCTGCAGGAGTCTAGGCAAATGAATCCAGCAGAGGACAGAAAAAGCCAGCCCAGTTCCAGGTGCTGATACATTGCTAGGGAAGGTAGAGGTATTAATTAATAGAGGGTCAACATGGGAACTTGGGGCACCAGGCTATAAGTCTGACTTATAACAGGAGAGACAGGAGAGTAAAGCAAGACTGGAATGGAAGAACTGAAATTGCTGCTAGGATTTCTGCTAGAAGTAGCAACAGTTCAGAAAAGAGTGAAGGAGAGTTTGCAGTTGGGGAATTTAGTTGCCTGAACTGGAGGAGCTGTAAAAGGTCCAGGAGTTGGGAGCTTACTAATCTAACCCTAAATGTATTCCTCGAAATCCTGTTGTGCTTCACACAAACAAATTTGAAAACCTGGACTTTTCAATTTTATTTTCTACAACAATAAAAATTACCAAAACTTACTCCCAGGACACATAGATAGAAAACATAACCAAACAAATTACCATATAAGAAACTGAGAAAATTGTCAAAGAACAATTCTTCCCCAAAAGCACCAGGCCCAAAATTGTTTCATGGGTAAATTCTACCAGATTTTTTTTAAATACATTTTTTTAAATTTTAGGACACTTAAATTTACCAAAAATTTGCAGATAGGACAGAGAGTTCCGAAATACCCCATACCATTCTTCCCTTATTTTTAGTATCTTACATTAGTCTTGTATATTTGTTAAAGAAACAATATTGATACATTATTAATTAAAATCCATATTTTATTCAAATTTACTAGTTTTCACCTAATGTCCTTTTTCTGTCCCATGATATCCCAGCCAGGATACCACATTACATGTAGTCACCATGTCTCCTTAAGCTCCTCTTGGCTGTGATGGTTTCTCAGACTTTCCTTGTTTTTGATGGTCTTGGCTGTTTGGAGGAGTACATGTCAAGTATATTGTAGAATATCCCTGAATTGGGATTTCTCTGAAGTTTTTCTCATGATTAGACTGGGTTTATAGACCTTTGGGAAGAAGACCATAGAGGTAAAGTGCCATTCAAGTCATGTCATATTAAGTGAGCATGTTATCATCATGACTTATCACTGTAGATGTTAACCTTGATTACCTGGCCGAGGTAGTATTTGTCTGGTTTCTCTACTGCAAAGTTAGTCCTCTCACTCCCACCTTTTCATACTATACTCTTTGGAAGGAAGACACTATGTGTAGCCCATGCTTAAGGAGTGAGGAATATCCTGAGGGTGAAGTATCTATTGAAATTATTTGGAATTCTTCTGCACAGACGATCTATCATCTCTCCCGAATATAATGATTTAGTCAATCATTTATTTACATGATATTTATTTCATGGATATCTACTTCAAATTTTGGGTTATAATCCAATACTATTTTATTTTGCTGTTAAATTATTCCAGCTTTGGCCATTGGGAGCTCTTTTAGTTAGCTTCTTTGTCCATTTGACATACTTCCATCATTTTAGGGATTTTTTTTTCATGCTTTCCTACTTTCTGGCACTAGAAGCTTTAAGTTCATTTTGAAAATTCCTGCCCCAGTCCTAGAATCTGCAGTTTCTCCAAGGAACCCTGATTCCTTTTACTGTAGAACAGTATTAAAAACCAATGTCTGGGTGGTAGGTGTGCTCGTTGCTACCGGAGTGTCATTGCTTCTAGGCCCTCTCACCTGAAAGAGAAAGCAAATATATGTATGTATACTGACCTGTGTATGACCTGTGTATGTGAACTGTCTTTTTTTCTCTCCTTTCATTTCAGTTTAGGAAGTTTCTACTGACCTGTCTTCAAGCTAACTGATTCTTTCCTCAGTTTTAGTCTATGAATGAGATTATCAAAGTAATTCTTTATCTCTGCTACAGTGTTTTTTCATTTCTAGCATTTCCTTTTGATTCTATTTTAGAATTTCTATCTTTCTGATTATATTACCTATCTATTTTTGCATGTTGTCTATTTTTTCCATTTAAGTCCTTAGCATATTAATTCATAGTTATTTTAAATTCCCTGTCTGGTAATTCCAACATCTGTACCGTATCTGAGTCTGGCTCTGATGCTTGATTTGTCTCTTTGGACTGTGTATTTCCTTGACTTTCAGCATGTCATACAATTTTTTGTTGAAAGCCAGACATGTTGTAGCAGGTAATAAGAACTGAGGTATATTAGTAAAATTATTTATGTTAATCTGCCTAGGAGTTGGGCTGAATTTTATGGTTGCTGTAGGTATAGGTGCCAGAGGCCTCACATTCCTCCAGTGTCCTTGTTTTTGTCTCCTCCGTTGATTTGAGGTTTCCATAAGTACTCTTCCTCAGGGAGAGTCTGTGATTTGCAGCTCTTTCAGATCTAATCTACTGTTATTATACTGGCAACTTTTTGGTATGGTGGTAAGGTATAGGGAAAGGGGTCGTATAGTGTTGTATAATCTTACTATTAAATTTCAGTCTTCTAGTGGGTCTGTTCTCTAGGCTGTGACCTTCACAAGTGTTTCTTCAGTGGTATAGCTTCCCTCTGTTTGGCGAGACAGGAAAGTTAGAAGGGACTGGAGTGATGGAAATGCCCTTCTCCCAGCTGGTATAAGGCTCTGGTAAAGTATTATGCCTTGTACAGTAGGCATTTGTTATGGAGAATGCTCACAGCATATTTCATAAAGATTACTTTTCCTCTCCCCGAGTCACAACCACAAGGGGATCTTTCTCAGTTCTTCACCTTAAAAACCTATTGGGGTTCCTGTAAGTAAAATCCATAAAAGTGTGCCCCCCCAGAAGTTTCTTACTTTCGAACTAGAACATACTGGTCCAAACTTAGCCTCAATCAATTTGTCAAAATTACCATTTAAGTATTCCTACCAATTTATGGCTCTAGCAGCTTCTACTCCAGGTAAGTAGATCTGGGCTTTGACTCTGAATTCACCTGTTTCTCCAGATTTTGGGGTGGCAGTTTGCCTAGAAGCCGCAGTTTTCTGATGAGTCTCAGAAGAGTCAGTGGTTTTCAGTTTATTCAGCTATTTCTTGTTGTTAGGACAGAAGTGATGACTTCCAAGCTCTTTACATATTGGAGCTAAAACTGGAAGTCTCCAATTCTATCAGATTTTAAAGAAACAAAGTACTTTAATGCTGTTTAACGTGTTATAGAACAAGAGAGAGAAGAAAAGTTTCCAAACAGATACAAAAAACCTGATAAAAGAAAACTATAATCAATTTCCAATTCTTAACACCAATGGGAAAAAAAAATTAAATGTCAACAGTTAGAAGCCATCAGTCCATTAAAAGAAAAATACACCAAGAGAGTGAGTTTAAGCCAGAAATGCAAGGAAGATTCAATATTAGGAAACCTATTAATAAAGTTAAACATGCAAATTTGTCAAAGAAAAATCTTATAATCATTTCCAAATACAACATGTCTTTTTATAAAATTCAATGACCATGCCTGACTAATAAAAGCAACCTATTAATAAAACAGGACAAAATGAACAGAAAACGAATAATAAAGAAATAAAGTGAGAACAAGAAAATAATTAGGATATTGCTAAATGGTATAGTGATACTAGAAGTGTTACTATTTGTCAGAAATAAGGCAGAGACGTCCACTATTATCTCTATTACTTAACATTATTTGAGAACTTTCTAGAGCAAATAGCTAAGAGTGAGAAGAAAGAGACATCAACGTTGAAAAGGAGGAGTTAATTTTTTTTTATTTTCCACAGATGATATGACTGTATACCTTAAATCAACAACACAAATACATGTAAATTATTAAAAACAGTAAGAACATTCTTCTTCCTTTTCTTTTCCCTTCTCTTGGAGATGGTGGTGTGGCTGAGATTTAGAAGGTGACAAGGCTGAGGAGCCAGTGGGCTGAGGAAATCACCAGCCAGGAAATTGATTATATATAAGAATATTGAACATATCAGTAAACATACTGAGAATAATGAGAGCTAGGTGTCTCACTGTCGGAGAAGGGATTTACAAATATGGAAAGGGGAAGGCTAGAAAGAGTCCTGGGATGTTGGATTTGAATTGGAGATATTGATGTGTATTAATCACAGGCATACACAGAAAAATAAATATAGATGTATGTGGGGTGTGAGTGTGTTGTGTACACACACATACACATATATACAAATATATTTCCTAGCTCTGTCTACTAGAGGGCACTGAATGCACAGATCTTGGTTTATAATTATCACCCTTATTTAAAAGGAACCAAGGCTCCTTGGAAAATGACGGATTATGGGACCAGAGCAGGAAAAGTACAAGATGATCCTGGAACATCTTATTGTATTTGACACATAAGGAGGCAATCAAAGAATGAAGGGGATGTGTCAAAAGGACACTGGAGCAAGGCTGAAAGGACTCCCACTAGCCAAATATAGGATAATTTGAGTATCAAAATAAATAATGATAGTGAACGACTACAACCAAATAAATATAGGAATCCATAAGTCCATATAAATACAAAAGATTAATGAGTTTTTTAAAAGGAGGAGAAATAAAAGTTCTTTAGAGTAGAATGTAAGCTAATGAATGTAAAAGGAATAATGTAAAGAGAAAATCATCATTTGAGAATCACCGTAGTAGCAGTTAAGTTAGGCAGGAACCATCAAGGCAAGTTAGTGGGTGTTTGATTGAAGAACGGGGTAGTGGAATAGCCTCAGAGTATCTCCTCAAAAAAGGAAAAAATTATAAGGGGAAAAAGGATGACTCTAAGATGGAGAACCTGGAAGACACCATCTTATGCAAGTAAAGAAGACTACCATCATCATTGGTGGAACAGAACTGCCATCACTGCCCCTTGATGCACTGTTTAAAGCATATTATCATTTCTGTGTTCTTTCTGCCAGGGTTGCATGGCTTGAGTTTCAACAGGAGTAATTACCAAATAGACCCAGGTTGAGGGACGTCACACAAAATGGAAGACGTGTACTTATTAAACTGTCAAGGTCATGAAAACAAGAAAAGATTGAGAAAATGTCCTAGACTGTGGAGACTATAAATAAATGAAGACTAAAAGTAACATGTGATCCTGGATTGGATCTTGGACCAGAAAATAAAAAGGCATAGTTGTACACTTGACAAAATTTGAATAGGATCTGTAATTTGGATGGTAGTGCTGTATCAATGTTGATTTGTTGATTTTGATGGTCTTATTTGCGACTATGAGAGATAACATCCTTGCTTTTGAGAAGTACACACTGGAGTATTTTGGGATGATTGGGCATATATCTGAACTTTGCTATCAAACCAATTGGTTTATAAAAAAGAGTAATGAAAAAAAAGAGTAATGATTGTGTGTGTTCATGTGTGTGGGTGTGTGTGTCTACAGAGAAAGGGAGAAATGGAACCAGTATGCTAAAATGTTAGCCATCGAGTAACACGGGTGAAGGAGATACAGGAGTTCTTTGTTCTTTCAACTTATTAGTAAGGTTGAAATATTTCACAAAAATACTGAATCACCATGCTGTACTCCTGAAACTAACAATATTATAAATCAACTATACTTCAATTTAAAAAAAAAAGAAATGGAAAAATAAATCCACCATGGAACTTTGTAATTTAGACCTAAGAAGGTCATTAAAATAAATATGCTATAAGATAGAAAAAAAATAAGAGCTATAAATATTGCTAAATCACCTTTTCTAAAGCAGAGAAAGTATTATCAAGCATTCTGTATTAAGATTTATAATATCGTTCAAAATTAATCCAAACTTACAGTTTATTTACTTAAGAATAAACATATTTTACTCTTTAAAAAATAGGAGAGATCAATAAGACCAATAACACAAAAATAAAATTAAAAAATGCAAGTGTTCATATGTAAACACATTTTTAAATTTTTTAATTTTTTTAAACACATTTTTAAAATGTCATGAAAGAAAACATAACACTTACAATTGCAACTATAAGCGCAAACAAAAAAAAAAGAAAAACAAATGGCGTATATTAACGCATATATGTGGAATCTGAAAAAATTGGTAGAGACAATCTTATTTACAAAGCAGAAATAGAGACACAGATGTGGAGAACAAACGTATGGATACCAAGGGGGAAAGGGGTGGAGTGGGATGAATTGGGAGATTGGGATTGACATATATACACTACTGATGCTATGTGTAAAATAGATAATTAATGAGAACCTACTGTATAGCACAGGGAACTCTACTCAATGCTCTGTGGTGACCTAAATGAGAAGGAAATCCAAAAAAGAGGGAATATATGTATATGTATAGCCGATTCACTTTGCTGTACAGTATAAACTAACACAATATTGTAAAGCAGCTATACTCCAATAAAAAATAAAAAATAAATGCTATTGAATAGAGCATAGAAATTTAAAAATGTAAACATATACTATATTTTGAAAAATTATATACTTTGCAGCTATTTAAACATATGATGAAAAATTTTAGATGTCAACTTAAAATTTTTAAAACCACTAACTTACAGTTTTTTTCTATTCTCTCCTTTGTACTATAACTATTTGTTTTCAAACTTTATCCCCTTTATGAGTATGCAGGTGAGTGAGGATAGGGATCAAGTTTTCTAAGCTTTGTATCTTTTACAAAACTTTAATAAAGTGTCTTGTTCATAAAAAAGAAGTAGACTCTAGGAATAGACATAACTAGAAATGTATAGGGAGCACATAAAGAAAATATAAAACATTGCGTTGGGTCATCAAAGTTAAATGAATGGGATGACATACTTTGCTGTTTAAATTCACTTATAATGTTAACATGATCCTATTATAACACTAACAGGAATTTTTTTAACTTTATTTTTTAGAGCATTTTTAAGTTTATGACATTTACAACATTGGGAGGTAGTTACAGAAATTTCCCAGATACCCCTTGCCTCCACACATGCATACCTGACACCTTTATCAACATCACTCACCAGAATGATACTTTTTCTTAAACCAAGGATGAACCCACATTCACACATCATTATCAGCCAAAGCGCTAAGGGTTTACCCTAGGGTTCACTCTTGGTGTTGTACATTCTCTGTGTTTGGACAAATGCATAGTGACACATATCCATCACTATAGGAATTTTTTAATTAATCAAACTTATTTTAAAATTCCTCTGGGAAAAAAATCATTGAAGAATAAACAAGGCCTTTCTGCAAAAGAATAATAATGAAATGGAACTGACATACAACATCTTATGCATTATAAAGTAAAGAGACCCAAATCATACTGGAATTTGGTATATTGAAAAGACGGCATTTAAAATCAGTAGGAAGAAGAAGAGATGATTCAATTAATAAATGGTGCTGAGACAAATGTGTTTCCCACTAGAAAAAAAAAGAGTTGGCTCCTGATCTCATGCCATAAACCAAAATAAATTTCAGGTGGATCAAAGACGCAAATTAAAAAATTAAGACAAAGTACTAGAAGAAAATATAGGAGCTCTTGTCTTTCATTTCAGAGTAGAGAAGACCTCTCTAAGTATGACACAAACCGATAAGCCATAAAAGAAAAGACAGATAAATTAACTATTCAAATCTTTATGAATTTTTGCTTCTGGAAAAAATAAAATCTATTTAATTTTTCTAATTTACCCGGCTAAGTACAGATAAAAACCTTGGATATTATGTATAAAACAACCATTAAAATATTGAAAGTGGAGGGAAAAAGACAGATAGGCCTGGGACCTCAGGACCCAAGGAATGGCATGGTGGAGAGTTCCCTAAGTATTCATTATTCTTCATATTCCCAGACTAGGTAATGGAGAACCTGGAAATCTGGAAGCACCAATGGACACGGATAAAAAAAGAAAATAAAGAAATAAGAAAAGCCTGCTCTCTCTAGCTAAAGGGCCAGAAAAGGGGCAACCTAACAAAACAGAAATTTTTAGACAATAAGTGTTCTACTCTGACTACACATCACAGAAAATCTTTGGCCCCACCCACACTCTTGCCAGCAAATGTTAATGAAGAGTGTAGACTTGCACCTTCCTCAGGCTATAAAGTGTCTTGACACCCTTGTCAGGGTGGTGTCAGAGCGGGGATTTGGGACATTCACCCACACTTGACAGTAATGAGACATCCTCTCATCCACAATATCCATGGAAACCACAAGGGGAGCAGGAAGGAGATGCCCCTCCCGCTTGCAGTCAGTGTGGTATCACTGGAGGCCTAGTAGAGAAATCAAACTCCCACACCTGACCAGTGACCATCAGTAATGAAAATCTCATCTGCACCCTGCCTTGTATCAATAGAGACCAAATGGGAATATGAACAATATCAGAAAACTAGAGCAATATCAGAGGAAGCTTACTAAAACCCAACATTTAAATAAACTCCAGAGTATCATAACATAACAAAAATATCCGAGTTTTAACCAAAAATCATACCAAGAACCAGAAAAATCTCAACTTCAATGAAAAAAGACAACTAACAGATACCAACCTTAAGATGACAGAGATTTGAGAATTAAAAGCACTCATCATAATAATGCTTCAACAGAAAATTACAAACACACTTGAAACAAATGAAAAAATTAGGAAGTCTCAACCAAAAATAGAAAGTCTCAGCAAAGAAACTGAAGATATAAAGAAGAACTAAACGGAAATATTAAAACTGAAAAATACAATAACTGAAATAAAAAACTAAATAGATAAGATCAGCAGAAGAATGAACAGGACATAGGAAATAATCAGTGAACATGAAGATAGAAAAATTAAAATTACCCAATTTGAACAACAGAGAGAAAATGGAGCTTTAAAAAATGAACAGACCCTCAGGAACATGTGGGACTATAACAAAATAACTATCATTCATGTCATTGTAGTCTCATAAGAATTGAGAAAGATGATGGGAATAAAAAAGTTTGAAGTTTAAGGTAAAAAGTAAAAAAAAAAAGTTTAAAGGTACAATGGCTAAGAATTTCCCAAATTTGGCAGAAGGCCAACAGATTCATGAAGCTGAGCAAATCCTAAACACCAAAAATATTCATGCCAAGACACATCATTATTAAATTCCTGAAAATTAAAAACAAAGAAAAAGTGTGTAAGCTGCCAGAGAAAAACACCTTATCGGTAGGGAGAAGGTTATTAAAATGATAAGGAATTCCTCATCAGAACTGATGGAGGACAGAAGAAAATGGCAAAATATTTTTCAAATGCTGAAAGAAAAGAACTGTCAGCTCAGAATCATACATCCAGTGAAAATATCCTTCAGGAAAGAAGGAGAAATCAAGATATTTATTCTCAAATGAAGGAACACTAAGAATTTTTCACTAGTAGATCTACCCTAAGAACGGCTAAAGAGAAGTTCTCTAAACAGAATGGAAATGATAAATGAAGGAATCTTGGAATATTAGGAAAGAAGGAAGAACAATGGAAAGAGAAATTATATGAGCAAATATAACTTTAACATTGCCTAATATGGTTCTCAAAGTATGTAGAGAAAATATTTAAGACAATTATATAGTAAGAGGAGGAAGGTAAAGAGATGGAAAAGGAAGTAAGTTTTCTAGTCTTCATTTAAATAGGTAAAATGTTGATACCAGTAGACTTGCATAAGTTATACATATATATAATACAATACTTACTGCAAATAGTAAGAAAAGCTATACAATGAGACACTCTCAAAAACACTATATATGGACCTAACAGACATATGCAGAACTTTCCATCCAACAGCAACACAATACACATTCTTCTCAAGCGTCCATGAAGCATTACCCAGGATAAATCACATGTTAGGTCACAAAACAAGCCTTAACAAATTTAAGAAGACTGGAATCATACCAAGTATCTTTTCTGACCATAATGGAATGAAACTAGAAATCAATAGCAGAAGAAAAAATGGAAAATTTATAAACATGTGGAAACTAAACAACACATTCTTGAATAACCAACAGGTCATAAAAGAAATCAAAAGGGAAATTAGAAAATATGTTGAGACAAATAAAAACAAGACACAAGATAGCATACCAAAACTTATATGATGCAGCAAAAACAAAACAAAGAGGGAAGTTTAATGCAATAAATGTATATATTAAAAAAGAAAGCTCCCAAATAAACCACCTAACTTTACAGCTCAAGGAACTGAAAAAAGAAGAACAAACTAAGCCCAAAGTTAGCAGAAGGTCGGAAATAATAAAGATTAGAGCAAAAATAAACAAACTAGAGAATAGAAAAACAATAGAAAAATCAACAAAATTAAGAATTGATTTTTTAAAAGCTCAAAGAAATTGACAAACCGTTAGCTACACTAAGAAAAAAAAATTGAGATGACAAATAATAAAACCAGAAATGAAAGAACCATTACAACTAATGCCACAGAAATAAAACGTATTATAAGAGACTATTACAATTATGTGAAAACTGGATAATCTAGAAGAAAAGAATAAATTCTGAGAAACATACAACCTACCAAAACCAAATCATGAAGAAACAGAAAATCTGAAGAGACCTATGACTAGTAAGGAGGTTGTATCAATAATAAAAAACTTCCTTAAAAAGAAAAGCCAAGGACATACAGCTTCACTGGTCATTTCTACCAAATATTTAAAGGATTAATGTCAATCCTTCTCAAACTCTTCCAAAACATTGAGGTGAAGGGAACACTTCCAAACTGATTTTATAAGTGTATCATAAGTATACACTTATACCAAAACCTGGAAAAAAGCTAGAAGAAAAGAAAATTACAGGCCAATAATCCTAATGAATATAGATGCAAATATCAGGAAAATACTAGCTAATCTAACTCAACAGCACATTAAAAGGATCATACACTATGACCTACTGGGATTTATCCCTGGGAAGCAAGGATGGCTCAACATATGAAAATCAATCAACAACATACACCATATCAACAAAACAAGAGATAAAAATCACATCATCACCTCAGGAGATGCAGAAAAATATTTGACAAAATTCAAAACTCATGAGAAAAACACTCAACAAACTAGGAATAGAAGAAATTACCTCGACTTAATAAAGGTCATATATAAAAAACCCTTAGCTAACATCATTCTTAATGGTGAAAAACTGAAAGCTTTTCCTCTAAGATTGGAACAAGGCAAGAATTCCCACTCTCACTACTTCTATTCAACATAGTTTTGGAAGTCCTAGTCACAGCAATCAGAAAATAAAAAGAGATAAAAGGCATCCATACTGGAAAGGAAGAATTAAAGCTGTCACTATTTGCAGATGACATCATACTATGTATAGAAAATCCTAAAAACTCCACTAAAAAACTACTAGAACTACTAAACGAATTCAGTAAAGTTGCAGGGTACAAAATAAATATACAGAAATCTGTTGTGTTCCTATATACTAATAATGAACTATCAGAAAGAGAAATTTTTAAAAACAATCTCATTTATAATTGTATCAAATAAAATACCTAGGAATAAATTTAACCAAGGAGGTTAAAGATCTGTATATTGAAAACTACAAGATTTTAACAACAACAAAAAAATTGAAGTGAACAGAAGTAAATGGAAAGATATACTGTGCTCATGGATCAGAAAAATTAATATTGTTAAAATGGCCATATTATCCAAAGCAATCTACAGATTCAATGCACCCTCTATCAAAATTCCAATAGTATTTTTTCACAGAAATAGAACAAACAATCCTAAAATTTGTATGGAACAACAAACTACCCTGAATAGCCAAGGCAATCTTGAGAAAGAACAAACTTGTGAAAGATTAAAACACTCCCTGATTTCAAACCATATTATAAAGTTATCATAATTAAAACAGTATGGTATTGGCATAAAAGTAGACACATAAATCAACGGAACATAATGGAAAACCCAGAAATAAACCCACACATATATGGTCAATTAATTTACAACAAAGAAGCCAAGAGTATACAGTGGAGAAAGGACATTCTCTTTAATAAATGGTGTTGGAAAATTCGACAGCCACACGCAAAGGAATGAAACTGGACCACTATTTTACACCATACCAAAAAAAAAAAAAGTTCACTAAAAATGGTTGAAATACTTGAATGTAAAACCTGAAAACATTAAATTTCAAGAATAAAACATAGATGGTAAGCTTCTTGACATAGGTCTTGGTGATGATTTTTTTAACCTAATACCAAAAGCAAAAATGACAAAAGCAAAAATAACAAGTGCGACTACATCATTTTAAAAGCTTCTGCACAAGGAAGGAAACCAGCAAAAAAATGAAAAGACAGCCTACTGAATAGGATTAAAACACATATATTTGATAAAGGACTAATATCCCAAATATATAAAGAACTCATACAATTTAATAGCAAAAAAATATCTGATTTAAAAAAATAGGCAGAAGATCTGAATAGACATTTTTCCAAAGATGACATACAGATGGCCAACAGGAACATGACCAGATGCTCAACATCATTAATCATCAGGGAAATGCAAATCAAAACCACAATGATATATCACCTCACACCTCTCAGAACGGCTATTATCAAAAAGAGAATATATAACAAGTGCTGGTGAGAATGTGGAGAAAAGGGAGCACTAATATACTGTTGGTGGGAATGTAAATTGGTACAACGACTATGAAAAACAGTATGGAGGGTCTTCAAAAAATTAGAATAGAACTACCATGTAATTTAGCAATTCTACCTCTGGGTATTTATCCAAAGAAAATGAAAACACTAATTCTAAAAGAAATATGCACCCCCATGTTCATTGCAGCACTGTTTACAATAGCTAAGATATGGCAACAAACTAAGTGTTCACTGAGGGATGAATGGATAAGGAAATTATATATATATATGTGTGTATATATATATATATATATACACACACACACATATATATATAATGGAATATTATTCAGCCATAAAGAAAAGAATGATATACTACCATTTACCACAACGTGCATGGATCTCAAGGACATTATGATAAATAAAATAAGCCAGAGAGAGAAAGACTAAAACTGTACGATGTCTCTTATATGTGGAATCCAAAATTAAAAAGAAAAAAGTCATAGATACAGAGAATGGATTTGCAGTTGTAAGAGGTGAGGGGTGAGAGGTGAGAAAAATGGGTGAACTGATTTTTTTTAGTTTAAATAAACTGAATATTTTTAATGATTTACAATATAAAATAAAGAATGTGAATCATAGAACAAGACACTATTTTATTTATTTATTTTTAAGTTTTTAATTTTTTTAAAAAACTTTTTTTTATTGGAGTATAATTGCTTTAAAATGGGGTGTCAGTTTCTGCTTAATAACAAAGTGAATCAGCTATACATATACATATATCCCCATATCTCTTCCCGCTTGCATCTCTCTCCCTCCCACTCTCCCTATCCCACCCCTCTAGGTGGTCACAAAGCACCAAGCTGATCTCCCTGTGCTATGCGGCTGCTTCCCACTAGCTATCTATTTTACGTTTGGTAGTGTATATATGTCCATGCCACTCTCTCACTTTGTCACAGCTTACCCTTCCCCCTCCCCATATCCTCAAGTCCATTCTCTAGTAGGTCTGTGTCTTTATTCCTGTCTTACCACTAGGTTCTTCATGACTTGTTTTTTTTTCCCCCTTAGATTCCATATATATGTGTTAGCATACTGGATTTGTTTTTCTCTTTCTGAGTTACTTCACTCTGTATGACAGACTCTAACTCCATCCACCTCACTACAAATAACTCCATTTCGTTTCTTTTTATGGCTGAGTAATATTCCATTGTATATATGTGCCACATCTTCTTTATCCATTCATCCAATGATGGACACTTAGGTTGCTTCCATGTCCTGGCTATTGTAAATAGTTTTCCTGTTTTTTCAACTGTGTAAATGAAGATCTACTGCCTGACGTTCTCCTTAGGTGTAAGTTTTACTACTAATGGCAAATTTTTCTTGAATACTTTTTATGTACATTATCTTATTGAGTTCCCTCAATAACCTAGACAGGAAGAAACTGTGATTACCTTTAGGTTTTACATGAGAAAACTGAGGTTATGTTGCTTTTGGCTTGATCAGAGGTTCAAGTTAAAGATGAGTGAATATTGTTGGATAAACACAAGAACGTCTAGCTCTCAAGAAAATGCCTGCTGGAGGTGGGTGGAGGGGAGGGTGGGTGGAGGGTTTTCAATGCTGGCAATTATCAAGTAGAAAGGGAGACAGCCATCTATCCAGATGGTTTAGACTAATGATTCCCAACATGTTCCATGTTATGACACACTAATTTTGTCTAATTCTACTAATTCCCCAAAGCAATATGTGGGTTCTTAAAAGTAATTAAAGTAGAATCAAATATTATGTTAATTAAACATGCCTTTAAATGAATTTAAATGATGTAAATTGGTTTTACCCCTTGGGATAACTGCAAATTGCCTATACTGATTTTGTGACAACTCTGAGTAGGAACCAAAACTAGAGGACCAAACCAGAATATCTCTCAGATCCCTGAATTTGTGTCTTAGGAGGTTTATCTCAGATGCCTTTTGGGAACTATGGAAGGAAGTTTCAGTGTTATGGCAAAGTTCATTCTCCTAGAGCTGACTGATCCTCCTCAGATTTACTTTTATTTTAACTCTTCTCTTGGGCTACTCATCCTCCTCTATGCTATCACTATAGTGCCAAAACTGGCTGGTCATCTTCATTGGGGTAAGTCCCCTTTTATCTCTCTGTCCTGCTTAGATTTCTTTACTCACTGTGCCCATGGCCAGCATCCTGTCCAACTTGTTTTCCAAGCACCAAGGGCCATCAACTCCAGTGTCCTTATCAGCTCTTATGTTTTACCCTCTATTCTGCAACTTCCACTACTGACCACTTCTTTTGTGATACTCCTCCTTTGATTAAACTGCTATGCTTTTCTCCTTATCCTCTGTGACTTTGAAGCCTTTAATTTCCTCTGCACTGCATTCACAAACACCCGTCTTCCTTACCATCCTCAGAAGGCTCTCAGCTCCAGGGCAAGTACAAGTCCTTCTTGTACTGGCCTCCCATCTGACTGCTCTCAGCCTAGGTTATAGAACCAGGGCATTCACCTGCTTTTCCCCTGACATCCTTGGGATGGACACTCAGTGGCTGGCACAGGCTGGTTTCAGTGTTCTACACTGAAATAATATGCATGTTCAACTCCATAATCTAAGGCAAAATGTCTAGTAAAATCTTTTAGAATATCAGCTTTTTCTCTTTTCCACCTATTCAAATGAAAGTATCATTTAAAGCCTTTGTGTTCACATGAGATTTTATCATAGAAGATAATTCTTCTTCCTAGTAACTTCATTTAGCCAAGGCTCATATGAATTTAACAAAATGTAGTCACATTCAAATTGTGTATTTTGTCTCTTTCTTTGAGCACATTGATAGAAGCTAGATGTTCTTCTTATCAGTCTTTTCAAAGTTCTTTGTTAACAATTAGTCATGAGAGTTCATCCATACAGTGGGTATTATGCAGCCATTAAACTCAAGAGGAAGAATGCTTATCGACATGCATATTTATCTAACATATTTTTAAGTGAAAAAGACATGGCACAAAATAGTATTACATTATTATTCCACTAGAAATACATTTATAGACACACACATACACACGCACGTATGCATGTATTAAAAAGCATAACACTAAAAGGACATATAACAAAGTACTGACGGTTCTCTCCAGGTGCTGATTTATATTCCTCTTATTTCTCCGTATTTCCCAATTTCTCAATAATGAGCATGCCACTCTTTTATAATCAGGAAAAAAGTAATTTTAGATAATTCAATTAGTTATCAAGGTCAATCAGCATGTGTGGAAAAGGTGGCAGTTCTTACTGAAGAGAAATTAACACCTTTATTGTTGTTTTGAATTGAGGTTACATTTTTTTAGGTAGGAACACATCTCTAAATTTAAAATGTAAGTTAGTGGGAACTTACTGAGCTCTAAATAGTCATTTCACATATCCCTTTTCAAGAAAAACATAAAGTAAAACAAACTTATATTTTACTTTTTCTTTAAGTACTTAAAGATACTTAAGTATCTCTCACCTCTCTCCCCATTCTCTTCTTTATGCTTCTATACTGCCTAGAATAAGTTTGTATACACCATGAATACTTAGAAAATATTTGTTGATGGACTTGCTTATTTCTGTTTTCCATTAATCCCAGCCGAGCCATGTTCTCAGAATTCTACAAAATGGATTCTGCCCCTTCAGAAGCCTGATATCTGTTCCTACTGCCCCTGTTTAGTGCTCTGGGTCCCAGAACTCCACTTGTGCAGTGTGAGACAGACCTCAGCTGGTTCCAAGCTCCAGGATTTCTCCCCTTGCAGGGATTGTGGGTTTGCTTCAGCCAGTCTCCCTGACCCACGGAGGCTTGACCAGGAGGCCACTCAACATCCGGGAGGCCAGACAGGGACATTCCTCCCTGAATGGGACACCCCTGACCACATCCTCCAGGAAACCCAAGTGGCTGACAGAAGAAGTGTCAGCTCCAGGCCAAAGGAGTCCCTGAGATGTCCTTGGCTTGGACAATAGCTAGGAGCCACACAGCCAGCCGGACTCCGCAGCTCAGCCTTTGGGGGCTGTAGGATCCTGTCACTGGGACCCCCAGCACCACCCTTCCCCCAGTATCGGAGCATTTGCTCAGGCCCCCGATTCAGCCTGAGGACTGGCTCTGGCTGAGTTCAGTGTGGCTGAGAACTGTCTCAGCAGGGCCCTTCAGTCAGGGAGACCAAGACCAAATGCTTCTCTGAGCACCGCCACCTGGAGCGGTGCTGGGGAGGGAGGCCCAGCCCGGAATAGCTGGAGAAGCCCACCCCCCAAGTGTAGCTGACTGCCGCCCACCCTGTGTACATGCGGGGCCGGGATGGAGGGCTTGGAGACGTGCTGAGAGCTCCCTGGAAAGCAAGGCTTAGCTTCTCCTGCAACTTTGAGCGGCAGATGCAGAGAGGGGTCAGTGATTATTCTGTTATAACATCTGAGGGGACGGAGTTGCTGCCTTAACTTATAGAGACCTCCCTCCACCCACCATCCCTCATCCCCTCACTGGGAGGGGCCTTGCTCCCTCTGGAAGGGCTCACCTAGGCCCCACTGGTTTCACGCCTAGTTCTGACTCCATGACTGTCCATGTCCCTAAGGGCTGGAGCTGCAGCAGCAAGACTGAGATAGGAACGCCAGAGATTGCCTTGGATAGTCTTTTCCATTAGCCCTATAATTAAGAACCACTATTTATAAGACAATGAGGATATCCTCTTCTTGAAAACTTGTTGGAGAAGCAGCAGAACTAGATGTGAGGTCCCTGAGGTTGAGTTTGGTAGTTTTGAGATCCAGTATGGTACAGCCTAACACTAACTCAAATGGGTCCTGAGTCTGTAAAAGAAGAAACTCTAAACTGTACCACTGACAGCTGGCTGGGCTCACTCAGTTTGTATAAATCTAGTGGACTTTCCCTTAAGCCTGAGAAGTCACTGGAGACTAAGTCTGGTTATATGCGGTGTAAGCTGGGTAAATACCATTTGGAACACAGGCCTACAGCAGATCCAGAGTAAACAAAACCTGATGCCTGTACTGAATACCTGAAAATTATCCTACAATAAGGATAAGGATATTCTTATTATCCTTATTTTACAGATAAGAAAACTGAAATAGAAAAGTTAAGTAACTTGTCTAAGGTCAAAGAATTAGAAAGTGAGGGAGGTTGGCGTCAAAGTCTGGCAGTCTGAATCAGAGCTTGTGCTCTTAACCACTACATTATACTGCCTGACAAAGATAAAAGAAATCCTTCTCTCTAAGCAGAACTGGCTTCATGAACATGTGATCAGTGCAGTGGTACAGCACCCTGAGCTTAGAAGAGCCTTGTACTTGGGGTTTAATGCCACTGTCTTAATTTTAATAATTTGAATTTGTGCTTTGTAAGTGCAAACCAAAATGTGATAGAATAATTGAGTAGGCACCTGAAGCTTGGAGTCTCAGCTAGCACACAGTCCCATCTTTCACTGCTTCTTCACCTCCCTGGGACAGATTATTGACTGCCCACTTCCCTGTCCATTAATACTCAGGGCCCCACCCAGCCTCTTCTTCTCTGTCTCACCCAGTGACCGCTGCAACCCTCCACTCTCAGGGATCTGGGCATGGGCTCAGGGAGGATTGGGGTCAGGTACACATGCCCTGCAACATCTCAGGGTTGGACATGATGACAGCCAGCCATCCTGGTCCCAGGGTGGTAATGCCATTGCACATTTGGCAGATCACCCAGCAGGGCTCATTGCCCACCCTGATCCAAGTACCTAGTGCATCCTGGTGTAGAGGTTGCAATACCCTTGATGGTCACCTGTCCACCATGGGTTGGGGCAGCTGACCCATGGGAAGAGGATATGCCTGGTTCTACCTACTCACTCCTGACCAGGGTACAATGCATCTGTCCAGCAGGTAGGAGGAGGACCCAGCAGCCAGTGGGCCCCTCACATGTGCATCAGATCACAGGGTGGGGTCACAGGGCACTTGTGAAGCTATACACTTGCCCCACAAGTATCCCTGTGCCTGAGAGGGTATGACATTAAATGAAAAATTTTAAGCACCATGAGCGGTTGAGAGAGACACTCCAGTAGAAAGGAAAAAAACTTTTTATCTGAATACCTTTAACAGCACTTTTTCTTGCTTTTTGAACAGGGACTTCACATTAACATTTTGCACTGGGGCTACAAATTATATAGCCAGTTCTGACTGTAAGGACTGTCTATTACTAAAGTATTTTGTTATCCCCTGAGATCTACCATTCCCTCTGTAGAAATGATGAAGCTGATGAGGTTTTAACTGTCCCTAGTCTTGCTGGGGCTGTTTAAAGGATAGGGGACACTTCTACTTGCCAAGGAAGAAGCCAATTTCGTCCCAAACTCCCAGCTGTGTTAAGTATCTCACATCATGAGAGGGGCTTAGGAGGATGTGGTAGTAGACAATATTCTGTGGTACAGATCAGGAGACCTGAATTCTAAATCTGCCTCTCCCTCTGACTAGCTGAGAATGCTGCTCTCCCTTGTGGACACTGGGTGTCTTCATATGTGAAAAGAGCAGTTTCAATTAACCTAGCATTTTCAGACTGTCATTGAGTTTCTAGAGCAGTGCCTCAGAGAGGGAGAGGTGAGTGCTAGGCAATGGGGCTATAGGCACCCCACACTTTTCCAGCCAAATCTGTTCCACTTTTGTTTTATATTTTTTTGTTCTGCATTGGAATTCACTTAAAGAAATAATTCCAATGCTTAAAAAATTAAAACCCATAATTCTCAATGATCTCTATGGGCCCTTATACCTCTGAGTTCTGATTGTGAGTCTTTAACCTTGAATCCTACAAAAAGGATGATCTTTATTCCAGGAAGAAATCTATCATATGCATGGGCTGGTTACCATAGAAGAAGAGAAATCCAGGGAGGACAAGGGATTAAAAGGCAAACGCCTGGGTGGTATAGAACTAAAAGATAAGGGCAATGAAGAAGAGGTTCAGGTTCCCTACTGCGGGCTGAGTGTTAACAGGAAACATCCAAGATTCAGCTAGATGATCATGTCTCAAGAGGTAAGATTTTCTACCTCTCCTCCATTACATGATAGAATGTAACAATGTCTGGTGGACAAAATGAAGTGAATAAGGAAAAGGGTTAGTTGGGAGTGAACTTCAACTCTGCTAATGTTTTTTGAGCCTTTACCGGGTACCAAACTTTAGGCTAGACTTAGGGTGGAAGATTAAAAAAAATTAACCAAATATGGCTCCATCTTTCCAAAAGTGTTTCAACACAGGTGAGCAAAACAGAAATTCTGAAAAATGCACAGAGTATTTTATAAGGCCAAGCATCATAATGGTAAAATAGAGGTGCAAAGTACAATGGGAAAACAGTGGATGAATGCTCACTTCCATCTGAAATGTCAAGAAAAGTTATCTGGAAATGAAGATTGGATTTAAGTTTGGACTTTAAAAATGAATAGGACTTGGGCGAGCAGGACCTGAAGATCTTCACATGCCAAATTTAGAAGTTTGGAATATGTGTTATAGGCAAAGAGAAACATGGAAAAGTTGTAAGCAGTGTGGAGGTTAGGAGAAGGCTGATCTGGTTGGATTTACATTTAAACCACTGAGCTTGTTATGTGAAAAGTAAATTTAATAGGATCCAGGGTGGATTCATAGAGAGGAGATAAAAGACTATTTTGCTAATCCAGGCAAGAAAGGAGTGTGCCATGATCCAGCACAGTGCCAGTGGCAGTGAAAAAGAAACTAATTCAAGAGGCATTTGGGAGAGAAAATTGACAGGATTTGGTAATTGATTAAATATAGGGAGCTACAGGGGAGGGAAGTAACAAGGACTCACTCAGGTTTTGGGCTTAAGAAACTGGGTGATGCCATTCACTCAGGGTACAAGGAAAGAGGAGAGCAGGTTTAGAAGAGTTCAGTTTCTGAACATTAAGTTTGAAGTGCCTAAGGAACTTTCAAGTGGAGGTTCTACTTGGTAACTAGATATAATGATCTGGAGCTCTAAGGGGATTGGTTTTCACACAGCTACCACATAAACCACATTCCCTCACAACTGGGTTTTAGGAGTCCTTGGCAGATGGCTACTAAGGCTAGGCAGTTTCTGGGAATAGAGGCAGAGGCAAAACCATTCTTGAGGCCCAAAAATTGCATCTAACCTAAATGTAGCTAAATACTACTTTCTGTTTTTCCTTGCAGCTTGAGCCACTCAATTACTTTTCCCCAACTAGTTGTTTGATATTGGTCACTTTCCCTTGTCTTGGCCTTGATTTCCTCATCTATAAAAGTAAGATATTAAGGTTTTATATTCTTCAGATATAGGATTGTTTGTTTTTACAGATAGCCTGTTGTTCAACATATTTAGATAAGATAGCAATATCCATGCATTTGGTGCATCTTTACAAATTCTGAGGACTAGCCATGGACTAATAAATTAACTGGGGTTCTGCTTACACTTGTGTTTCCTATTGGAAGTATATTCAGAGATACTAATGGACTTGGCTCAGATCCATTCAAACTTTGCATAAAAAAACCCCATCACTATAATTCAGGCCTGGAATTTCATTAATAAATGATCCATTGTTCCTTGCAAAGGATCTTCAAATCCTAGTCTAGCTAGTGAAACCAATCTCTTGTTTGGCTGAGTACTGCTCTCTTTAAGATTTATCCCTGTAAATCTCAATAATTGCACATGTGAATTCATATATAGACTTACATTTTACAGCTTCACTGTGGCAGATATCGTAGAGCATTTGGAAAACACACATCTAGGAATATTCTGAGTCCTTATGAAAGATATGGATTTAAATTAACTCAGCCTAAGGGATATCAAGGAAATCCTCTATATAAGTACATGAGTGGTAAAGCAAAGGAATCAATGTTCTCTTCTATAACTTATAGTCAAATTACATTGTTTTCTAACCTTGTTATCTTGGAATTAACTCATGACTAGTGTTATACTCGTTCACAACTCAGATTGACATATTCATACCCACATACATTATTTCCTTCTCTTAAAGTATTTCTTATCAGTTGTTTCAGAAAATACACATCATTTTGTCCATATAATTTCTCCCTATCATATTGCTGTTTATCTAAGCACCTACACCTAAACACTTAGCCAGAGCAATTCAATTATTCTTAAAAGGCTTTATTCGCAGGTAAGGAAAACACTGTGAATAGAACTGTGAGCAAGTCTTCATAGAACATATTACATTTTGGAGACACAGAATGGGAGATTAGGGACTTTTCTTCAATATTTTTCTGTAGAGCAACTTTCACTTCCTAGTTTCTCAAACTGTAGATGAGAAGATTTAACACTGGGATCACCATTGCAAAAAACACTGAGACCATCTGATTTCCTGCCTGGGATCCACGTTGAGAGGGCTGCAAGTAGGTGTACATAGTTGTTCCATAGTATAGGCCAACAGCAGTCAAGTGGGAAGCACAGGTAGAGAAAGCTTTTTGCCTGCCAGAAGCTGAGGGAATTCTCAGGATAGTCATGAGGACAGACAGGTAGGAGACAAGGATTACCATAATGGAGGTGATCAGGGTGAATCCTCCGCAGCCAACAATCAAGATCTGGGTGACCCAGGGGTCTGAGCAAGCCAGTGCCGACAGTAGAGGGATGTCACAGAAGTGAGGAAGGACATGTGGTTGACAGAACGATAGTTGTGTGATGGAAGTTGTCACAGAAACCATGTTAACTAATCCACCAAGGTAGCATCCTGCTACCAATTCGAGACGACGAACTCTAGACATGGTGATGTGGTAGAGCAGTGGTTGACAAATGGCAGTATAGCGGTCATAGGCCATGGAAGCCAAAATGTTGCATTCAGCAGAGGCAAAGATTATGAACAAGCCCATTTGAGTCACACATCCAAGGAAAGAAACAGCCTGCAACTTAGAAAACAAATTTGCTAAAGTCTCTGGGATCATGACAGAAGAGAAACACACATCAAGAAAGGACAGATTAGAGAGGAAAACATACATGGGGGTGTGGAGGCAGGGACTGACTCCGATCAGGACTACCAGGCCTAGATTCCCCAACACAGTGACAATATAAACAATAAGGAAGACTCCAAATATTAGGACCCCAAGCTGAGGGTTATCTGTCACGCCCAGAAGGATGAGATCAATCAATGTAGATGAATTCTCCATCAACACAAGCTGGGTATTATCCTTGATGAGGTAAGAGTGCTTTTGACATGCTTTAAGTGAGGAAATAATAGAAAACTTGATGATACGGGTAAAACAGTCCCACTCAAAACCCATGAATCCATAGCACTCTCCTTCCCTGCGTCTACGATCTCACTTTAAACACCTTCCCAAATAGTATCACTATTTCCCAAGCATAACATTGGGAAAGTAACGATAGGAGAAAAAAGGGGAAGGAAAAAGAGGTAAAGAAAATTCAGAAAGCAAAAGGAACACAGAAGTAAGAGAGTAAAGGCCTAGGATGCAAAAGACACTTAATATTTGTTGAAGGAATAAATGAAGTAGAAAGAAAAACAGATGTCATCAAGAGATGTTCTTTACTAATACATATATCACAACATTGTAAATCAATTATACCCCAATAAAAATGTTTTAAAAAATAAGAGACTATTAAATTAAAAAAAGAGAGAGAGAGAGATGTACTTTACTGATACAGCACTACAAACTCTTAGAAAATTTGGGGGTATGGAATTCCATTTCACCCTCCCTCACTTTTCCAAATCAATCTCAAGGAATTATTGCAGATGAAGTAACAATATAGTAAATATGTCAACTGATTTCATCGTGACAGACAGCCCCCTCCTCCCTTCAGTATTAGTGACATTGTTTCTGAAAAAGTAGAAGTCACAAATACTCACTATTTTGCTTGGTAAGTAAAGGGTTTTCCAGGACCTTGATCACCTCTTCACTGGTAGATTGTTGCAGAATCAGAATGCCCTGAAATGGCCATCAGAAACTGAACTCAAGGTTATCAGGTATCATTTGGATCCTGTGAAAGAGCAACAGAAAGATTCATGAAGTTGTTGTCTGATCATCACCTGACTGATTCCTTTAACCATGCTTGGGGCAAAGGTTATGCAGCTGCACAAAACTAACTGCAAATTCCACAAGGACTTGTTGGTCAGATCCGTCTGAGCAAAGGGCCAGGTCACAAAATAGTAGGAGTCAGGTGGCACTGAGGCTAAGGGCATGGACTCTGTCCCCCTCTCTTGTGGTCACAGGATATTTCTAATGCTGACTTGCTCCCTCACACAAATGCCTGGGTCTTACCCTGGATGAAGCACCAAACAAGAGAAGGGATAAATCCATACAGATCCATCTCCATTTATACAATTTAAACTAAATCAGAGCCCTTGTGTTTCACTGGATGGCCATCAGCGAGGGGTGTTTAGAAGGGATTCCTGTATTTGGTGAGAGTGTGGACAAGGAAACCTCAGAGGGCTCTCCCAACTTTGATTTAAAAAAAAAAAAAGCCTATCTGTTTCTATTCACCAGAAAACATAGGTTCTTTATTTGGTGTAGTAGTTGAGGTGTCTGATTCTGGAGCTATATGGACCTATTTGAATCCTGGTTTTGGAGATCACTCGTTCTGTGACTTAGGACTTAACCTACCTAAGTGCACTAATCTGTAAAAGAAGGGCACTAATAAGACCTATGTTATGGGGCAATAGCGAAGGTTAAACTAAATATGTTAAGTAAAACACTTGGTACATATTAATTGCTCACTGACTTCTACTCTCTTTATTCCTTTATGACCACTCCTACTTATGTATTTACTATTTTTTTTTTCTTCTCCATTTCACTAAATGGAAGCAGAGGTATTGTTTTTTGTATACTATTAGCGTTTTAGACCAACAGCAGTGAACCTTAGAGAGACTGGCTGAAGTATAATCTCCATGTTCCACCCCCTAACCATCCCTCAGACACACACCCCCCCCACACACACAGCAGTTTTGGCCAGAGCAGATGAAAGAAGCATCTTTTACTTGTGGTAGCAATACACTCCTTTGTGTTCTACCCAAACTGTTGGAGTAAACTCCTGCTGCTTAGCACAGCAGCCTGCCCAGGCGAATATTCAACCTATACCTCCAAAATGGGAAGATTGGAGGAGAAAATCCTGGGCTGAGTGGAGACAATGGATAAAACACTGTTTTGAGAGACAAAAGACATGAGTTCTAGTCCTGGCGCTAATTTGTATTGTCTTTCAGTGGAAAAGCCACTTACCCCCTTTGAGCCCCATATTTTCTCATCTTGAAAATGGAAAAAACAATATCCACCATGGCTCTCTTTTAGGGTTGGCATGAGGATCAAATAAGATAATGAATGTGAAAACACTCCGTAAACTCTGAAGGGTGATACAATACACATGGAACGGATCCCTATTATTCTTCCATCATGGGAGGTGGGAGAGGGAGGAGGAATGCATCAATATGATCATCTTCTGCTGCCTGCTTCAGCTCCTGCTTACAGAGCTGCACTCTTTGCCCTCCCACTCACCCCCTACACACACATCATCTGTTCTGCCTCTCCACTGTGAAAGTTTCAACCTGTGAAGGCTTAAACAAACAGCTCTTGGTTGTACATGTATCTTGAATCACAAAAAAGACAGGTTTTCAACGTTAGTTTCACGTCCTTGTATCATTTTTTAAATTTCCCATTTTAGGCTAACACTATTCCTTGATGTCTGTATCCATTGTAGGCATTCAATAAATATTAGTTGAATGAATAAATGACTCTCTATTAGTCTTTAGAACATAGTGAAATCTTTTCCCCTTAAAATAAGATTGAATTGCTTTTTCTTCCCCAAAGAAATAAACATACAAAATTAAGACTGTATTAAGGAAATGATTTGATACACCCCATCTGCACATGCTACTGCATTAAGTAGAGTCAATATAACAGCCAGAATGGGTATGTTATTAACTTGGCTAATGTGTCTTGGATATGTACTTATAGGAAATAATCAGGCACTCCTCTTATTTGTTGAAGAAGTAACCTTTCATGTTTAAAAAATGTATTCATGTAAATTTACAGTACCAGCTCTTTAAGAAAAATTTTTTGGTTGCCCGTCTTTTCTTCAGTTATGTAGCTCACTGGGAATCTTCCAAAAATAGCATAACATTTAGAATTTAAATAAAAGTTCACTTATTTACTTATTCAATAAAATTTCTTTTTTTAAACATCTTTATTAGAGTATAATTGCTTTACAATGGTGTGTTAGTTTCTGCTTTATAACAAAGTGAATCAGTTATACATATACATATGTCCCCATATCTCTTCGCTCTTGTGTCTCCCTCCCTCCCACCCTCCCTATCCCACCCCTCTAGGTGGTCACAAAGCACCGAGCTGATCTCCCTGTGCTATGCGGCTGCTTCCCAATAGCTATCTATTTTACATTTGGTAGTGTATATATGTCCATGTCACTCTCTCAGTGCAGTCTTCCAAAAGATCATATATTCCAACCCACATATTTCCAGACGAAGAAACAGAAGTCCAGAGAGGTTAACAGACTTGTCTAAGGTCTCACAATGAATTAGTGGCAGAGCTGGTGTTGGAACCCAGATCTCCTTGACCTAATTCAGTGACCTTTTCACATCACCATCTGGCTTTCCCCTTAATTTGTTTTCTGAAATTTTTCTGGATAGGACTTTCACCTTTGGTACATTCATTCTTTCAATAACAGATGAAATAACAGCGTCATCCTCTGTCGCTATATTTGAGCTATACGATCTTGAGAAAGTATCTTGCTCTTTCTGGGTCCTAGTTTCTTCATCAACAAAATGAAGCAGCTAGACTAGGTGGTCTCTGAGGCTCTTTCCAGCTTTGAACTCTAATTTCCCATGGCTCTGTGAGTTAAACTGTACACACATCATTGGTCATTCTCAGTATCTGACTGAGGGATGCTGAAAGAGAAAATTTCTGTAATTCCATGAATCTAGGCTATACAAACCACTCCATCCTACTCTGCTCTCTCAGCCCTCACAGTGACAGAAATGTCATATTGGTGTTTGGTCTTAGTGCGAGGCACTGAGGTAAGAGCATGGGAGGGATGTTTCCAAACTTCCTAGCCACCTTAAGGTAGAAAAGCTCAGTCAAAGATCAGGTTAAAGTGTCCAGGTTATGTCACATTCTAACCCTATAATCTCAGACAATTTTTTCAACCTCTCTGCCATCAATTCCCTTATCTAAAATGGAAATAATTTTACCTAAATTAAATGACTGTTTTGAAGATTAAATAAGAAAAAATATACAAAGTGCTTAACAGATATTTAGGTGCTTAATAAATGTTGCTTTGGCTTCTCCCTAAAAGTCCATTTTTTGTCTTATGATTCCATATATATGAAAGGTCCAGAACAGGAAAATCTACACAGGCAGAAGGTAGATTAGTGGTTGCCAAGGTCTTGAGGAGTGGTGCAGGAATGGTAGGTATGGGGGTTTGTTTGTTTGTTTGTTTGTTTTGATTAAAAGCTATCTGATCTTTAAAAATTTATGGACTTATACTTTTAATAGGTCTTAAACTTTTGACACTTATGTTGCCAAGGACCTTATTGTTCCTTTATTTCAATGTCCACCATTATTTGATATTCCCATATGTTTACAAGTTTCTCAGCCTTTCTCTCTTTTTTTGGTGATGAAATGTTCTAAAATTATGGTGAAGGTTGCACAATTCTGAATATACTAAAAACTCTTGAAGGTACACACATTCACATGTGTGTATTTTATGGTATGTGAATTACATCTCAATAAATCTGTTACCAAAAAAAGTAATCCTGATGAGTACTAGGGGAAAAAGTCCATTATAGATTGGTCATCCTTGGCTGCATCTAAATCCTTCTACTGACCTACAGCAGAGAGCCCTGGTAAGCACTGGATGAGATCATTAATTTAAAAGTACTTTGAAAAATTTAATAATGATAAAAGAAATGTATTCAAAACAAATGATAAAATCATAATTGGAGAAATAAAGAAATGGAAAGAGACACCTTGCTCCCAAACAGCAAGGCTAAAATATAAGAAAGATGAGACTCTTTAAGTTAATGTATAGATTTAATGCAATATCAATTTAAAATTCTCCAGGATATTTTATAGACTATGACAAATTTATAGTGAAATTCACCTGGAAGAATAAGAAGACAAAAATGCCAAAAAATATTATTTTTAGTAATGATGGAGATAGCCTCTCAAGTTTTAAACTTTATTAAAAATCCATACATATAAAAAGGACCTTCTGGCATTGGGTTAAAAACAAAGATTGATCAATGAAATAGCATATTTTAGAGAAAGAGAACCAAATACATAAAAACGTCTCCAGTTGGCTAGAAAGAACATGCATACACATACATATATATACACATACAGTAAAGGAAACACTAACAAATAAATATTATTGGGAAAAGTGTGTATCCATAAAAAGAGAAATAAATTTGGATATGTACCTCACATCATATATTTCAGTAAACTCCAGATCAAAAAGTTAAACATAAAAATCTAAACTGTGAAACTAGAAAAAAAAAGAATAGCATTGTTTATCTAGCTAGTGTAGCCATTGAAAAAATGAAGGTAACATCAAAGCCAAGATGATGTGTTCAAATATGACTAAAAAACTTGTGCACACTGTACTATAACAAAATGAAGATCAAAAAGGAAACAACCAAAAGAGAAAATTATGCAATTGAGCAGAACTTTTAAAACACACCAGTCAGAATATATAAATAAATAATGAAATATATGAGATCAATGTATGAAGCTCACTAGATGAATGGTCAAAAAATGGACAACATTCACAGTAGGAAACATACTGAGTATGTAATCACATGACAAAACATGTGACCTCAGCATAATACAAATTAAAACACAGTTTCCCAAAAACCTTGGTAGGTATATATATATAATAAAGAGCACTATCAGGAAACAGGTCACTCTGTAAATTGCTGATGGCAATGTTTATTATCTGTCTTGCCATGTAAATTGCTGGTGATATTTCTGAAACACAGCTCTTTGCCCAAGTAATTTTATTTGCAGGAATACATCCCCAAGGATGCAATCCAAAATAAATAAAAGTAATTTATGCAAAAATCTTCATTATATTGCTATTTAAATATTCATCTACTGTATATGTATATCTGTAAATCACCATGTTATATGTTTAGGGGATTCAATTACGTGTAAGACCCAATCCCTCTCCTCAAGGATCCCATAATGTAGCAGGGAAGGCAACTATATGTAAGATAAAGACAAAGAACTACAGCAGCAAAGAAGAAGAACCAATTTTATTCCATGGGGGTGGAGTGGGGTGGGGTTGGGGAGAAAAAAGGTATCATGGAGGAGGTAATATTAAACATGGACCTTGAAAGATGAGTGGGGTTTGGTGCAAGATGGGAATGGTTACAAGACATTTCATGAAAGATTCCAAATGATCAATAGCTGAGGGATGGCTAAACACACCACTGGATATTAACAGGCTGGATGCCTATGTAATCACTAGGAACAACCAAAAGAAATATACTTGTGAGATAACCTCAAGCCACATAAAACCATGATTGTAACTGAAAAATGTCAGAGAGGCACTCAGAGTGCTGGATATCCACAATGTTTGATTCAGTAAAGTTGCTCAAGTTTCATAATTTTAAAAAGTCAACACCACTAGATACATATGAGTGCTAAGACAAACCAACAAGCATTTGATCTGATCCTTCTCTGAGATTAAACTCTCAGGGTCAGGAAGGCTGTGAACATTGAGTTCCTGCAGTGTCTTCAGGAAATTAAGAGTGGTAGTTGCTTGTGGTTACTGCAAGGGGCTGGATTCTGTGCTCCACTTTTACATTTCCTATGAACACGAGTCATGTGCTTGACGTGCTGCTCCCTCCTCTATTCACCCTCCTGCCCCCTCATATCCTAGCCCACTAAATCCTCTTCTATTTTAACAAGCAATTGCAATGCCTTGTCTCCAAAATCCATGAGTAATGGGATAGGAGTTAGGAGGACTCAAAACATCTGTCTTGTTTTACTAAGTCTACTAACAGGGAGAAAGAAAAGCACCCAGGATTGAGAACCTTAGTTTATGTAAGCTTGGAATTCATCAGCTCTGATTCCTCCCCACTACATTCTTACCCAAATTTATTGAGTGTTCCCCTTGCAGACATAAAATAGAAATGTGAATAGCAATTTGGAGCTACTCAAAGACAATCTTGTTTCTATGCCTGAAGTTTTTCAAGTTCTATGCCTCAGGCAAACATATAAAAATAGATCAATTTTTACTGTATGACCAAAATCAGTGGCTCTTGGTGAAAAAGCCCACCCCACTGTTCACTATCCTCCACTCCAAATGTAGGGATTTCAACAAAATGCACAATGCCACTAAACTCACCTACAATGTCTTGTCATTTTTATCAAGGACACCTTCAGCATTTCACCCATCTCCCTCAACTGTTTCTTCTGGAAGGACTGAGGCTTTCAGCTTCCTGGACCTCTATCCATATAAGTAGCCACTTATGATCCAACTGTGTAGTATTCAAAACAAGCAATATACATCATATAATACAGAATCATTCTCCTCTGAGAAAATCTGAGGCTAACTGAAAGGCTGCTGTGTAAAAAATCTCTCTTTCCTTAATTATTTCTTATGTTTTAGCAAATGTTAAAAAAAACCTCATGCCACTAATTTTTTTCATCCAAATCCCACTCAAATCTATTCCTACACTTTCATTGTCCTAACACCTCTGTGAGATTAGTAGGCCAGTGTTGGTACACACTTACACATCTGGGCTGACGACGATCAACAGGCCTCAAACTAGAAAGAGCAATGGGAGAGACCTTCAAGATGGCAGAGGAGTAAGATGTGGAGATGACCTTCCTCCCCACAAATACATCAGAAATACATCTACTTGTGGAACAACTCCTACAGAACACCTACAGAACGCTGGCAGAAGACCTCAGACCTCCCAAAAGGCAAGAAACTCCCCATGTACCTGGGTAGGGCAAAAGAAAAAAGAAAAAACAGAGACAAAAGAATAGGGATAGGACCTGCACCAGTGGGAGGGAGCTGTGAAGGAGGAAAGGTTTCCACACACTAGGAAGCCCCTTCGCGGGCGGAGACTGCGGGTGGCGGAGGTGGGGAGCTTCGGAGCCACGGAGGAGAGCGCAGCAACAGGGGTGCGGAGGGCAAAGCGGAGAGATTCCCGCACAGAGGATCGGTGCCGACCAGCACTCACCAGCCCGAGAGGCTTGTCTGCTCACCCACCGGGGCGGGCGGGGGCTGGGAGCTGAGGCTCGGGCTTCGGAGGTCGGATCGCAGGGAGAGGACTGGGGTTGGCTGCGTGAACACAGCCTGAAGGGGCTAGTGCGCCACAGCTAGCTGGGAGGGAGTCCGAGAAAAAGTCTGGACCTGCCTAAGAGGCAAGCGACCATTGTTTTGGGGTGCATGAGGAGAGGGGATTCCTGCCCCATGTGCCCACAGAAGGCAGAGCACTGCCTAAGCGAGCTCCACAGATGGGCGCAAGCCACTGCTATCAGCTCAGACCCCATAGACGGGCATGAGACGCTAAGGCTGCTGCTGCCGCCACCAAGAAACCTGTGTGCGAGCACAGGTCACTCTCCACACCTGCCCTCCCGGGAGCCTGTGCAGCCCGCCACTGCCAGGGTCCCATGATCCAGGCACAACTTCTCTGGGAGAACACACGGCGTGCCTCAGGCTGTTGCAACGTCATGCTGGCATCTGCCGCCGCAGGATCTCCCTGCATTCTGTACCCCGACCTCTCCGTGGCCTGAGTGAGCCAGAGCCCCCTAATCAGGTGCTCCTCTAACCCCATCTTGTCTGGGCGGGAACAGACACCCTCAGGCGACCTACATGCAGAGGCAGGTCCAAATCCAAAGCTGAACCCCGGGAGCTGTGCGAACAAAGAAGAGAAAGGGAAATCTCTCCCAGCAGCCTCAGGAGCAGCAGATTAAATCTCCACAGTCAACTTGATGTACCCTGAATCTGTGGAATACCTGAATAGAAAACAAATCATTCCAAAATTGAGATGGTGGACTTTGGGAGCAACTGTAGACTTGGGTTTGCTTTCTGCATCTAATTTGTTTCTGGTTCTATGTTTATCTAAGTTTAGTATTTACAGTCTATTATCATTGGTAGATTTGTTTATGGATTTGGATGCTCTCTTCCTTTTTTTTTTATATGTACATATATATATTTTGTCTGTATAGTTTTGCTTTAACCATTTGCCCTAGGGTTCTGTCTGTCCATTTTTTTTATTACATTTTAATTTTTTTTATTTTAAATAATATCTTTTTTATTTTTAAAAACTTTATTTTATTCTATTTCTTTCTTTATTTCTTTCTTTTTTTCTCCCTTTTCTTCTAAGCAGTGTGGCTGACAGGGTCTTGGTGCTCCAGCCATTTGTCAGGTCTGTGCTTCTGAGGTGGGAGAGCCAAGATCAGGACATTGCGCCACCACAGACATCCCTGCTCCAAGTAATATCAAATGGTGAAAGCTCTCACAGAGATCTCCGTCTCAATGCTAAGACCCAGCTCCACTCAATGACCAGCAAGCTACAGTGCTGAACACCCTATGCCAAACAACTAGAAAGACAAGAACATAACCCCATCCATTAGCAGAGAGGCTGCCTAAAATCGTAATAAGGTCACAGACACCTCAAAACACACCATTGGATGCGGTCCTGCCCACCAGAAAGACAAGATCCAGCCTCATCCACCAGAACACAGGCACTAGTCCCCTCCACCAGAAAGCCTACACAACCCACTGAACCAACCTTAGCCATGGGAGGCAGACACCAAAAACAACAGGAACTACAGAACTGCAGCCTGTGAAAAGAAGACCCCAAACACAGTAAGTTAAGCAAAGTGAGAAGACAGAGAAACAAACAGCACATCAAGGAGAAAGGTACAAAACCACCAGACCAAACAAAGGAAGAGGAAATAAGCAGTCTACCTGAAAAAGAATTCAGAGTAATGATAATAAAGATGATCGAAAATCTTGGAAATAGAATGGAGAAAATACAAGGAACGTTTAACAAGGACTTGGAAGAACTAAAGAGCAAACAATGATGAACAACAAAATAAATGAAATTAAAAATTCTCTGGAAGGAATCAATAGCAGAATAACTGAGGCAGAAGAATGGATAAGTGACCTGGAAGATAAAATAGTAGAAATAACTACTGTAGAGCAGGATAAAGAAAAAAGAATGAAAAGAATTGAGGACAATTTTAGAGACCTCTGGGACAACATTAAATGCACCAACATTCGAATAATAGGGGTCCAAGAAGAAGAAGAGAAAAAGAAAGAGACTGAGAAAATATTTGAAGAGATTATAGTTGAAAACTCCCTTAATATGGGAAAGGAAATAGTCAATAAAGTCCAGGAAGCGCAGTGAGTTCCATACAGGCTAAATCCAAGGAGAAACATGCCAAGACACATATTAATCAAACTATCAAAAAATGAATACAAAGAAAAAATATTAAAAGCAGCACAGGAAAAACAACAAATAACATACAAGGGAATCCCCATAAGGTTAACAGCTGATCTTTCATCAGAAAATCTGCGAGCCAGAAGGGAGTGTCAAGACATATTTAAACTGATGAAAGGGAAAAACCTACAAACAAGATTACTCTACCTAGCAAGGATCTCATTCAGATTTGACAGAGAAATTAAAACCTTTACAGACAAGCAAAATCTAAGAGAATTCAGCACCACCAATACAGCTTTACAACAAATGCTAAAGGAACTTCTCTAGGCAGGAAACACAAGAGAAGGAAAAGACCTACAATAATAAACCCAAAACAATTAAGAAAATGGTAATAGGAACATACATATCGATAATCACCTTAAATGTAAATGGATTAAATGCTCCCACCAAAAGACATAGACTGGCTGAATGGATATTAAAAAAAGACCCATATATATGCTGTCTACAAGAGACCCACTTCACACCTAGGGACACATACAGACTGAAAGTGAGGGGAAGGAAAAATATATTCTATGCAAATGGAAAACAAAAGAAAGCTGGAGTAGCAATTCTCATATCAGACAAAATAGACTTTAAAAAAAAGACTATTACAAGAGACAAAGAAGGACACTATATAATGATCAAGGGATGAATCCAAGAAGAAGATATACCAATTGGAAATATTTATGCACCCAAAATAGGAGCAACTCAGTACATAAGGCAAATGCTAACAGCCATAAAAGGGGAAATCGACAGGAACACAATCATAGTAGGGGACTGTAACACCCCACTTTCACCGATGGACAGATCATCCAAAATGAAAATAAATAAGGAAACACAAGATTTAAATGATACATTAAACACGTTGAACTTAATTGATACTTACAGGACATTCCATCTTAAAATAGCAGAATACACTTTTTTCTCAAGTGCTCATGGAACATTCTCCAGGATAGATCATATCTTGGGCCACAAATCAAGCCTTGGTAAATTTAAGAAAATTGAAATGATATCAAGTATGTTTTTGGAACACAATATTATGAGACTAGATATCAATTACAGGAAAAAATCTGTAAAAGATACAAACACATGGAGGCTAAAGAATACACTACTTAATAACCAAGACATCACTGAAGAAATCAAAGAGGAAATCAGAAAATACCAAGAAACAAATGACAATGAAAACACGATGACCCAAAACCTATGGGATGCAGGAAAAGCAGTTCTAAGAGGGAAGTTTACAGCAATAAAATCCTACTTCAAGAAACGAGAAACATCTCAAATAAACAACCTAACCTTACACCTAAAGCAATTAGAGAAAGAAGAAAAAAAAAAAACCCTGAAGTTAGCCAAAGGAAAGAAATCATAAAGATCAGACCAGAAATAAATGAAAAAGAAATGAAGAAAACGATAACAAAGATCAATAAAACTAAAAGCTGGTTCCTTGAGAAGATAAACAAAATTGATAAACCATTAGCCAGACTCATCAAGGAAAAAAGGGAGAAGACTCAAATCAATAGAATTAGAAATGGAAAAGGAGAAGTAACAGCTGACACTGCAGAAATACAAAGGATCATGAGAGATTACTACCAGCAGCTATATGCCAATAAAATGGACCACCTGGAAGAAATGGACAAATTCTTAGAAAAGCACAACCTTCCAAGACGGAACCAGGAAGAAATAGAAAATATAAACAGACCGATCACAATCACTGAAATTGAAACTGTGATTAAAACTCTTCCAACAAAAAAACCCAGGACCAGATGGCTTCACAGGTGAATTCTATCAAACATTTAGAAAAGAGCTAACACTTATCCTTCTCAAACTCTTCCAAAATATTGCAGAGGGAGGAACACTCCCAAACTCATTCTACGAGGCCACCATCACCCTGATACCAAAACCAGACAAAGATGTCACAAAGAAAGAAAACTACAGGCCAATATCACTGATGAACATAGATGCAAAAATCCTCAACAAAATACTAGCAAACAGAATCCAACAGCACATTAAAAGGATCATACACCATGATCAAGTGGGATTTATCCCAGGGATGCAAGGATTCTTCAATATATGCAAATCAATCAATGTGATAAACCATATAACAAACTGAAGGAGAAAAACTATATGATCATCTCATAGATGCTGAAAGAACTTTCGACAAAATTCAGCACCCATTTATGATAAAACCCTCCAAAAAGTAAGCATAGAGGGAACTTACCTCAACATAATAAAGGCAATGTATGACAAACCCACTGACAACATTGTTCTCAATGGTGAAAAACTGAAACCATTTCCTCTAAGATCAGGAACAAGACAAGATTGTACACTCTCACCACTATTATTCAACAGAGTTTTGGAAGTTTTACCCACAGCAATCAGAGAAGAGAAAGAAATAAAAGGAATCCAAATCGGAAAAGAAGAATTAAAACTGTCACATTTTGCAGGTGACGTGATACAATATATCGAGAATCCTAAAGATGCTACCAGAAAAATACTAGAGCTGATCAATTAATTTGGTAAAGTAGCAGTATATAAAATTAATGCACAGAAATCTCTTGCATTCCTATACACTAATGATGAAAAATCTGAAAGAGAATTTAAGGAAACACTCCCATTTACCTTTGCAACAAAAACAATAAAATACCTAGGAATAAACCTACCTAAGGAGACATAAGACCTGTATGCTGAAAACTATAAGACACTGATGAAAGAAATTAAAGATGATACCAACAGATGGAGAGATATACCATGTCCTTGGATTGGAAGAATCAACACTGTGAAAATGACTCTACTACCCAAAGCAATCTACAGATTCAATGCAATCCCTATCAAACTACCAATGGCATTTTTCACAGGACTAGAACAAAAATTTTACAATTCGTATGGAAACACAAAAGACCCCGAATAGCCAAAGCAATCTTGAGAAGGAAAAACGGAACTGGAGTAATCAGGGAGCCTGAGTTTAGTCTATACTACAAAGCTACAGTAATCAAGACAGTATGGTACTGGCACAAAAGCAGAAATATAGATCAATGGAAGAGGATAGAAAGCCCAGAGGTAAACCAACACACATATGTTCACCTTATTTTTGATAAAGGAGGCAAGAATATACAAGGGAGAACATACAGCTTCTTCAATAAGTGGTGCTTTGAAAACTAGACAGCTACATGTAAAAGTATGAAATTAGAACACTCGCTAACATTATACACAAAAATAAACTCAAATTGATTAAAGACCTAAATGTAAGGCCAGACACTATAAATCTCTTAGAGGAAAACATAGGCAGAACACTCTATGACATAAATCACAGCAAGATCCTTTTTGACTCACCACCTAGAGAAATGGAAATAAAAACAAAAATAAACAAATGGGACCTAATGAAACTTAAAAGCTTTTGCACAGCATAGGAAACCATAAACAAGATGAAAAGACAACCCTCAGAATGGGAGAAAATATTTGCAAATGAAGCAACTGACAAAGGATTAATCTCCAAAATTTACAAGCAGCTCATGCAGCTCAATATCAAAAAAACAAACAACCCAATCCAAAAATGGGCAGAAGACCTAAATAGACATTTCTCCAAAGAAGATATACAGATTGCCAACAAACACATGAAAGGATGCTCAACATCACTAATCGTTAGAGAAATGCAAATCAAAACTACAATGAGGTATCACCTCACACCGGTCAGAATGGCCATCATCCAAAAATCTACAAACAATAAATGCTGGAGCAGGTGTGGAGAAAAGGGGACCCTCTTGCACTGTTGGTGGGAACGTAAATTGATACAGCCACTATGGAGAACAGTATGGAGGTTCCTTTAAAAAGTAGAAATAGAACTACCATACGACCCAGCAATCCCGTGACTGGGAATATACCCTGAGAAAACCATAATTCAAAAAGAGTCATGTACCACAATGTTCACTGAAGCGCTATTTATAAGAGCCAGGACATGGAAGCAACCCAAGTGTCCATTGACAGATGATGAATAAAGAAGATGTGGCACATATATACAATGGAATATTACTCAGCCATATAAAGAAATGAAATTGAGTTATTTGTAGTGAGGTGGATGGACCTAGAGACTGTCATACTGCGTGAAGTAGGTCAGTAAGAGAAAAATAAATACTGTATGCTAACACATATATAAGGAATCTAAAAAAAAAAAGAAAAAAGCATATGGTTATGAAGAGCCTAGGGGCAGGACAGGAATAAAGGCACAGACATAGAGAATGGACTTGAGGACACTGGGATGGGGAAGGGTAAGCTGGGACGAAGTGAGAGAGTGGCATGGACTTATATATACTACCAAATGTAAAATAGATAACTAGTGGGAAGCAGCCGCATAGCACAGGGAGATCAGCTCGGTGCTTTGTGACCACCTAGAGGGGTGGGATAGGGAGGGTGGGAGGGAGACACAAGAGGGAGGCGATATGGGGATATATGTATATGTATAGCTGATTCACTTTGTTATACAGCAAAAACTAACACACCATTGTAAAGCAATTATACTCCATTAAAGATGTTAAAAAAAAAAAAAGGGTACCTCTGAGTCAAAAAAAAAAAAAAAGAAATTAAAAATAGAACTACCATATGATGCAGCAATCCCTCTACTGGGTATATACCCTGAGAAAACCATAATTCAAAAGGAGTCACGTACCACAATGTTCATTCCAGCACTATTTACAATAGCCAGGACATGGAAGCAACCTACGTGTCCATCAACATATGAATGGAGAAAGAAGATGTGGTACACATACACAATGGAATATTACTCAGCCATAAAAAGAAATGAAATTGAGTTATTTATAGTGTGGTGGATGGACCTAGAGTCTGACATACAAAGAGAAGTAAGTCAGAATGAGAAAAACAAATACCATATGCTAACACATATATATGGAATCTAAAAAAAAAAAAAAAACAGAAATCAGTTCTCAAGAACCTAGGGTCAGGACAGGAATAAAGACGCAGATGTAGAGAATGGACTTGAGGACAGGGAGGGGGAAGGGTAAGTTGCGATGAAGTGAGAGAGTGGCATGGACTTATATGTACTACCAAATGTAAATTAGATAGATAGTGGGAAGCAGCCACAAAGCACAGGGAGCTCAGCTCGGTGCTTTGTGACCACCTAGAGGGGTGGGATATGGAGGGTGTGAGGGAGATGCAAGAGGGAGGAGATATGGGGATATATGTATATGTATAGCTTATTCAGTTTGTTATAAAGCAAAAACTAACACACCATTGTGAAACAATTATATTCCAATAAAGATGTTAAAAAAAAAGAAAAAAAATACCCATTGGAAAAAAAAAAAAAGAAGATTCAATGAGTTTAGATTCATTGACATGTTTCAGGGCAGTCCACTATGCCCAAAATATAGTATTGGACAAGACGCAAGAGGGAAGGGATATGGGGATATATGTATATGTATTCACTTTGATTCACCTTGTTATAAAGCAGAAACTAACACACCATTGTAAAGCAATTATACTCTAATAAAGATGGTAAATAAATAAATAATAAAGTTGAAAATATATTGGCTTTGAAGTACAACAAAACTGAGTCTGAATCTTGTATTTACTACTAACTAGCAGTTTTACTTTGGCAAAGTTGTCCTCTCTGAACCTCACCTTTCTTGTCTGTAAACAGGTGATAGTAATACTAACCTCATATGCTATCGTGATGATTAAATATGAAACATAGGTAAAGCACATGGCACATGACAGCTTCTCAATAAATGGTGGTCATTATTAGCTGCTATGTAGGTTAATACATTGTAGCTTTCTCTTCAGAACATATTTGTTCATTAATTAGTTATAAATACTCTCTCTTTCTAGCTCTCAAAATAAACATAGATCTTCTCTACTTTCCTAAAGAATAGCTTGGCAATAGTGCAATTAATTTATTAGCAACCTGATTTTACACATAAGGAAACCAAAGTTATATGACTAGTGTAACGTCATACAGTGAGTTAGTGACAGAGCTGAATCTAAAACCCAGGTCATCTCATCCCCAGTTCAGCAGATTTTATGCACTCAACTGATACCCCTTAGACTAGGCTGTACTGCTATTAACAGTTTGTGGTGTCAGGCAATAATAACAATTATTTTCGTTCACTTTTTTTTCTAACATCTTTATTGGAGTATAATTGCTTTACAATGGTGTGTTAGTTTCTGCTGTATAACAAAGTGAATCGGCTATACGTATACGTATATCCCCATATCCCCTCCCTCTTGCGTCTCCCTCTCACCCTCCCTATCCCACCCCTCTAGGTGGTCACAAAGCACCGAGCTGATCTCCCTGTGCTATGCGGCTGCTTCCCACTGGCTATCTATTTCACACTTGGTAATGTATATGTGTCCATGCCACTCACTTACCCTTCCCCCTCCCCTTGTCCTATATTGCTTATCTAAGTCTATGCAAGAAGAGCAAAATAGAATACTGGAAATCTGAATAATTCAGACTAAAGCTTTTTTTCTACGTTTGGGGCAAAAGAGCCAAATGAAAAATACTTGGGCAGTTGCAGAAGAAGCAGGGCAAATTAATGTCAATGCTTACTTCCCCATATATACTCTTGTCCTCCTCCAGTTAGTCTGACCATCTGAGTGAAGGGTGCCACTCTCCATCTAGCCAGAAACCTAGGAGTCACACTTAACACCTTAATATCAATACCTCCTTTCTCCACTCCTCCCTTATCCAAAGGTAACCAAGTCCTTCTAACTCTATCTTCTAAATTCTGTTCAATACTTTCTAACCCCTCTACTAGGTGAAAATTTTTTCTCACCTGGAAACTGCAAAAATCTTCTAATTGATCTCTATTTGGCTTTTCTTAGCCCTCTAAAATAAATTTATTATGCACATCCAGTTGGTCTTTTAAGACAAAAATTGGAATATGTATGGAAAAAGTGAAAATTTATGTACTATTATTATGTATCTTGTCCTGTATATCTCTTTTCCTTGAGTCACTAATTATCATTTTGACTTGACTAATTTGCTATATAATTATTTTCACTTTTCCCACAAACACTATCAGATGTTAAGACTACAAATATCATTCCTTCCAAATAATAAAATGTCAGATTAATTTATTCAACAAATATTTACTGAGGGTCTATTATGTCCTAGGCACTAGAAATGCTTAGTGAACAAGACAGACAATATCCCTATTTTTATGAAACATGCATACTTGTAGATGAAGAAATATAATAAACAAATATATAAATATATAATATAATGAAAGTGCTACAATAAACTTGTTAAATGCCATGATGAAAAAGGGTTTCCAGTTAAATGCAGTGGATTAGACATTCATATTTATCTATAAATGACATAAAAGAACTATTTTAGAGCCGTAAACCCATGAGAACAAAACAGGAAAGAGTATGAAAACAGCAGCATTTTAGGAAATGGAAAGCTCAAGAGCAAATATTAACTGATTAGCAGACCCAAGGAACCTGAATCCTAAACCAGCAGTGAGAAAATGAACAATACAATTTGTACCAACAAACTCCCAAAAGGCTCAGAAACTAGCAGCATCAAGTCAGCATCCGGTACTTCTATAAGTGAGGGTAAAAGTGGAGCCAAAAACATGGGAATTAGTAGATAAGTGATTTGTGAAGCAACTAGGCCTCCAAATCCCCTTCTTTATTCTTTGCAGCTGGGTAATTCCCCTACGTACTTCCCTCTCACAAAAGACTAGAGACTTATTCTCTGATAATTAAAATAGGAGTTCTGTCTTAGAACTGAGTGTAAGATTAGGTGAAAGTCTAGCTATATACTGCATGTTGAGACCACCAGCCCTCTTCCACTTGGTTCTCAGAAACCTACAGCCAAGGCTTGTATCCCCCAAGTAGAAGATTAGAAGATTATTTTCTGAGAGAATTTGACCAGACTTACAGAAAATTATCTGAACATAATTAGGGGTTCACCAAAGGAAAGAATCCAGCCAAATCATCCTATAGTAGGGCCCACCATAACAAAAAGTTTTCATCGTGCTTTTCATGCCCCATTCAAATATAACCAAACATTCAAGGATCCCAAGACATATGATTTGTTTTTAATTCTCTCATGAAAGGAAGAGATCAAAACAAATGAGGAAAAAAAGTAACTTAGAGGAAACATTTCAGGAAGATGAGAACCTTAAAAATCTTAAAAAAAAAATCTTTAAGATCATCAGAAATATAAAAGAAGATATTGTAGTCATTAAACAAGAATAGTATATTATTTTTTAAATGGGCATTAAATAAAAGAGTTCTTGGATATTTTAAATGACAGCAGAAATAAAGCTTCAGTAGAAGTAGTGGAAAATGAAGTTGAAAGATTCTCACAAAAACTAGACCAAAGAAACAGAGACAGAAAATAAGAAAAAAAAAATTTTTTTTTATTTAGAAGATCAAACCAGGAGGTTTGGGATAGGTTTGATAGGAATGAAAGGTTTTTCTGAAAGAGAGCAGTGAAAATGGAGGAGAGGAAATTATCAAAGAAATCATTTAAGTAAAATTCCCAGAACTGAAGAAATAGTTTCCAGATTAAAAGGGCCAATTGAGTACCCAGCAATACTGATGCAAGTAGATTCACACTAAGGCATGCCATACTGAAATATAAGAATACTGGAAACCAAGAGAAGATTATATTTGAATGGCAGAAGTTGAGTAGGAAGGCACAGATGAATAAGGGCCACAGAGATGACCATAGTCATGGCATTGCATATAACCACTATATCCAATCCATCATACTCTGCCTGATCTACTCTAAAAGGTCATCCAGTATCCAAAGACTTCTATTTACCTCCACTGTACCCTCTTAGCCCAATCCGATTGTCTTTCTCTTAGATTACTACAATAGCCTATAACTGGGCTCTCTGTCTTTACTCTGGCCCCCTATAGTCCATCGTCCAGATAGCAGCCAGAATCATCTTTGCAAAGTGTAAATCAGACCCCTTTTCTTCCTTTCTTAATCCTATCAATGGCTTTCCACTGCTTCCAGAATTAAGTCCAAACACTTCACCATAGCATTCTGGACTCCACCATTAGATGTCCTTGAATATCTTTTGACATCATCATCTATCTGTCTCTCTCATTACTTCCAGACACATTGATTTAATTTACATTCTATGTACATGCCCACTACATTTCCAGCTTAGGTCTTTTGCATTAGTCTCTATCTGCAATCTCCAGCTCTTTCTCATCACTCATTACTTAGGTCTCAGCTCACTTGTCACTTCCTCAGAGAAAATTTCCCTGATCAACTTACCTAAAGCAGTCACTGACCCAGCAATTCTCTACACCATTTTATTCCAGCATTTATTCTAGCTATTATCAGCTAAAATTATGTTTTTAAATTCATCTCTCTGTATATATTTATTATCTGTATTCTCCCACAAGAATATAAGTGCCATATGGGCAAAAGTGAATTTGCCTATCACTTTGCATGTTCATAGGTGCTCAATAAATATTGCCTGAATTAACTTTCTAATGGATTAACCACCAAGAGTTCATAGACCTTAACACAGTAACAGAATAGAGTTGCAGATTTACATGGTGACATAGTGGCCACATATTAGATAATCCGAAAGGCATCCCATGGCTGAGGAAAAAATGATAAACAGGCTCATCAATGTCACACCTGAAGAGAAACCAATAGCTTCGAACTCTGCTATAATGTCCTCTAGCTTCTTTGTTCCCATGACTAAGGAGTAGCAAACATGCAGAAAAGACACGCTAGTGAGTAAGAAATACACAAATGGTGTAAAATGGAGTATGTATGTGCAAGGTAGGGGTGATTATTTTGATACAAAAGAGGGTAATCAAGCCCAGTTCCTCACTATAGCAATAGAAAAAATAATTTTTATTGCCCCTCAAAAAGAGACCCCTGAAGAGCCAGGCTCTAACGGGTTCTCAAGAACATAAACTCAAATTGGTGGTATTAGATTTCCTTTCTTTACAGATCACATGGCAAGCCCAGTTTAGGAGAGGGTACTTGTCTTAGTCTGCTAAGGCTGCCATAACAAAATACCACTGAGTGGCTTAAACAACAGAAATTTATTTTTTCACAGTTCTGGAGGCTAGAAGTTGCAGATCAGGGTGCCAGCATGGTCAATTAATGGTGAGAGCTCTGTTCCCAGCTTGCAAACAACCACCTTCTTGCTGTGTCCTCACATGGCAGAGAGAGAGAGAGAGAGAGAGAGAGAGAGTGCACTCTGATGTCTCTTTTTATCAGACATCTAATACTAATCCCATCATGAGGTGCCCACACTCATAACCTCATCTAAACCTAATTACCTCCAAAAGGTCCCATCTCCAAATGCCATCACACTGGGGGTTAGGGCTTTAACATATGGATTTGGGTGGGGGGACACAATTCAGTCCATAGCAGTAATGAAACTGATAGAGAAAAGAGGCAAAGTGTAAGGCAGGCCTGCCAGATGATACAGTTGAATGAAAGAGTCTACAATTACATTCCTCTCAAGATTTATCTATTGGTGGAGCTCACTAAAGCACTCCTACATTTCCAATTATCCAACTCCCAGCACTCCCCTCTCCATCCTACTACCCTTCCAAACCATCATGTGGTAAATACAAAGATTGTTATATTCTAAAGTTATCTGATGGGATCAAGTTACATAGCCAGGAAAGGAATTCCTTCGTGTTTAATAGATCATAAATCCAATATGCATATTAGGAAAATAATACGTTCAAAGTCACACTGAAAATAAGATTTCAAGCCGGATTTGAGACCAGAGCTCTTGTCTCCCAGCAAAAGGCTTTTCCCTCTGAAGACGCAGCTATTGTCCCAAGAGACCCATGCCTCAGGTTGGTTCTGAAAGAATACCATAGAGATTTAAGGGCTGTTAAAACCTTGGGTCACTGTGACCCTTACTCTGTACTTCGTTGTTGAATTCTGTCTTTCACTTCATCTAAGTAACTGAAAATCAGGAAGATCCTCCTTCTCTACCAACCTTGAATCTCATTAGGGAAGAAGTACACTGTGTACTTGTTCCCTTGGCACTTCAGGTGGCAAATTTCATCCTTTCCCAGGCCAATTAGAAGCTTGCAAGTACCTTGTTCCCTTGCCAGCTGTCTTCAAGGACAATGTGCTCCCTAAGACCCACACGACAACAAATATTACTTAACAGACCAATAATTCCATACCGCAGTTGAAAATATCAAGATTACTACTGAGATTGAAGCATTGACTAGAAAAGAGTCCCAATGATCTCCTGATTATGAAGCAATTATGGGTATAGGAACTGTCACCTTCCCTAAACTTATGTTCTCCAGGACATCTTTTATGATAAAACCCACCTAACTCTGACTACTCAATTCCTCTACTTTGCATTCTATTGTTTGCTTTTGTTCAGTTGTTGCTTTAAAAGACTACTTTGGGACGCAGAGCTGTCATCATACAAGTATGTGTTCTCCCTAACCAACCTGTGTGTTCTGTATAGCTGCTTCTGAGTATGGTCTTCATTACCTGTGCTTTATCTGTTCTAAATTTCTCTTTCCTGCATTTCTTTTCACTGACAAAATAATCTAATGTTATGGGGAAGCATAAAAGCTAAGGGTTGGCAAAATATGGCTCATGCACCAAAAAAGCAAGCTGAATAGCAAAATGTGACACCATCTGCTATGATTCTCTGTGATAATAGGAACTAAATGGTTTAACTCTGATGCCCAAATATCTCCCTACTGATCTCCCTTCAATAGTCCCGCTAGGTCCCAATGTCTCCTTATGTAGCTGCCAACAAGACCTTCATAAATTGATAATTGGATGGAACAGGGATGATGTAGGTAATCTAACACTTGCTCTCTCAGCTTTCTCACTCCTCTCAGTATTTTTTGTTTTTATTTTTGTTTTTTTGCTGTAAAGGATGTTTGTGGAGGGGAAAGAGAAACAGGTAAGAAGGGGAGTCGGAGGAGAGAAGATGGCGGAAGAGTAAGACGCGGAGATCACCTTCCTTCCCACAGATACAGTAGAAATACATCTACACGTGGAACTGCTCCTACAGAACACCCACTGAACGCTGGCAGAAAACGTCAGACCTCCCAAAAGGCAAGAAACTCCCCCCGTACTTGGGTAGGGCAAAAGAAAAAAGAAATAACAGAGACAAAAGAATAGGGACGGCACCTGCACCAGTGGGAGGGAGCTGTGAAGGAGGAAAGATTTCCACGCACTAGGAGCCCCTTCGCGGGCAGAGACTGCGGGTGGCAGAGGGGGGAAGCTTCGGAGCCACGGAGGAGAGCGCAGCCACAGAGGTGCGGAGGGCAAAGTGGAGAGATTCCCGCACTTCCCGCACGGAGGCTCGGCGCTGACCAGCACTCACCAGCCCGAGAGGCTTGTCTGCTCAGCCGCCGGGGCGGGCGGGGCTGGGAGCTGAGGCTCGGGCTTCGGTCGCAGGGAGAGGACTGGGGTTGGCGGCGTGAACACAGCCTGAAGGGGTTAGTGCACCACAGCTAGCCGGGAGGGAGTCCGGGAAAAAGTCTGCAGCTGCCGAAGAGGCAAGAGACTTTTTCTTCCCTGTTTCCTGGTGCGCGAGGAGAGGGGATTCAGAGCGCCGCCTAAACGAACTTCAGAGACGGGCGCGAGCCGCGGCTAACAGCGCGGATCCCATAGCAACAGGGGCGCAGAGGGAAAAACGGAGAGACTCCCGCACAGAGGCTCGGCGCCGAGCAGCGCTCACCAGCCCGAGAGGCTTGTCTGCTCCCCCGCTGGGGCGGGCGGGGCTGGGAGCGGAGGCTCAGGCTTCGGTCGGATCGCAGGGAGAGGACTGGGGTTGGCGGCGTGAACACAGCCTGAAGGGGTTAGCGCACCACAGCTGGCTGGGAGGGAGACCGGGAAAAAGTCTGCAGCTGCCGAAGAGGCAAGAGACTTTTTCTTGCCTCTTTGTTTCGCGGCGCGCAAGGAGAGGGGATTCAGAGCGCCGCCTAAACGAACTCCAGAAACTGGCGCGAGCCGCGGCTATCAGCGCGGACCCCAGAGACGGGCGTGAGACGCTGGGGCTGCTGCTGCCGCCTCCAAGAAGCCTGTGTGCGAGCACAGGTCACTCTCCACACCGCCCCTCCCGGGAGCCCGTGCAGCCCGCCACTGCCAGGGTCCCGTGATCCAGGGACAACATCCCCCGGGAGAACGCACTCCGCGCCTCAGGCTGCTGCAACGTCACGCCGGCCTCTGACGCCGCAGGCTCGCCCCGCCTCCTCCGTACCCCTCCCTCCCCGCGGCCTGGGCGAGCCAGAGTCCCCGAAGCAGCTGCTCCTTTAACCCCGTCCTGTCTGGGCGGGGAACAGACGCCCTCAGGCGACCTACACGCAGAGGCGGGTCCAAATCCAAAGCTGATCCCCAGGAGCTGTGCGAACAGAGAAGAGGAGGGGAAATCTGTCCCAGCAGCCTCAGAAGAAGCGGATTAAAACTCCATAAACAACTTGATGTGCCTACATCTGTTGAATACCTGAATAGACAACGAATCATCCCAAATTCAGGAGGTGGACTTTGGGAGCAGGATATATTAATTTTTCCCCTTTTCCTTTTTTTTTTGTGAGTGTATATGTATACACTTCTGGGGGAGATTTTTGTCTGTATAGCTTTGCTTTACAATAGCTTTATTTTACTTCACTATATTATAGCTTCTTTCTTTCCTTTCTTTCTTTCTTTCTTTCTTTCCTTCCTTCCTTCCTTCCTCCTTCCTTCCTTCCTACCTTTCTTTCTTTCTTTGTTTCTTTCTTTCTATTTTTTCTCCCTTTTACTCTGAGCCGTGTGGACGAAAGGCTCTTGGTGCTTCAGCCAGGCATCAGGGCCGTACCTTGGAGGTGGGAGAGCCAACTTCAGGACACTGGTCCACAAGAGACCTACCAGCTCCACGTAATACCAAACGGCAAAAATCTCTCAGAGATCTCCATCTCAACATCAAGACCCAGCATCACTCAATGACCAACAAGCTACAGTGCTGAACACCCTATGCCAAACAACTAGCAAGACAGGAACACAGCCTCATCCATTAGCAGAGAGGCTGCCTAAAATCATAATAAGGCCACAGACACCCCAAAATACACCACCAGACGTGGACGTGCCCACCAGAAAGACAAGATCCAGCCTCATCCACCAGAGCTCAGGCACTAGTTCCCTCCACCAGGAAGCCTACACAACCCACTGAACCAACCTTAGCCACTGGGGACAGATACCAAAAACAACGGGAACTACAAACCTGCAACCTGTGATAAGGAGACCCCAAACACAGTAAGATAAGCAAAATGAGACGACAGAAAAACACACAGCAGATGAAGGAGCAGGGTCAAAACACACTAGACTTAACAAATGAAGAGGAAATAGGTAGTCTACCTGAAAAAGAATTCAGAATAATGATAGTAAGGATGATCCAAAATCTTGGAAATAGAATAGACAAAATGCAAGAAGCATTTAACAAGGACGTAGAAGAACTAAAGAGGAATCAAGCAATGATGAAAAACACAATAAATGAAATTAAAAATACTCTAGATGGGATCAATAGCAGAATAACTGAGGCAGAAGAAAGGATAAGTGACCTGGAAGATAAAATGGTGGAAATAACTACTGCAGAGCAGGATAAAGAAAAAAGAATGAAAAGAACTGAGGACAGTCTCAGAGACCTCTGGGACAGCATTAAACGCACCAACATTCGAATTATAGGGGTCCCAGAAGAAGAAGAGAAAAAGAAAGGGACTGAGAAAATATTTGAAGAGATTATAGTTGAAAACTTCCCTAATATGGGAAAGGAAATAGTTAATCAAGTCCTGGAAGCACAGAGAGTCCCATACAGGATAAACCCAAGGAGAAACACGCCAAGACACATATTAATCAAACTGTCAAAAATTAAATATAAGGAAAACATATTAAAGGCAGCAAGGGAAAAAAAACAAATAACACACAAGGGAATCCCCATAAGGTTAACATCTGATCTTTCAGCAGAAACTCTGCAAGCCAGAAGGGAGTGGCAGGATATACTTAAAGTCATGAAGGAGAAGAACCTACAACCAAGATTACTCTACCCAGCAAGGATCTCATTCAAATGTGATGGAGAAATTAAAACCTTTACAGACAAGCAAAAGCTGAGAGAGTTCAGCACTACCAAACCAGCTTTACAACAAATGCTAAAGGAACTTCTCTAGGCAAGAAACACAAGAGAAGGAAAACACCTACAATAACAAACCCAAAACATTTAAGAAAATGGGAATAGGAACATACATATCGATAATTACCTTGAATGTAAATGGATTAAATGCTCCCACCAAAAGACACAGGCTGGCTGAATGGATACAAAAACAAGACCCATATATATGCTGTCTACAAGAGACCCACTTCAGACCTAGAGACACATACAGACTGAAAGTGAGGGGATGGAAAAAGATATTCCATGCAAATGGAAATCAAAAGAAAGCTGGAGTAGCAATTCTCATATCAGACAAAATAGACTTTAAAATAAAGACTATTACAAGAGACAAAGAAGGACACTATATAATGATCAAGGGATCTATCCAAGAGGAAGGTATAACAATTGTAAATATTTATGCACCCAACATAGGAGCACCTCAATACATAAGGCAAGTACTAACAGCCATAAAAGGGGAAATCGACAGCAACACAATCATAGTAGGGGACTTTAACACCCCACTTTCACCAATGGACAGATCATCCAAAATGAAAATAAATAAGGAAACACAAGCTTTAAATGATACATTAAACAAGATGGACTTAATTGATATTTATAGGACATTCCACCCCAAAACAACAGAATACACATTTTTCTCAAGTGCTCATGGAACATTCTCCAGGATAGATCATATCTTGGGTCACAAATCAAACCTTGGTAAATTTAAGAAAATTGAAATCGTATCAAGTATCTTTTCCGACCACAACGCTATGAGACTAGATATCAATTACAGGAAAAGATCTGTAAAAAATACAAACACATGGAGGCTACACAATACATTACTTAATAATGAAGTGATTACTGAAGAAATCAAAGGGGAAATCAAAAAATACCTAGAAATAAATGACAATGGAGATACGACGACCCAAAACCTATGGGACGCAGCAAAAGCAGTGCTAAGAGGGAAGTTTATAGCAATACAAGCCTACCTCAAGAAACAGGAAACATCTCGAATAAACAACCTAACCTTGCACCTAAAGCAATTAGAGAAAGAAGAACAAAAAAACCCCAAAGCCAGCAGAAGGAAAGAAATTATAAAGATCAGGTCAGAAATAAATGAAAAAGAAATGAAGGAAACAATAGCAAAAATCAATGAAACTAAAAGCTGGTTCTTTGAGAAGATAAACAAAATTGATAAACCATTAGCCAGACTCATCAAGAGAAAAAGGGAGAAGACTCAGATCAATAGAATTAGAAATGAAAAAGGAGAAATAACCACTGACACTGCAGAAATACAAAAGATCATGAGAGATTACTACAAGCAACTCTATGCCAATAAAATGGACAACCTGGAAGAAATGGACAGATTCTTAGAAATGCACAAACTGCCGAGACTGAACCAGGAAGAAATAGAAAATATGAACAGACCAATCACAAGCACTGAAATTGAAACTGTGATTAAAAGCCTTCCAACAAACAAAAGCCCAGGACCAGATGGCTTCACAGGTGAATTCTATCAAACATTTAGAGAAGAGCTAACACCTATCCTTCTCAAACTCTTCCAAAATATTGCAGAGGGAGGAACACTCCCAAACTCATTCTACGAGGCCACCATCACCCTGATACCAAAACCAGACAAAGATGTCACAAAGAAAGAAAACTACAGGCCAATATCACTGATGAACATAGATGCAAAAATCCTCAACAAAATACTCGCAAACAGAATCCAACAGCACATTAAAAGGATCATACACCATGATCAAGTGGGGTTTATCCCAGGAATGCAAGGATTCTTCAATATACGCAAATCAATCAATGTGATACACCATATTAACAAATTGAAGGAGAAAAACCATATGATCATCTCAATAGATGCAGAGAAAGCTTTCGACAAAATTCAACACCCATTTATGATAAAAGCCCTGCAGAAAGTAGGCATAGAGGGAACTTTCCTCAACATAATAAAGGCCATATATGACAAACCCACAGCCAACATTGTCCTCAATGGTGAAAAACTGAAACCATTTCCACTAAGATCAGGAACAAGACAAGGTTGCCCACTCTCACCACTATTATTCAACATAGTTTTGGAAGTGTTAGCCACAGCAATCAGAGAAGAGAAAGAAATAAAAGGAATCCAAATCGGAAAAGAAGAAGTAAAGCTGTCACTATTTGCAGATGACATGATACTATACATAGAGAATCCTAAAGAGGCTACCAGAAAACTCCTAGAGCTAATCAATGAATTTGGTAAAGTAGCAGGATACAAAATTAATGCACAGAAATCGCTTGCATTTCTATACACTAATGACGAAAAATCTGAAAGTGAAATTAAGAAAACACTCCCGTTTACCATTGCAACAAAAAGAATAAGATATCTAGGAATAAACCTACCTAAGGAGACAAAAGACCTGTATGCAGAAAATTATAAGACACTGATGAAAGAAATTAAAGATGATACAAATAGATGGAGAGATATACCATGTTCCTGGATTGGAAGAATCAACATTGTGAAAATGACTCTACTACCCAAAGCAATCTACAGATTCAATGCAATCCCTATCAAACTACCACTGGCATTTTTCACAGAACTAGAACAAAAAATTTCACAATTTGTATGGAAACACAAAAGACCCCGAATAGCCAAAGCAATCTTGAGAACGAAAAATGGAGCTGGGGGAATCAGGCTCCCTGACTTCAGACTATACTACAAAGCTTCAGTAATCAAGACAGTTTGGTACTGGCACAAAAACAGAAATATAGATCAATGGAACAGGATAGAAAGCCCAGAGATAAACCCACACACATATGGTCACCTTATCTTTGATAAAGGAGGCAAGCATATACAGTGGAGAAAAGACAGCCTCTTCAATAAGTGGTGCTGGGAAAATTGGACAGGTACATGTAAAAGTATGAAATTAGAACACTCCCTGACACCATGCACAAAAATAAACTCCAAATGGATTAAAGACCTAAGTGTAAGGCCAGACACTATCAAACTCTTAGAGGAAAACATAGGCAGAACACTCTATGACATACATCACAGCAAGATTCTTTTTGACCCAGCTCCCAGAGAAATGGAAATAAGAACACAAATAAACAAATGGGACCTAATGAAACTTAAAAGCTTTTGCACAGCAAAGGAAACCATAAACAAGACCAAAAGACAACCCTTAGAATGGGAGAAAATATTTGCAAATGAAGCAACTGACAAAGGATTAATCTCCAAGATTTACAAGCAGCTCATGCAGCTCAATAACAAAAAAACGAACAACCCAATCCAAAAATGGGCAGAAGACCTAAATAGACATTTCTCCAAAGAAGATATACAGATGGCCTACAGACACATGAAAGAATGCTCAACATCATTAATCATTAGAGAAATGCAAATCAAAACTACAATGAGATATCATCTCACACCGGTCAGAATGGCCATCATCAAAAAATCTAGAAACAATAAATGCTGGAGAGGGTGTGGAGGAAAGGGAACACTCTTGCACTGTTGGTGGGAATGTAAATTGATACAGCCACTATGGAGAACAGTATGGAGGTTCCTTAAAAAACTACAAATAGAACTACCATACGACCCAGCAATCCCACTACTGGGCATATACCCTGAGAAAACCATAGGTCAAAAAGTGTCATGTACCACAATGTTCATTGCAGCTCTATTTACAATAGCCAGGACCTGGAAGCAACCTAAATGTCCATCGACAGACGAATGGATAAAGAAGATGTGGCACATATATACAATGGAATATTACTCAGCCATAAAAAGAAATGAAATGGAGGTATTTGTAATGAGGTGGATGGAGTTAGAGTCTGTCATACAGAGTGAAGTAAGTCAGAAAGAGAAAAACAAATACAGTATGCTAACACATATATACGGAATCTAAGGAAAAAAAAAAAAAAAGGCCATGAAGAACCTAGTGGCAAGACGGGAATAAAGACACAGACCTACTAGAGAATGGACTTGAGGATATGGGGAGGGGGTGGGGTGAGATGTGACAGGGTAAGAGAGTGTCATGGACATATATACACTACCAAATGTAAAATAGATAGCTAGTGGGAAGCAGCCGCATAGCACAGGGGGATCAGCTCGGTGCTTTGTGACCACCTAGAGGGGTGGGATGGGGAGGGTGGGAGGGAGGGAGATGCAAGAGGGAAGAGAAATGGGAACATATTGTATATGTATAACTGATTCGCTTTGTTATAGAGCAGAAGCTAACACACTATTGTAGGGCAATTATACTTCAATAAAGATGTTTAAAAAAAAAAAAAAAAAAAAGAAGGGGAGTCAATCCTAGATCCTTGGGCCCCCTCTCCCAACTGGATGAGAGAGGAGAGGGGAGACCTATGGGATGCTTCTCTCACTTCATTTCCTCTTCTTTAATCCTGAAGAAGAGCTTTAATACTGCCTCTTTCTCCCATTAGTGAAACAATGAATTAATGGATAATCTGTTTGTCCACCCTGAAGAGGTTGCCATTAAAGGTAGAGACAGAGGTTGGCTCCAAGTTAGTTGACAAGCTGATAACAGTTCCTAGTGTTTTTCAAAAACTTTTATTAATCAGATTACTTAAAGCTATGTTTAATCTTTTTCTCTCCCTTCTGCTGCTTACCTTTACTACCACCTCCAGATGACCCCTCTTCCCTAACACCTCTTCTATAATAAGCCCCCTACCCCCACACATAGCATAGGTGAACCGATCAGGCAGAATGTAATTTTATTGTCACAAACTCTTTCTAAGCTAGAAATAGAAAAACTTCATGAATTATACATCAAAACACATACACCAAACCCACTGTGTTAGGTGAAAAGAAATTGTACTATTTCTACTACCCACCTTCTAGTCATATATGATCACATTTCCACCACAACCTGCATAAATGTACCCAATTAGAAATCATAGAATTGTCAAGTGTCAGAGTGGGAAGGGAGTGTAGAGATAATTTAGTCTAACCCTCTCATTTTACAGAGGATAAAACTAATACCCAGAGAAAGGGCTTTCCAAAGGTCACTCAGGTAGTTGAGAATATAAGTTCAACTAAAACCATGGCCATGTTTATGATCCTCTGTGTCAAAACAAACATATATTCAACTAAGAATTTAAGGGTATTTGGATCCATCCTCCAAACGAGGAAGTATCAATCTTTTCAAAGCAAAAACGACCCCATTCATCATATCTGAACATCCCTGCTCTTTTCTGTACTGCTTTGCTGCTATTGTCAATTCCCAGGACTCTTTCCTTCCCTGGCCTCTGAACAGCCCCCACGAATGAGCAATTGCTAAACGCATTTGCTATGACGTTTGCAAAGGCAGCCACTCCGAGAAAAGGTCAGTGTCACTGTTCTCTGTTTCCAAATATGTCCCTTTAAAGAATCAGACATTACAATACTGAATACCAATTGCCTAAAGACTTAGAAATCTCCTCTAGGAAAGTTCAAGGCTCCTGAAAAAATGGAAAATCCAGTGAAGTTTGTGAAGTGATTTACCAAATTGGAAAAGGAACACAAAAGGGGAATGAAGAGACACCATTTTTCTACTGGCCTGGGGAATTGTGCTGATGGGTTCACAAGAGAGTGACATGACTCCTCATTCCTCTGTCTTTATACTCAGCCATTTCTCTAGTGAGTTGGAAAGTCAGGCAAGCCCCACACATGCTCCCTGGTCACTAGAAATAGGGAGTCGGGTTTCTAGGGGGCCTCCAAACATAGAAGTAGAGCCACAAAGGAAAGAAGTAATTATTTATAGCTATTTTGCTTTGTACTTCTGATGTTAGTTCTTACCTGGTACCTGTCAGTCAGCTCTGATCTCTGAATTTCCCACGACAGAAAATGATGCTTACTATTTCTCTTAGATGTTGCCAAGCATCCTTAATCATATGGTATACACAAAAACCTTCACAACCATACCCAACCTATTACTTTCTAGTCTCACCTTCTACCACTTTCTCCTGTGCTATAGTTAGTCTCGCTTTCTACCACTATCTCCTGTGCTACAGCCCACACTAGACAACTCTAAGTTACTGCACGCATCTTGTATTTTGAGGACTCACACTTTTTTCCCCTCTATATCTTTACAAATTGTGTTTCAAATTGCTAGAATGCCTCCATCCCATCCTCCATTTCATTATGTAAAACATATTTTTAAGCTATTTTCTCTTTAAAGTCTTCCATGATCCCTACCCCTACCCCAAATTAATTGCTCTATAAATAATTTCTATTCTTCTATTAATTCAATTATTCACAAATTGTTGAGTATGAACAATTTGTCAAGCACTTTGCTAAGCACTGGGAATATAACAGTAGGTAGACATATTCCCTATCCTTATAGAATTTATAGGATAATAGGAAAAATAAGTATTTGCAGTACTTTTCATAGGAGATGTATACATGGCTATGGGATGTCACTGCAAGGATGTGACATAGTCTTGAGAGGTCAGAAAAGGTATACCTTCGAAGGAGCATTTAAATTGAGAACTGAAATAAAAACATGAGTTAGCCAAATATAAAGGCTGTTCCCTTCCAGAAAGAGAATATAAACATATGAAAAAAACAATAAGGCAAGAAGGAATTTGGTATTTTCAAGAAACTGAAAGAAGGGGAAAGTGGCACAACGTGAGAATTCAGAAGAAAGCCAGGCATTGTAGGCTACATTATTAATTCTGGACCATAAACTAAGAGGATTAGGAAGTCACTGAAAATTATCAACCTGGGGACTGTTTGGAGGGAACAAAAGTAGATGTAGAGACATGGTGATGGCTTAGAATAGGGTGATGGAGAGAAGCAGATACATTTGAGAGATATTTAAGATGGGGAATCTACAGGACTTAAATAATGGGATCTTAAGAAATAAAGTGGAAGGTATCAAAAATGACAAAAATTGATAATGCTATATTTTATTGAGGTAAGGAATAATAGAGGAGGGCCAAAATTGATTTCAGCAGTGTTGTGGGTAGACAATGAATATGGTTTTGAAAATACTGAATTTGAGGTGCTTATGAGATATAGAATTGTATATAACAAACAGTCAGGTGTGTGGTTCTGGGGCTCAGAAGAGAGAGCTAATTAAAGATAAGAAACAGAATCATCAGCATAAAGATGGTAACTGAAGTCATGAAAGTGGATAATTTTATTCTAGGGATAGAGTAGAGTGAGCAAATAAAAACTTCGTGATATCACAACAAACATTTAAAGGTTATGTTGAAGAGCCTTGAAAGGAGATGGAGAAAGAGTGGTCAAAGAGATAGAAGGAAAACCAGGGGATTGCAGGTTCTCAATATCCAACAAAAGAGGGTACATCAAGAAAGAGGACCTACTGTATAGCACAGGGAACTATACTCAATATTTTGTACTAACCTACAAGGGAAAAGAATCTGAAAAATGATATATATGTGTATATATATATATGCCTGAATCACTGTGCTGTACACCTGAAACTAACACAACATTGTAAATCAACTATACTTCAATTAAAAAAAAAATATATATATATATATAAAGAAAGAGGACCATCATCTGAGGTGAGTGTTGTTGAGTTGCCAAGAAGTGTGGATTTAGCAACATGGGTGTCATTGTGACCTTATCGAGAGCTATTTCAGTAGAGTTGTGTGAGGCAGAAGACAGATTGGAGTGGGTTGAGGTGAAGAAATGGAGACAGAAATGTAGACAATTCAAGAAATTTGTGTTTAATGGTAGGAGTGAGATTGTTTAGTAACTGAGGAGGCTAAGGGATCCTGGGGCCCTTGCCTGTCTCTTTGTTTGAACATAAGAAAGACTATAACATGTTTTAAAGCCAAAAGAAAAATCCAGTAGAGAAGGGCTGATTGAAGATATAAGAAATAAGTTAACTGATAGCATAAGTCTTCTGGGAAAGCAAAAGGAGAAGGAATCCAAAATATAGGTGAAGGGATTGGCCCTTAATAAAAGGAAGGATAGCCTTCCATAGTAATATTAAGAAAGAAGAGGGTAGTGAAATGTCCATAATCTCTCGGTTTGGAGGTAGAGTTGAACAGGAAGTGAGGTCCTTTGCTGGGATTCAGGGTAGGGAGAAAGATAGGAGTGAAGTTTCAGAAGATAAGTTTTAGTCAAGTTCTCAGAATGCTTTTTTTTTCTAGAGCTGATTAATGATTAATAAGGGATATTTTAATGCAGTGATTAAGAAAATGGGATCAAGAGTGAGAGTTTCTGGTAAGAACCTTGGCTCTACCATCAAGTAGTTGTATGACCTTGGGCAAATCATTTAACTTTTTTATTTTCAGTTTCCTCATCTGTGAAAAGGGGATGATATTTTTACCCACCTCATACTTTTATTGTGAAAACAAATCAACTGAGTTAATATACATGAAGGGCTGAGAATAGTGCCTGATAAATAATAAGCACTCTGCAGTGTTGCTTTCATTATTAAAGCTCACCAAATATCACCTGAGTCAGTATGTTATCAGATTACGTGGAGATACAAAAGATAATTATTAGGTAGAAAGGAAGGTGAAGTTCTTCAAAAGTTGATATTTTAGTTTTCTAACTAGAGTAAAAATACAACAGGGACATAAGGCTTACTTTCTATTCATATATATATATATAAAAATCCCAAGAAATCAGTGAGTATCAATATATCCCAGCAGAGAGGACTTCATCCGTAGAGGATGGAATTGAGAGTGGTTTCTAATGAGTAGCCTAGAGAATTGTGTCCTGAGCCCTAGGGTGATCTTTTTCTTAATACAGCATCAGGGACAACACCACCAGTTGAGGCTTTCAGTTTTATTTCAGCCCTCTCCTCTGTCTTTTTCTGTATTTAGAAAGAGAAAAGGTTCACATCTGTGGCTGGGAAAATCACCATTTTTTTAGTTTATAGTTATTTTTTATTTTTTTATTTTTTTCCATTCAGTGAAGGTGACCTGGGAGGAGCCAGTATCCTAGTTCCCAGAATTTTTTTTTAATTTTTAAAAATTTTTTAAACATCTTTATTGAAGTATAATTGCTTCACAATTGTGTGTTAGTCCTAGTGGCAAGATGGGAATAAAGGCACAGACCTACTAAAGAATGGACTTGAGGATATGGGGAGGGGGAGGGGTGAGATGTGACAGGGTGAGAGAGTGTCATGGACATATATACACTACCAAATGTAAAATAGATAGCTAGTGGGAAGCAGCCGCATAGCACAGGGAGATCAGCTCGGTGCTTTGTGACCACCTAGAGGGGTGGGATAGGGAGGGTGGAAGGGAGGGAGATGCAAGAGGGAAGAGATATGGGAACATATGTATATGTATAGCTGATTCACTTTGTTATAAAGCAGAAAATCACCATTTTTTGAGTGGAGGAAGTGGAACTGTTTTTTTCTGGAAAAGCTTTGGAAATAGCCACAAAACATCTAGGTAAGTTCCAAAGGAGGGGGATCCCCAACCCAAATACACAAATGTTTGTTCCCCAAGTTCACTACAAGAGTATTGTGCCTTGATTCAAGTCACAAATTAGTGACTTGAATATACAAGGGTTGAAAACCTGAAGATACTTATGTATTTGGTTGTAAAAGATGGTGCCACCTAGGAGATAGTAGATGAGAACATGCAGTTAAATGGAACTGACTGATATGGTGTTTGAAGGTGAAATCAGAAACGTGGACTGTCAAATTTTGCTAATACAGTCTGCATTAGTGAAAAGCCTATATTACATGTACATAATAATATGCCACTTTATTATTTTCAGTACATTCTGTACATATGAAATGGCTAAATGTTGCCTAGCAGAGGTCCCACCAGAACTGATCCTGCCTGATTTATAATCAGCACATTTATTTGTTAGTATGCAAATAAGAACTGCTATAGCATTTGGGGAAAATTGTGTTGTTAAGTAAGTGCAACATTTCTCCTGCAATTTTGCTCCAACTGTTAATTAGTTCTGCTAACCTCTTTTTGCAGATTGTATGAAGTTAAACAGCAAACCAGCAGAAGTATGTGAATTTATACAATGGCAATGCAGTTGTGTTACACTGGGCAGGTTGTATGAAGACATACAGATTTTTTTTTAAGAATTAACTTTTTTATAGGTTTTATTTATTTATTTATTTATTTATTTATTTATTTATTTATTTATTTATTTACGGCTGCGTTGGGTCTTTGTTGCTGCGCGCGGGCTTTCTCTAGTTGTGGCTAGCGGGGACTACTTTTCGTTGTGGTTCGCGGGCTTCTCATTGTGATGGCTTCTCCTGCCATGGAGCACCAGCTCTGGGAGCATGGGCTTCAATAGTTGTAGCACGCGGGCTCAGTAGTTGTGGTGCACGGGCTTAGTTGCCCCTCGGCATGTGGGATCTTCCCGGACCAGGGCTCGAACCCGTGTCCCCTGCATTGGCAGGTGTATTCTTAACCACTGCGCCACCAGGGAAGCCCAAGACATACAGATTTTTGAGTAAGTAGCAAGTGTGTAAAATGGATCTCACAGCAGCATAGATAAGGTACAAACTGAAATAAGCAAAGACAAAGCTTCCCATTTGTTAGCCCATTTGCTCTCATTTGGACTTATACAGATATGGCAAAAACTCTTTGGCATCAAGATTCAAAGTCAAGCTCCACCACCTGCTAGCTTTGTGACTTTGGCTGAGCAAGCTCTTATGTGCCTAGAACATAGGTGATGCTCTTCACAAACATGAAGCTGTAAGCAATATAGTAGCAATAGAGCATAGTTGTTAAGTAAGAGTGTTCTGAAGTCAGACTAACTGAGCTCAGAATCCTCACTCCACTACACTAGCTATGCATCACTCTTAGCAAATTATTTAACTTCTTTAATTCTTGATTTATTCATCTGTAAGTGGAACATATTCTTAGTAGACCTACTCAGCTCACAGAGTTGTGGTGAATATTTAATAAAATAATCAATGTAAAGCACTTAGCACTTGCATGCAACTGCAACATAGTAAGTCCTCAATAAACACTCGCTGTTAAAAGTGTTATCCCAAAACTTTCTTCATTGTGGCTTATGCCCAATCAGCTCCACTATAAATAGTCTTGTTAAGGACACTTACCTTTGCATTGCTTAATTCAGTGGACACCCCTGCATGACTTCAGCAGCATTTATGGCAAATAACTAATTTTTCCTTGTTGAGAGGTAGAAACTGGGAAGTTTTCAGAAAGATCTGAGGAAGAGCTAATTACTTAAAGGATAAAATTTTGGATCAGGTGCTGGAAGTACAGTGTGGCATCTCTCTCTCTGGAACACTAAAACATCATCAGCTAAGCCATCGCATGCATATTGAATATTTAACTGCCTAAAGACAGAGGCTCAGCTAGATGTTCTCTGAAGGTTTCTTTTTACCTTTAAAGTCTGTGATTTTTCCAAAGTAGTGAATGATATCAGCTACTATTTGTTCAGCAATAGCTAAAATACAGATATGGGCATTTTACATATGTCCTTGCAATCCTCACAAAAATCCTATAACATGGGTATTCTCCACATTTTAAAATTGATGAAATAAGCTTAGAAAAGCACAGATAACAGTCATGAAGATACTGAATGGTAAATTCAAAATATTTCTTTTTTAATTTATTCACTCATTCTTGTATAAATACAACCAATATTTATGAACACCTACTATGTGCTGGGCACTGTCTTAACACTGGTGTATAGCATTGAACATAGTAGATAAAATCAACGCCCTTGTGGAGCTTGTATTTTGGTAAGCAGAAAATAAGACACAAGACTATCTGGTTCCAAGGCTTGATTCACTTCTATAATATGGTACAATGTCCTCTGACTGGATTTTGTGTCATGTTACCAGTTTACGGTGAAGTCGAATTTTTCCCATTTTAGACACAGCAAAATCATGCACAAAGGAAACCAAACTATCTCCAAATTTTTCCTCCTGGGACTCACAGTGGTGTCTGAACAGCAGCAGCACATCTTTACGCTGTTTCTGTGCATGTGTCTGGTTACCATAGTGGGAAACTTACTTATCATCCTGGCTATTATCAATGATGCTCACCTCCACAGCCCCATGTACTTCTTCCTTGCCAATCTATCCTTCACTGACATCTGCTTCACAACCACTACAATCCCCAAAGTGTTGGCAGACATCCAAAGCCAGAGCCTAATCATCTCTTTTGCAGGGCGCCTTACACAAATGTACTTTTTTATGTTGCTGGTGGACCTGGACAATTTCCTCTTGGCAGCCATGGCATATGACCTGAACATTGCCATCTGTCACCCATTACACTATGCTGCATTACTGAGTCCCAAGGGTTGTGTCCTGCCGGTAGTGACTCCATGGGTTGTCTCTAATCTTGTTTCAGTACTGCATCTCAGTCTGCTGGGCCTCTTGAATTTCTGTGATCAGAGAGAAATCCCACACTTCTTCTGTGACCTGGAAACCATTTTAAGGCTTGCTTGTTTAGACACCCAGATCAATGATTTGACAATCCTAGTCATTGGGGGATCAGTTATCTTCATCCCATTCACCTTCATTTTTGTCTCCTATTCCCTTATTTGTTGCACTGTACTTAGGATTCCTTCAGCTAAGGGGAAGTGGAAAACATTCTCCACTTGTGGCTCCCATTTCTTAGCTGTGGCCCTCTTCTATGGATCCATTGTTGGGGTCTACTTTCCTCCGTCTTCTGCCTACTCAGCAGAAAGGGATAAGGTGGCTGCCAGCATGCATACGGTTGTAACTCCCAGGATGAACCCCTTCATCTACAGTCTAAGGAACAAGGACATGAAAGGAGCACTGAGGAGACTACTCATCAGGAAAATCTATTTCTGGAGATGGTGATTCCTGCCGTAAGAAACACCTGTATCAACTTCTTAGACTTAGATGAGCACACAGGGGACCCAAAGCCTCAGGCTACTGTGCCACCATGGTAGTTTCTTTCCCATCCATTTCCTGCCCCCAATACAGGTCCAAGACTCTAGATCAGACTCATCTCTCCATAAAAAATAATACCAAATAAAACAAAACAAAAATGCTCCTTTACTCCACAGTCCTTCACAATTTACAGAGTTTTACCTGAATAAGCTTATGGCTTTGTAGTCAGTACTTACTAATTGGTCTCTAATTTTTGGTTGTTGCCTCCTTTCCCCCTCTACAAAACCCTACATGCTAGATCATTGATAGGAAGGAAGGGAGGAAAAGAGGAAGGAAGGAAGAAAACATTGATGACAAGAGTTCAAAATATCTTACAGATAATACCATTTTGAAATTCACTACTTCCAAACAATGACTTGATTCACACTAATATTTTGGGGTGAATACTGTATCATTCTCATGTACTAGGCAAGAAAAAAGATGCACTAATAGAAGATAAACAAACTAAGGCAAAAACAATCATGTCATTTGTCCTGCTCTGAGCCCTACAGAGGTTCCCCAGCAAAGCTTAAGTTCTTCAGCATCTAAGATCCTCTACCACCTGCACTCACCTACATTTCCAGAAGTAAGAATCATCATTCCCTACCTGCTCACCATCTTTTGAACACCCTACATCCCAGGTACACTGGACACTTTGTCATTCTTTGGGCAGTGTATGGATTTGCATGACTCTTGTCTTTGTACATGTTACACCCTCTCCTTGGAATATCTGTTCCATTCTCTCTTCCTACAGACATTTGACACTTTTTAAAGGCTCCATCTCAGGTCTTACATTCTCTGTGAATTATTTCATAATTCCTCCACCTTTCTAGGTAAAATTATTCCCTTCTCTCCTCTAGGATCCTGTAGCACTTTATTTTGCTATTGTATCACTTATCACAATTAATTATAATTATAAGGATATTTGTCAGTGTTATCCAAGATGATCTGAACTCTTTACAGTGTACAGGAACTATGTTTTATTAGTCTCTGTAGCTCTAGCCTAGTATAATGCCTGAAACAGGGTAGGTATTCAGTAAACCAAATTGAATAAAACAATTATCATCTCTCAAAACAGAAAATTTATTTTTAGTATCTTCTGCTGACTTGTTGAGTAATACTAGATGACTCAATTAATCTCTCTGAGCTTAGTGTCCCATTGATACAATTCATGAAACAGTATACTAACTTTTGCCTCCTAGCTACCCCCATTGATGATATAGAGGTTAAACATGTTAGAGGTTAAAACTTTCTGAGACAGAAGGCTGTTAAAGTGCCACACTGGGTAGGTGCCAGGAGTCCAAAATAAATCAAGAGAAACATAAAGAAAATCAGGTATTCAACATACACAAGAATATGAGGATTTGAGGTATGGTTATGAAACTTAAGACATGATACCTGGGATCTTTTATTCTGTATCTGTGTAATATCTTAACCTTTGATCATGGAGGAAACTTCAAGCTTTTCATGCATCTGATACTGCTAAAACATATCCCAGTTATACTGTCTGGTTGAATGAACCTAGCTCTTTGTTCCACCTTCAGGGTTGGGTTTGTGGCTTTGTTGTGACACCACAATAGTCCAGTCAGTGCACTCAAAGTGTAGTTTGCCGACCTATGCTAATCACAAAACTATTTGTTACTGGTTAGCAGAGGGATTGAGGTGAGATAAGTTTAGAAACTGAGACAAACATTTAGAAATATAGAGCAATTTCACATTGCTATGAAGTTTTTGTTTTATTTTACAAAAGTATCAGTTTACAAAAATTTGGAAATTAAAAAGTCTAGAAGCACTAGATTCTTCTCTGTCTTCTCCTCCTCCTTCTACTTCTTTTTCTTCTTCTCCTTCTTCTCCTCCCCTTCCTCCTTTCCCTCCCCAATTCCTCCTTCTCCTTTATCATGTTCAACATAAAATCTTAAGCAGGACTCTGTATGATGAATACCTTTTTAACCAATACCATCAGGGACTGATATTGGATATTTAATTTAAAGCATCAATTAAAGCATTTCTAAAGTATACAAACAGCTCATACAGCTTAATAAAAAAGAAACAAACAACTCAATCAAAAAATGGGCAGAAGACCTAAATAGACATTTCTCCAGAAAAGACATACAGATGGCCAACAGGCACATGAAAAGATGCTCAACATCACTAATTATTAGAGAAATGCAAATAAAACCTACAATGAGGTACCACCTCACACCAATCAGAATGGCCATCATTAAAAAGTCTACAAATAATAAATGCTGGAGAGGGTGTGGAGAAAAGGGAACCCTCCTACACTGTTGGTGGGAATGTAAACTGGTGCAGCCACTATGGGGAACAGTATGGAGGTTCCTTAAAAAAGTAAAAATAGAACTACCATATGTTCCTACAATTCTACTCCTGGGCATATATGTGGAAAAAATGAAAACTCTAATTTGAAAAGATACATGCACCCCAATGTTCATAACAGCACTATTTACAATAGCTAATACATGGATGCAACCTAAATGTCCATCAACAGATGAATGGATAAAGAGGATGTGGTATATATATATCAATGGAATACTACTCAGCCATAAAAAAGGTTGAAATAATGCCATTTGCAGCAATATGAATGTACCTAGAGATTATCATACTAAGTGAAGTGAGTCAGACAGAGAAAGACAAATATCATATGATATCACTTATATGTGGAATCTAAACTATGACACAAATGAACTTATCTACAAAACAGAAACAGACTCGCAGACGTAGAGAACAGACTAGTGGTTAGCAAAGAGGAAAGGGGGGGGAACTCAATTGGGAATATGAGATTAACAGAGACACACATCTATATTTAAAATAGACAAACAGGGCTTCCCTGGTGGTGCAGTGGTTGAGAGTCTGCCTGCCAATGCGGGGGACACGGGTTCGAGCCCTGGTCTGGGAGGATCCCACGTGCCGCGGAGCAACTGGGCCTGTGTGCCACAATTGCTGAGCCTGCGTGTCTGGAGCCTGTGCTCCACAGCAAGAGAGGCCGCGATGGTGAGAGGCCCGCACACCGCGATGAGGAGTGGCCCCCGCTTGCCGCAACTAGAGAAAGCCCCTGCACAGAAACGAAGACCCAACATAGCCATAAATAAATAAAGATAAATAATAAATGGCCATATCTTAAAAAAAAATTACCTTTATAAAAAATAAATAAATAAATAAAATAAAATAAAATAAAATAGACAAACAACAAGAACCTACTGTATAGCACAGGGAACTATATTCAATATCTTGCAATAACTTATAATGGAAAAGAATCTGAAAAAGAATATATATATGTGAAACAATCACTTTGCTGTACACCTGAAACATTGAAACTATACTTCAATTAAATAAATAATTGAAATTTTTTTTAATTAAAAATACATCAATTAAAGCAAAGAGTCATTAAGAACACACAGCCCCTTAACACTTCATTTTTCAGAATACTCTATTTTGACTTATTCCATGCAAAGATATATTCCTTAACTAATCTTTTGATGTAGGGAACAAGACCCTTTCTTTGATTATGGATTGACTGATTGTGTTCTGAATAATCACTTTTGAATGAACCTCACATTTTTAAAAAAATCATATATTGTTTTATTGTTGATAATAAAACTGGGCCTACTCATGTTATAAAATTTAGCAAATACAGTAAACTATATAAAAGATAAAATAAAAAAATCACCACAATCCCACTTTCCACAGATAGCCATTGTGATATTTTGGTGTATTTTTTTCTATGAAAACATATGAGATATATAAAGAATATATATAAAGATATAAATGTAATACAGAAGTTAAACTAGAAATGTAACAGGTGAGGTCTTAGATGTACTTTTGGCATAGATGTATTCCTTTTGATATCAGTGTTGCTAAGCCCTATGCCTTCAAGTCTTTGCACCCTTGTTTAGCTTTGCAACATGCCCTCACCCCACCCCCAGCACTTTCAGCTTCCCTATCCTGCTCTACTTTTGTTTTCTTCAACACTTGCCACCTTTAATCTATTAAAAACTTTTCTTATTTATTATGTTTATTGTTTTTTGTGTGTCTTTTCCTCACCCCTTCAATGTAAGCTCCAAGAAGGCAGGATCTTGTCAGTTTTGTTCAATGATGTATCCCAAATGCCTAAAGCAATGCCAAGCGCAAAGTAGGTGCTAAATAACTCATTGTGAAAGAATGACTTAAGATTATATGAGTCTTGGGAGGGAGTAGTCAAGATTGCGGAATAGGAGGACGTGAAATTCACCTCACCTCACAAGTATATCAAGAATACATCTACAAATGGAATGATTTTCACAGAACACCTGCTGAACACTAGTGGAAGACCTCGGACACCTAAAAGGACAAGAAAAATCCCCACGTAACTGCACAGGATGAAAGGAAGAAAAAAAGAAAAGAGGAAACAGGAAGGGACCAGCACCCCTGGCAGGGAGCTGAAGGTGAAGAGAGGTTCCTGCACTCAGAAAAGCCCTGCTCACAGTGGGGAAATCAGCTGGGACAGAAAGAGACCTTCGGGGAATCGGAGGGGAATGCAGTAACCAGTCTGTGGAAGGCAGGACAAAGTAAGAACTGTGCTCATGGTCCGTGCCGCAGCCCTGCACACCCCAGCATGAGTCATGTGTCCCCTGGTAGAGTGGGGGCCTGGGAGCTGGAAAGCGGGGTATGGAGAGTGGACCCAGGGAAGGGACAGCTGTTGGCTGTGAAGAGACAGCCTGAAGGGATGGAGTAAGGAGCCCCACAACTGGGAAAGTTGCAGAAGAAGCCTGGGCCACCATAGAAGCAAGGTGCCACTGTTGAATGGCATGCAAGGGGCGGGGTCAGCATTGCAACCCTTTCCCCCCTCACTGGCCCCTGCCTCCGTGGGCACTGGGGGGGCACCCACCTGAACAGGCTCGCCCGCTCCTCAAGCCAAGGCCTCCTCAATCTGTGCAGGCTTCAGGGTCCTGAGCGCTGACACTGCCAAAGCCTCCATTGGCTGCACAGGCCCCGGTGGGCCCACGCATGCCCCTCATGCCAAAGCCTCCTTGGGAATCAGCCCTGGGTGCCCCAGCCTGAGACAGGAATCTGCCAATGGTGGCAGGGGCTGAGCGCTGAAGTGTGGGGTTAGGAGAGTGGATCAGGGAGAGGACCGCTATTGGCTGCTTGGAGAAAACCTGAGGGGATGGGAGTGAGGGGCTCTGGGGACAGGAGTGAGGAGCTCCATGGCCGGGAATGCTCCTAGAGGAAGCATGGTCTGCCTTGGAAACGAGGCACCATTGTTGAGTGGTGTGCAAGGGGCGGAGCCTACATCCCGGACTCTCTCCCCACACGCCAGCCCCTGCCTCTGTGGGCACTGGGAGGGACTCCCACCAGAGCAAGCACACCGTAGGCTGTTGCAACTTCCTTCCAGTCTCTGCCGCCACAGGCACTTTGCACATGCCCTAGTTGTGGCCACCTTATCCTTCCCCAGCCTGAGCAAGTAAGTGTGCCCCAATCAGTTAGATTTTGGCCCCTCTCGCCTGGGCAGGGAACAGATGCCTGACGGTGGCCCACATGCAGAGGTGGGGCCAAAAGCACAGCTGAGCTCCAGGGGCTGTGCGACTAAGGAAGAAGAACAGAAATCTCTTGCTTGCACCTGCACAAACTGTGGATTAAATCCCTGCAATCGGCTTGGTAAACCCTGCATCTGTAATCTATCTGAAAAAGAATTCAAAGTAATGACAGTAAAGATGAATGAAGATCTCAGAAACAGAAGGGAGGCACGGATTGAGAAGATACAAGAAATGTTTAACAAGGACATAGAAGAACTACAGAACAAACAAACAGTGATGAACAACACAATAACTGAAATGAGGGACTTCTCTGGCTGTCTAGTGGTTAGGACTTCGCCTTTCAATGCAGGGGATGTGGGTTCAATCCCTGGTCAGAGAGCTAAGATCTCACATGCCTTGCGGCCATATAAACAAAACATAAAACAAAAGCAATATTGTAAAAAATTCAATGAAAACTGTAAAAATGAGGGGAGGACCTTCAAGATGGAAGAGAAGTAAGACGTGGAGATCACCTTTCTCCCCACACATACATCAGAAATACATCCACATGTGGAACAACTCCTACAGAACACCTACTGAACACTGGCAGGAGACCTCACACTTCCCAAAAGGCAAGAAACTCCCCACGTACCTGGGTAGGGCAAAAGAAAAAAGAAAAAACAGAGACAAAAGAATAGAGATGGGACCTGCACTTCTGGGAGGGAGCAGTGAAGGAGGAAAAGTTTTCACACACTAGGAAGCCCCTTCACTGGTGGAGACGGGGTGGAGGCAGGGAAGCTTTGGAGCCATGGAGGGGAGCACAGCAATAGGGGTACAGAGGGCAAAGCAGAGAGATTCCGGCACAGAGGATCAGTGCTGACCAGCATAACCAGCTGGAGAGGCTTGTCTGCTCACCCACTGGCTGGGATGGGTGGGGGCTGGGAGCTGAGGCTTGGGCTTTGGAGATTAGACCCCAGGGAGAGGACTGGGGTTGGCTGCGTGAACACAGCCTGAAGGGGGCTAGTGTGCCACAGCTAGCCAAGAGAGAGTCCGGGAAAAACTCTGGGCCTGCCTAAGAGACAAGAGACAATTGTTTTGGGTTGCGCGAGGAGAGGGGATTCAGAGCACCACCTAAATGAGCTCCAGAGACAGGCACAAGTCACTGCTATCAGCATGGACACCAGAGACGGGCATAAAACAATAAAGCTGCTGCTGAAGCCAACAAGAAGCCTGCGTGCAAGCACAGGTCACTCTCCACACCTCCCCGCCCAGGAGCCTGTGCAGCCCAACACTGCCAGGGTCGCGCGATCCAGGGACAACTTCCCTGGGAGAACACACGGCATGCCTCAGGCTGTTGCAACATCACGCTGGCCTCTGCTGCTGCAGGCTCGACCCGACCCGCATTCCGTACCCTTACCTCCCCCTGGCCTGAGTGAGCCAGAGCCCCCTAATCAGCTGCTGCTTTAACCCTGTCCTATCTGGGCAGGGAACAGATGCCCTCAGGCAACCCACATGCAGAGCTGGGGCCAAATCCAAAGCTGAACCCAAGGAGTTGTGCGAACAAAGAAGAGAAATGGATGTCACTCCCTGCAGCCTCAGGAGCAGTGATTAAATCTCCACAATCAACTTGATGTACCCTGCATCTGTGGAATACCTGAATAGACAATGAATTACCCCAAAATTGAGGCAGTGAATTTTGGGAGCAATGATATATATATTTTTTTACTTTTCCTCGTTTTGTGAGAGTGTATGTGCATGCTTCTTTGTGTGATTTTGTCAGTATAGCTTTGCTTTTACCATTTATCATAAGGTTCTGTCTGTCTGTTTTTTTTGTTTTTGTTTTTTAGTATAGTTTTTAGCGCTTGTTATCATTCGTAGATTTGTTTTCTCGTTTGGCTGCTCTCTTCTTTCTTAATAATTCTTTCTATTTTAATATCTTTATTTTATTTTATTTTTCTTTCTTTCTTTCTTTTTTTCTCCCTTTTCTTCTGAGCCATGTGGCTGACAGGGTATTGGTGCTCTGGCCAGGTGTCAGGCCTGTGCCTCTGAGGTGGGAGAGACGAGTTCGGGACATTGGTCCACCAGAGACGTCCCAACTCTATGTAATATCAAACGGCAAGAGCTCTCCCAGAGATCTCCATCTCAACGCTAAGACCCAGCTCCACTCAACAACCAGCAAGCTACAGTGGTGGACACCCTATGCCAAACAACTAGCAAGAGAGAGACACAACCACACCCATTAGCAGAGAGGCTGCATAAAATCATAACAAGGTCACAGATACCCCCAAAACACACCACCAGATGCGGTCAGGTCAAGAGAAACACAAGATCCAGCCTCATCCTCCAGAAGACAGGCACTAGTCCCCTCCAACAGAAAGCCGACACAACACACTGAACCAACCTTACCAAATGGGGGCACACACCAAATACAACGGGAACTACGAAACTGTAGCCTGTGAAAAGGAGACCCCAAACACAGTAAGTTAAGCAAAATGAGAAGACAGAGAAACACACAGCAGATGAAGGAGCAAGGCAAAAAGCCACCAGACCAAACAAATGAACAGGAAATAGGCAGTCTACATGAAAAAGAATTCAGAGTAATGATAGTAAAGATGAACCAAAATCTTGGAAATAGAATGGAGAAAATACAAGAAACGTTCAAAAAGGACCTAGAAGAACTAAACAGCAAATAAACAATGATGAACAACACAATAAATGAAATTAAAAATTCTCTAGAAGGAATCAATAGCAGAATAACTGAGGCAGAAGAACGAATAAGTGACCTGGAAGATAAAATAGTAGAAATAACTACTGCAGAGCAGAATAAACAAAAAAGAATGAAAAGAATTCAGGACAGTCTCAGAGACCTCTGGGACAACATTAAACGCACCAACATTCAAATTATAGGGGTCCCAGAAGAAGAAGAGAAAAAAAAAAGGGACTGAAAAAATATTTCAAGAGATTATAGTTAAACACTTCCCTAATATGGGAAAGGAAACAGTCAATCAAGTACAGGAAGCGCAGAGAGTCCCATATAGGATAAATCAAAGGAGAAACACGCCAAGACATATATTAATCAAACTACCAGAAATTAAATACAAATAAAAATATTAAAAGCAGTGAGGGAAAAACAACAAATAACATACAAGGGAATCCTCATAAGGTTAACAGCTGATCTTTCAGCAGAAGCTCTACAAGCCAGAAGGGAGTGGCAGGACATACTTAAAGTGATGAAATGGAAAAATGTACAACCAAGATTACTCTACCCAGCAAGGACCTCATTCAGATTCGAAGGAGAAATTAAAACCTTTTACAGACAAGCAAAAGCTAAGAGAATTCAGCACCACCAAACCGGCTTTACAACAAATGCTAAAGGAACTTCTCTAGGCAAGAAACACAAGAGAAGGAAAAGAACTACAATAACAAACACAAAACAATTAAGAAAATGATAATAGGAACATATATCTCGATAACTACCTTAAATGTAAATGGATTAAATGCTCCCAGCAAAAGACATAGACTGGTGGAATGGATACAAAAACAAGACCCGTATATATGCTGTATACAAGAAAGCCACTTCAGACCTAGGGACACATACAGACTGAAAGTGAGGGGATGGAAAAAGATATTCCATGTAAATGGAAATCAGAAGAAAGCTGGAGGAGCAATTCTCATATCAGACAAAATAGACTTTAAAACAAAGACTATAATAAGAGACAAAGAAGGACACTACATAATGATCAAGGGATCAAACTAAGAAGAAGATATAACAATTGTAAATATTTATGCACCCAACATAGGAACACCTCAATACATAAGGCAAATGCTAACAGCCATAAAAGGGGAAATCAGCAGTAACAATCATAGCAGGGGAGTTTAACACCCCACTTTCAACAGTGGACAGATCAATCAGGATGAAAATAAAAAAGGAAACACAAGCTTTAAATGATACATTAAACAAGATGGACTTAACTGCTATTTATAGGACATTCCACCCAAAAACAACAGGATACACTTTCTTTTCAAGTGCTCATGGAACATTCTCCAGGATAGATCATATCTTGGGTAGCAAGTCGAGCCATGGTAAATTTAAGAAAATTGAAATCATATCAAGTATCTTTTCCAAACACAACGCTATGAGACTAGAAATCAATTACAGGAAAAAACTGTAAAAAATACAAACACATAGAGGCTAAACAATACACTACTAAATAACCAAGAGACCACTGAAGAAATCAAAGAGGAAATTAAAAAATAAGTAGAAACAAATGACAATGAAAACACGATCACCCAAAACGTATGAGATGCAGCAAAATCAGTTCTAAGAGGGAAGTTTAGAGCAATACAATCCTACCTCAAGAAACAAGAAATATCTCAAATAAACAACCTACCATTACACCTAAAGCCATTAGAGAAAGAAGAAGAAAAAACCTCCCTCAAAGTTAGTGGAAGGAAAATAATCATAAAAATCAGATCGGAAATAAATGAAAAAGAAATGAAGGAAACAATAGCAAAGATCAATAAACTAAAAGCTGGTTCTTTGAAAGGATAAACAAAATTGATAAACCATTAGCTAGACTGATCAGGAAAAAGTGAAAAGACTCAAATCAACAGAATTAGAAATGAAAAAGGAGAAGCAACAACTGACACTGCAGAAATACAAATGAGAGATTACTACAAGCAACTATATGCCAATAAAATGGACAACCTGGAAGAAATGGACAAATTCTTAGAAAAGCACAACCTTCTGAGATGGAACCAGGAAGAAATAGACAATATAAACAAACCAATCACAAGCACTGAAATTGAAACTGTGATTAAAAATCTTCCAAAAGGCAAAACCCGAGGACCAGATGACTTCACAGGCGAATTCTATCAAATATTTAGACAAGAGCTAATATCAATCCGCCTCAAAATCTTCCAAAATATAGCAGAGGGAGGAACACTCCCAAACTCATTCTACAAAGCCAATATCACCCTGATGCCAATCTGGACAAAGATGTCACAAAGAAAGAAAACTACAGGCCAATATCACTGAGGAACATATATGCAAAAATCCTAAACAAAATACTAGCCAACAGAATCCAACAGCATATTAAAAGAATCATACACCATTATACAGTGAGGTTTATCCCCAGAATGCAAGGAGTCTTCAAGATATGCAAATCAATCAATGTGATAAACCATATTACCAAAGGAAGGATAAAAATCATACGATCATCTAAATAGAAGCAGAAAAAGCTTTTGACAAATTCAACACCTATTTATGATAAAAACTCTACAGAAAGTAGGCATAGAGAGAACTTACCTCAACAAAATAAAGGCCATATATGACAAACCCACAGTCAACATTGTTCTCAATGGGGAAAAACTGAAACCATTTCCACTAAGATCAGGAACCAGACAAGGTTGCCCACTCTCGCCACTATTACTCAACATAGTTTTGGAAGTTTTAGCCATGCAAATCAGAGAAGAAAAAGAAATAAAAAATCCAAATTTGAAAAGAAGAAGTAAAACAGTCACTGTTTGCAGATGACATGATACTATACATAGAGAATACTAAAGATGCTACCAGAAAACTACAAGGGCTAATCAATGAATTTGGTAAAGTAGCAGGATACAAAATTAATACACAGAAATCTCTTGCATTCCTATACACTAATGATGAAAAATCTGTACGAGAAATTAAGGAAACACTCCCATTTACCATTGCAACAAAAAGAATAAAAAACCTAGGAATAAACCTACCTAAGGAGACAAAAGACCTGTATGCAGAAAACTATAAGACACTGATGAAAGAAATGAAAGATGATATAAACAGACGGAGAGATACACTATGTTCTTGGACTGGAAGAATCAACATTGTAAAAATGACTATACTACCCAAAGCAATCTACAGATTTGTTGCGATCCCTATCAAAATTAAAATGGCATGTTTCACAGAACTAGAACAAAAAATTTCACAATTTGTATGGAAACACAAAAGACTCAGAATAGCCATAGCAATCTTGAGAAAGAAAAACGGAGCTGGAGGAATCAGGTTCCCTGACTCCAGACTATACTACAAAGCTAGAGTAATCAAGAGACTATGATACTGGCACAAAAACAGAAATATAGATCAGTGGAACAGGATAGAAAGCCCAGAGATAAATCCATGCACATATAGTCACCTTATCTTTGAGAAAGGGGGCAAGAAAATACAATGGAGGAAAGACAACCTCTTCAGTAAGTGGTGCTGGAAAAACTGGACAATTACATGTAAAAGACTGAAATTTGAACACTCCCTAACACCATACACAAAAATAAACTCAAAATGGATTAAAGACCTAAATGTAAGGCCAGACACTATCAAACTCTTAGAGGAAAACATAGGCAGAACACTCTATGACATAAATCATAGCAAGATCTTTTTTGACCCACCTCCTAGAGAAATGGAAATAAAACAAAAGTAAGTGGGCCCTAATGAAACTTAAAAGCTTTTGAACAGCAACAGAAACCATAAACCAGACGAAAGGACAACCCTTAGAATGGGAGAAAATATTTGCAAACGAAGCAACTGACAAAGGATTAATCTCCAAAATATACAAGCAGCTCATGCAGCTCAATATCAAAAAAACAAACAACTGGATCCAAAAATGGGCAGAAGGTCTAAACAGACATTTCTTCAAAGAAGATATACACATTGCCAACAGACACATGAAAGGATGCTCAACATCACTAATCATTAGAGAACTGCAAATCAAAAGTCCAATGAGGTATCACCTCACACCATGATGATGGTCAGAATGGCCATCATAAATAAATCTACAAACCATAAATGCTGGAGAGGCTGTGGAGAAAATGGAACCCTCTTGCACTGTTAGTGGAAATGTAAATTGATACAGCCACTATGGAGAACACTATGGAATTTCCTTAAAAAACTAAAAATAGAACTACCGTATGACCCAGCAATCCCACTACTGGGCATATACCCTGAGAAAACCATAATTCAAAGAGTCATGTACCACAGTGTTCATTGCAGCAGTATTTACAACAGCCAGGACATGGAAGCAACCTAAGTGTCCATTGACAGATGACTAGACAAAGAAGATGTGACACACATATACAATGGAATATTACTCAGCCGTAAAAAGAAAAGAAATTGAGTTATATGTAGTAAGGTGGATGGACCTAGAGTCTGTCATACAGAGTGAAGACAGAGAGAGAAAAACAAATACTGTACGCTAACACATATATATGGAATCTAAAAAAAAAAAGGTTCTGAAGAACCTAGGTGCAGGACAGGAATAAAGACTCAGAGGTAGAGAATGGACTTGAGGTCATGGGGAGGGGGAAGGGTAAGCTGGGATGAAGTGAGAGAGTGGCATGGACATATATACACTACCAAATGTAACATACATAGCTAGTGGGAAGCAGCTGCATAGCACAGGGAGATCAGCTCAGTTCTTTGTGACCACCTAGAGGGGTGGGATAGGGAGGGTGGGAGGGAGACGCAAGAGGGAGGAGATATGGGGATATATGTATATGTACAGCTGATTCACTTTGTTATACAGCAGGAACAAACACACCATTGTAAAGCAATTATACTCCATTAAAGATGTTAAAAAAAAAAAAACACTACCTCTGAGTCAAAAACAAAAAACTAAAAATAGAAGTACCATATGACCCAGCAATCCCACTACTGGGCATATACCCTGAGAAAACCATAATTCAAAAAGAGTCATGTACCACAATGTTCATTGCAGCACTATTTACAATAGCCAGGACATGGAAGCAACCTAAGTGTACATCAACAGATGAATAGATAAAGAAGATGCGGCACATATATACAATGGAATATTACTCATCCATAAAAAGATATGAAATTGAGTTATTTGTAGAGAGGTGGATGGACTTAGAGTCTGTCGTACAGAGTGAAGTAAGTCAGAATGAGAAATACAAATACCGTATGCTAACACATATGTATGCAATCTGAAAAAAAAATGGTTCTGAAGAATCTAGGGGCAGGACAGGAATAAAGACACGGATGTAGAGAATGGACTTGAGGACACAGGGAGGGGGAAGGGTAAGCTGGGACGAAATGAGAGAGTGGCATGGACATGTTTACACTACCAAATGTAAAATACATAGCTAGTGGGAAGCAGCCGCATAGCACAGGGAGCTCAGCTCGGTGCTTTGTGACCACCTAGAGGGGTGGGATAGGGAGGGTGGGAGGGAGACACAAGAGGGAGGAGATATGGTGATATATGTATATGTATAGCTGATTCACTTTGTTATAAAAAAGAAACTAACACACCACTGGAAAGCAATTATACTCCAATAAATATGTTAAAAAAAAAAGAATAGAATACCTAGGAATAAACCTACTTAACGAGGCAAAAGCCCTGTACTCAGAAAACTATAAGATACTGATGAAAGAAATCAAAGACGACACAAAGAAATGTAGAGATATATCATGTTCTTGGATTGGTAGAATCAATACTGAGAAAATGACTATACTCATCAAAGCAATCTATAGAGTCAATGCAATCCCTATCAAATTGCCAATAGCATTTTTCACAGAACTAGAACAAGAATTTTACAATTTGTATGGAAATTCCAAAGACCCCCACTAGCCAAATAGTCTTGAGAAAGAAAAACAGAGCCAGAGGAATCAGGCTACCTGACTTCAGACTATATTAGAAGTTGCAGTAATCAAGACATTATTGTACTGGCACAGACACAGAAATATAGATAGATGGAATAGGATAGAAAGCCCGGAGATAAACCCATGCACCTATCATCACCTAATCTATGACAAAGAGGCAAAAATATAAAATGGAGAAAAACCAGTCTCTTCAATAAGTGGTGCTGGGGAAACTGGACAGCTACATGTAAAAGCATGAAATTAGAATACTCCTGAACACCATACAGAAAAATAAACTCCAAATTGATTAATGACCTAAGTGTAAGGCTGGATACTGTAAAACTCTTAGAGGAAAACATAGGCAGGACACTGTCTGTCATAAATTGCAGCAAGATCTTTTTGATCCACCTCCTAGAGTAAGGAAAATAAAAACAAAAATAAATTGGACCTAATTAAACTTAAAAGATTTTTGCACAGCAAAGCAAACCATAAACAAGAAGAAAAGACAACACTCAGAATGGGAGAAATTATTTGCAAACAAAGCAACTGTCAAACGATTAATCTCCAAAATATACAAACAGCCCGTGCAGCTCAACAACAACAACAAAACAAACAACCCAATCAAAAAATGGGTGGAAGACCTAAATAGACATTTCTCCAAAGAAGACATACAGGTGGCCAACTAACACATGGAAAGATGCTCAGCATCACTAATAATTAGAGAAATGCAAATCAAAACTACAATGAGGTGTCACCTCACACTGGTCAGAATGACCATCATCAAAAAATCTACAAACAGTAAATGCTGGAGAGGGTGTGGAGAAAAGGGAAGCCTCTGGCACTTTTGGTGAGAATGTAAATTGGTACAGATGGAGAACAGTACGGATGTTCCTTTAAAAACTAAAAATAGAACTACCATATTATCCAGCAATCTGATTCCTGGGCATATATCCTGGAAAACCATAATTCAAAAAGAAACATGCACCCCAATGTTCATTGCAGCACTGTTTACAATAACCAGGACATGGAAGCAACCTAAATGTCCATCAACAGAGGAATGGATAAAGAAGATGTGGTACATATATACAATGGAATATTACTCGGCCATAAGAAGGAAGGAAATTGCGTCATTTGTAGATATGTAGACGGACCTAGAGACTGTCATACAGAGTGAAGTAAGTCAGAAAGAGAAAAGCAAGTATTGTATATTAACACATATATGTGGAATCTAGAAATATGGTACAGATGATCTTATTTGCAAAGCAGAAGTAGACACACGGACGTAGAGAACAAAGATATGGATACCAAGGGGGAAAGGGGGCGGTGCGATGAACTGCGAGATTGGGATTGACTTGTATACACTATTGATACTATGTATAAAATAGATAACTAATGAGAGTCTACTGTATAGCACAGGGAACTCTACTCAATTCTCTGTGGTGACCTAAATGTGAAGGAAAACCAAAAAAGAGGGCATATATGTATACGTATAGCTGATTCAATTTGCTATAAGGTAGAAACTAATACATTTTAAAGCAACTATACTCCAATAAAAATTAATTTAAAAAAAGATTATATGAGTCTTCCACTTTTCATTACTAAAAATTATAAACATATGCAATAAGCAAAAATGTATAATATTCTATGCTATGGCTATTTCATGATTTATTTAACCATTCCCCTATTATAAATCATTTAGGCTGATTATAATTTTCCATCAGAATAAATAATGTAATTTTATTTTTTTGAGTTAACATTGATTTATAACATTATATCAGTGTCAAGTGTACATTATATTTCATATTTCTGTATATGCTACAATGTGCTCACCACCAAAATTTAGTATTCATCCATAACCATACAGCTAATCTCCTTTACCCATTTTTCCTTCCCCTCACCACTCGTCCTCCTCCGGTAACTACTACTCTGTTTTCTGCGTCTACAAGTTTGTTTTTTTTGGTTTGATATGTTCATTTGTTTGTTTGTTTGTTTATTAGTTTTCTATAATCCACATATGAGTGAAATTATACAGTATTTGTCTTTCTTAATCTGACTTATTTCACTTAGTATAATACCAGCAAGGTCCATCCATGTTGTTGTAAATGGCAAGAGTTCATCTTTTTGTAGGTTGAGTAGTATTCCATTGTGTATGTATACCACATCTTCTTTATCCATTCATCCACTGATGAGCACTTAGGTTGTTTCCTTATCTTGGATATTTTAAATAATGCCACAATGAACATAAGGATGCATATATTTTTCAGATTAGTGTTTTCATATTCTTTAGATAAATACCCAGAAGTGGGATAGCTCAGTCAAGTGGTAGTTCTATTCTTAATTTTTTTGGAGGACTCTCCATACTGTCTTCCATAGTGGTTGCACCAATTTACATTCCTACCAACAGTGTATGAGGGTTCCCTTTTCTCCACATCCTCACCATCTTTTTTTTGCCACTATTTTATTTATTTATTTATTATACAGCAGTTTCTTATTAGTTATTTATTTTATACCCTCACCATCTTTTTGATAATAGCCATTCTGACAGGTGTGAGGTGATATTTCATTGTGGTTTTGATTTGCATTTCCCTAATAATTAGTGATGTGGAACATCTTTTCATGTGGCTGTTGGCCATCCGTATGTCTTCTTTTGGAAAATGTCTATTCAGCTCCTCTGCTCACTTTTTAACCAGGTTGTTTGTTTTTTATTGTTGTTGAGTTTTATGAGTTTTTTATATATTTTGGATATTAATCCCTTATTGGATATATCATTTGAAAATATATTCTCCCACTCAGTAGGTTATCTTTTTGCTTTATTGATGGTTTCCTTTGCTGTACAGAAGTCTTCTAGTTTGATGTAACCCCATTTGCTTATTTTTGCTTTTTGAACCTTACCCTTCATGCATCATCTTTGACTTCCAGTTTCAGGTTCTTTAAAGTGAAGCGGAACTCAAGGACATTTGGAAAGCAAGCTAAGTGCATTATCCTCCTTGGGTAGCTTTCAGTTTTGTCCACAATCTTTTACATCTAATTCAACAACAATATTTACTGACCTGCCTTTATTTAGTCTTTTCAATGCATGTAACTTACTTTTCGTAGAAACAAACTTCTTTTGTCTTCATATTGTGTTGGTTAATATAATTGTATTAAATTTAACTAAAATTATACTTACAAAAACAAGTGTAACTAACACAAAGAGATTCTGGAAAAACACAACTGACTTAGTAAGATAACACAGAATTGGTGGGACAGGACCAGAACTGTGTGGACATACAGAGAGTAGCTGAGTAGCTACTAGTATTATCAGTGCATGGCCACTGGCCAGAATGTTTTGCACAGAGAAAGGAGGGTGCCTTTAAGGTAGAGAGTCATATCTTAAGGCCAGAAGAGACCAAATCAAATGGTGTTTAGCCTAAGATGCTTTTATACTCTGAGCCAGCAAAGAATGAAATGCCTACTGGAAGTTATGGTGAAGGAGATATATAAATATATATAAATATATATATATATATATATTTTGCGAGTATATCAGTGGACACAGTATCAAACAGACCTGGCTTTGCCTCTCAGCTCTTCCAATTCCTAACTGTATGATCTTGGGTAACTCACTTCACTTATTTAGTACTCAAGTTTCTTCATGTGAAAAATGAAGTTAATAATACCTATCTCAGTGATTTGTTTCAGGGATTACATAAAATATTGGGTATAAAGTACCTGGCACATGATACATGCTTAGAAAATGTGAATATCCTCTCTTCCTTTCCTCCTTACAATTTTAGACCCTGAGGGCAAAAAAGAACATTAATTCTGTTCCAAGTCATCTGGAAATTTGATGTTAGTTTCTGTTGTATAACAAAGTGAATCAGCTTTCACTGATTCATATATAAATCATATATATATATGTATACATATATCCCCATATCCCCTCCCTCTTGCACCTCCCTCTCGCACTCCCTATCCCACACCTCTAGTGGTCACAAAGCACCGAGCTGATCTCCCTGTGCTATGTGGCTGCTTCCCACTAGCTATCTAGTTTACATTTGGTAGTGTATATATGTCGATGCTACTTTCTCACTTCATCCAAGCTTCCCCTTCTCCCTACCCATGTCCTCAAGTCCATTCTAAAATAAGGAAAGAAGATAACTTGAAAATAAAAATTGATGTAGAAGAAAGAGTGGTAATGAAGAATCAGAGGAAACATTTAGCTCAAAGTAATTTAATTTTGTATCAAACATGAAGAAAAATAAGAAGTTTCTTAAGCATTTTCTGTGTAGTTCTTACCCAGACTGGCCTTGAACCTTATAGAGGAGATTTTCAAGAAATCTATCACTTCCATTTTTCTTAGGCAATAGATAATGCAGTTTGACAAAAGAATTATCACCATGTAGAAAACTGATATGGCCTGGTCTTGATCCAGAGAATAGTTGGAAGAATGTCACATATATATAAATGTAATGGACCCATAGAAGAGAGTGACATCAGTCAAATGTGAAGATAAAGCGGAAAAGTCTTTGGATTTGACTTCAGCTAAGAAGATTCTCAAGAGAGTGGCAACGATGAACATGTAGAAGACAAGAATCATCTGGATGAAGCCCCCAATGAAAAAGAACAAGTAATTCATTATGTGGGTGTTTGAGAATGAGAGTATCAAGAGTGGAGAAATGTCACAAAAGAAGCTCCTGATGATTTGGGCTCATAAACGTCAGATAAAATGGTTGGACTTCCTAAAAACACAGTACTGATAACTCCATCACTTGTTGGATGTAACAAACCTGGGACATGATTACAGGATAGAGCAGGGGATATCTGATTGTGAGGTAAAGTACCTAGGCCAGGGAGGATGGAAGATAACATTTAATACAAAGAGCAAAATGTCAGCATTCGAATTACAGAGCAGGAAAAGAAAATGGTCCTCTTTCTGCCAAAATTTTCACCAGCACCTTTGAGTCTGTGACAGGGGAAAAACAGAAATCAGTGAAGGATAAACTTTAGAGGAAGAAATACATGGTAATTTGGAAATTGGACAAATGTTGATAAGGATGAGTGAGCCAAGGTTTCACAACAAAGGGCACTTATATACTGAGACAAGCACCCCAAAAGGGAACACTTGAAATGTGATCACATAGATGTAAAACAAATTTTGTCAGCAAGCTGTCATTCTTTTGGGCATCCCTCGTCACAACTGCTACATCTTATTAGCTCAACAGCAGGATATTTCATTAGTAAGAATATCAATAGTTAGAATTTCTGTACACACACACAGACACACACAAACACACACAGCAATCTATGGAGATATGTAGAATATAGACTGCTGCTTAATAGAATAGTGCAGGCTGTCTTACTTTGGGCTGATATAACAAAATACCATATACTGAGTGGCTTAAAAAACAAACATTTATTTCTCACAGTTCTGGATGCTGGGAAGTCCATGATCAAGATGATGGCAGATTCAGTGTCTGGTGAGAGCTCTCTTCCTGGTTTGCAGATGGCTTCCTTCTTGCAATATCCTCACATGAGAGAAAGAGAAGGAGAAGGAGAAGGAGAGGGAGAAGGAGGTGGAGAGAGAGAGAGACAGATAGACAGAAACACAGACAGAGATAGAGATCTCCTATCTCTTCCTCTTGTTATAAGGGCATAAATCTCATCATGAGGGCCCCACCCTCGTGACCTTTCTAAACCTAATTGCCTCCCAAATTCCCCACTTCCTGTTACAATCACATTGGGGACTAGAGCTTCAAAATATGAATGAATTTTGGGGGTACAAACATTCAGTCCATAGCACAGATCTTTTTTTTTTTTTGTAACAAGGCTTCCTCTCACCAGACCTATCTGGAAGCCAGAGGGCACGGCTACTCCACAGTCTGTCCCAGCCTCTGGGACAGACAACAGAGCAGAGAAAGAAAGAGTGAATTCAAGGGGCACAGAGACATCCATAGAACAACACAGCTAAGTGAAAGGAGCAAGTTCCAAAGCAGTATCTATCAATATTATCTGACACCTATTTTTACATGAATATTATATAGTACTATACCTGGGGTGTAATATCACATTATGGTTGATTTCTAAATAGTTTTTACTTTTATCTATTTGTTAAACTTAATAAAATGAATGTCATTTAAAAAAAGAAAAGAATTCCAAATATTACATATAGTTTATGGCCTTAAGACGATGACGTAAAAGGCCTGGATGGAGAAAAAGTTAAAATATTTACAGGGGTTGCTTTTGGGTTATGAATGTGTACGTTTATAGATTTAAAAAGTGGTTATTTCTGGGGGGCAAGTGTTGTAGTTTTGTTTTTGTGTTTGCATCTTAATTTTTCTTTCTTTCAAAATATTATAAAGTGAACATATGTTTTGCTATGATAAATCCAGAAGATATTCAATAAGTAGGTTGGAAGAGAGGAGAATAGACAGGTCTATGATGGAGAGAAGAGAGAGAATAAATAATAAGAATCTCCCTAAATGGTCACACTGTCCTTCATGGGGGTTGGCATTCTCAGCCCAACTATATAGATCTGCAGATTTTATTCAAATGTGTAAAATCATATTATGATTCTACAAGCTCCTTTTGCTCTAAAATTCCTTTTAAAGAAGAAACACAATTCTTATCTAACAGACCTCATAACCTGCAGTAATAGTCATGAGACTGAAACTGAGCAGGACCCTGTCGGGCCCTCCCAGGTACAAATCCTTTCTATGTTCCCTGTTTCTTGTTCATAGCACAGATCTTTATTTCTGGGAACCTGAAGCAGAGACCCTCCTTTAGATCTCACGTGGAAAACAGTGATTAAGTTGGTATGTGATGTCAACCAGATCAATCTATTGTCCCAATATGTTAGCTGCATAGCCTCTTACATCTCCTATGTAGAGCACAACCTAATGCTTTGCATGCAGTAGATGCTTTGAGAAATTTTCATACTCTTTGGTTATGTAATCCAACTTTTGGGACAGTAACCCAAAAATAATCCAAAAGAGGGAAACAATGTTTAGTACAAAGTAATGAACTCTGAAGGCCACTGCATTTTTAAACTCACTTGTATTTTTTGTATTCCAATATGCAGTTATGATTGCTTGGTTTCTGAAGTTCATTAGCTCATTCCATGTACATTTACTGAGGACCTTGCCTAGGCCACACAACATCTTAATTCTGGTAGCACAGACATGAACTGTACAATTGCTGCCCTGAAGGAGCTCACAAGTTAGAAGTGGAGATAGCCATGATACAGGGTAAGAAGTGCATATAGGGAACAATATAAGCACTGAGTCCAGATATGTAGTGACTACATCTGCTGCCTTTGTGTAGGACTTTGGGATGTAGTGGCTTAAGACTCCTCAAAAGCTCAAACTGGAATTCAGATTGCTTTGGAATGGTACCATTCTGAGGCAAAAGAGCTGCTAATTCAATATGACCATGGAATTGAAATTCTGTATGTCCTCTAAGACCTTGTCACACAGTGCCTTCACACACAGTACCCTACTTACTTCTGCTAAGATTTTACAGTTTCCAAAGGTACGTGTTTGCTTAAGATTAGGCAGTCTGGCACCCCCAGAGAAAGTGCCCCTCAAGCACTGGACATTCACAAATGCATTTTTTAATGCTAGAAACAGTGTACACACAAAACCATGGAGATGAACCAATAGTCCAGAGCATGGAAATAACCTACATTCTTGTGAATGGATGGAGCACAATGCTAAGTGGAAAAAAAAAAGATACATTCACTTTGTTTTTCACAGAGGTCAAAGGGTCTTTGCTAACACTATCACAGAGGTCAATTAATTTAATCATGCCTCTAAAAATGATGTTTTATGTTGTTATTTTAAATGGAGAAGATAAAAATTCTTGATTCGAAATCTCATAGGCCAATCAAAGAAAGCACACCTTAGATTCTAGTATCTCAAGAGAAGTTCTCAATCACAGCTGCTCCTCAGAATCCCATGGGCTGATACCAGGAAGGAACCCATGCTGGATCTACTTAATCAGAATCTCTGCATGTGGGTCCTCATCACATGTTTTTGTGTCTGGAGGGTGATTAACTTTATTGAGGTATAATTTTCATCCATAAGTGCAATGTAAGTGTAATTTCATCCATAAATACAAAGTAAGTGTACACTTCAGTGAGCAGGGACAAATGTATATACTTGTGTAACTATCACTCCACAATCAAGATATAAAACATTTACATCACTTCAGAAAGTTCCCTCCTACCCCATCCCAGTCAATCTGTTACATCGTTGGCACCAGGCAATCACTGATCTGTTTTCTTTCACTGTACATTAGTTTGTCTGTCCTGGAATTTCACACAAGCAAATTCATACAGTAACTAGAACATATCATTTTTAAAAGTCTCCACAAGTAATTTTGATGGACAGTCAATGTTGGGAACCACTGATATAGAGGCTTCCATAAAGGAAGGAGTCATGATGACCAGCATGAGCTGGACATAAGCCAAAGAGTTTAGATTCTAAAAGCATATGTTTATTTAAATTATGATTTCAAAAATCACCCTTATAAAATTCCTATGGTTCAAAACTAAAGGCCATGAAAAATTATTGGATGAAAATTGAAATTTATATTTAACTACATGAAAACCTATTATATATCAATTACTATATAGCTAAGTGACACATCTATTTCTCAGATTCGTTGTCAAATGCCCAACATCCCCCTCTAACTTAAAAAAAAAATCTTCCTCAATAGGAAGTCATCTAGGTACCAAAGTACATTATTTAGCAGTATAAGACTACAGTGTGGAAGGGGAATGAGGTCTGGGGTTGAGGATACATTTTAATAGACTCAGTCATGAGCACCATAACAGGGCTTGCTGGCATGAGCTGAGTCAGTAAATATGTACACAAGACCAGCTACTGGTTGTCATGGAACAATGGTCTGGACTCTGCCACTGTCTCCATGGGTTTCTGCATCTTTGCTCTCAAGAGTCCCCATTTACAAATGAGATTAAATGAGATGCTTTCAAAGGTTACTTCTGACCTCAACATTCTGTGATCTCTTTTAGTAAATTTCTTGATGGAAATACTGCCTAACACAAATGCTCAATGTTAGTTTGTACTGTAAGAGGAAGCTAAACAAAACTCTCACTGGAAGAGTTTGTGAGGTCAGGTTATTCCAGTTCCTAGTGTGACCACAGCGCCTGTGACAGGAATAAGACTTCAATGTGGGTTCTCTATTCTTGGAGGTAAATGTGTTCTTTGAAGGTTATGTTGTATATTATTTTTAATATTTCTTTGGGAGCCATGCAGAAATTCTAAGAAGATGCCAAACTTTATTTGAAGAAATTATATCATCAGGCAGTTACCTTGGATTTACATCTTTTTCCTTTTTGCCACACAAGAAAGATCTACAGAAATGAATTAGTTCAAAGTTTTGAATGTGTATAGGCAAGAGCATTTTCCCCTCTTTTCTCTTTATGAACCACTCACATAATAGGCATTTGAAATCTAAATCCAGATTAACTTAACAGATCTTTCTAGAGTATCCATAAACTCACCAGGTCATGAAATTCATATACAAGAGAAAGTCTATGTAACCCACAAAACTGTACTTCTATTTAGATAGCCATCTCAGATGTCTGTTCAGAGCAAAATAAGGAGCCGATCTAGATAATGTGCTGGCTTAAGGAAAAAAAACCCCTGTATATGCTTAAGTCACAATGTAAAAACTACATATAAATGATGGTGGTATTAAAACATTACCTATATCCATTCTGGTAAGAATCACTCACAACTCTATTAAAACCAAAAAGAATGCTTGATGGAATATATTCCAAAATAATGCTTTGTGGAAGGTCAAGAAAATATGGTTCCATTGAAAACTGCTGGAAATATGGAAGCATATACATAAATGTAAGTTTATTAAAGTGTTAAATATCTGAAATGCAGGACTTTCAGAAATACTGTGAATAAGACTTCCCAAGTAAAGGGACATTCAAAAAATCATAGACATTTCATTATGAACATGGACACCTCCTCACAGGTAGAGAATGTGAAGTGCAGAGAAGGTTAAGGGTAGTTTCCACTCATAAAAGAAAGAAGAATGAGGCAGACATTTCAGCTTAAAGGGCACCCCAACTTTATGCTGACACGCTGGAAAAAAATGCATACCCACAAAGAGAAAATAAAGACGCTAAGGGAGATGGAGTTAGAAGCAGGGACCAAAGTAAGAGGATGCAAGTGCTCAGTACTGGTCCCAGCGGACATTATGACTCTGGGCATGTGGTGCGAGTACCCATTTATCTCTGCCATCTCTCCCTGCCCACTCATGCTCAGACCCTCTCTAGAGAAACCCCTGCTCTTGAGAGAAAACCCTAGATCATGCTCTCTACAGTAGAAAGACTAATCCCAGCGCCCTGGGACTCCTGGGAATTGCTGGGGGTGAGCAGGAGAGAGGTGGGGAGACAGATGGAAGAGAGGGCGGTGAAGGGTGTAACTGTTAACAAAGGTGACACCAGTGCATTCAGCTAAAGGAGTCTGGTACAAGTGGGAGAAGTTGGGGCAGGAGGTCTTCCCTCTCTTCCTGCATCTGTGTGGGGCTGTGCTGGTGACTGCCACACTTTCAAAAATGTCCTGTTGCAAACAAGTGCCAGTGTTCTTGCTACACTAACAAGCTAAGTGACGCAGTGGACAAAGCAAGGATGCTGTTCCTGGCTCAATCTCTCTTCGACAACGATAATTTGCCACGTCAACTTACCTTGCCAGGCATGAAGCATCAGAGGATTAGCTATTAAAAGAAAGACATTTTCTTGCTCATTACAGCCTACAATGCAAAATGTCCAGAGATGTAAAGAGTTCTGTTTTCACCATTAAAGTAGAAATTATTTCCGGCAGCTTTGGGAGAAAATGCAATTATTTTCCTTCCTGTCACAGAGTTTCCACACTCACCTAGAGATGAGCGTACCCTATTAAAATGGCCTCATCTTTCTTTGAATGATGCCAATGAATGATCTTCCCTGACCTGTGGGGGGGGGCTGGTCCCTGAGCCCTCACCCCTTGGGATGTGGGGTCACCAAAGGCAGAGGTAATTAGACAGCACTGAGTCATTACCACTCACATCCCCTAGCCGCAGGAAGAGGAAACTTTTCACGGAGGAAAATGAACTCTTCAGGCAGAGTCCACTCATTTTTCCAATGACCAGAACCCACTCGGGCCAGACTGCCACAGGCTGTGTCAGTGCTCTACTCCTGGAGAAGTCTAGTGGGCCCCCCTAGGAAACGTTACACTTTGGGTCTGCTTAGCCACAGCTCTTTCCCCCTCCTAGCCACCACAGAGAAAGAGGGATACCTGTAGCTCCACCTACACGAATCAGAGCTCATTGGCGGTGGTCACATCTCTCCGCCAGCTTGGTTGTTGAGTGAAATTGGCCCAGGTGGCAATTTGCCTCCCTGAGCAACTGATTCACTCGGCTTTGATCTGGCCACTGGGCTGGCCATAATCTCAGCCCGTGCTTCAGGCCCTCTTCCTCTTGGTTCCAAAGAAGAACCCAGTGAGATAGTGTGGCTATCTCAGTGCAATCTCGTCCTCATAAATTCAGGATCAACATTCTAAAGATGACACGTTTGCACCATCTGGCATCATGAACATTCGTATCACCGCCCAAGACAGATATCCAGAATAGATAAGTCAAGAGTCCTTCTCTCTCTACACACATACCTTCTTACCATGCTTTTTACTTCAGGATGTTTTCCATAGTTCAGTGAAAGTTCAGTGTTATGATATAAGCGTAGCAGTGAAGTATTCTGATTTATATGTTTTTTTTAAAAGATTGCTCTTGTTGAAAGTGGAAAATAGATTCAAAGAGAAGGCAAGAGAAAAGTTAGAGCTGCACAGAGGTTCCGGGCAATATATGATAGTGTGAGAAGGGTACCTGGAGAGACAGGTTTCTATACAAGACAAATTTTGTAGATGGAATACACAGTATTTGCTAATGAATTTTAAATAAGAGGTATAGGGAAAAGAGTATACAAAGATGACTCTCAATTTTCTGACTTGAATAACCAATTTTACGAAGATTCCATTTTTGGAGATAGGGAAAATTATACTTGTGAACAGGTTTTGGGGTAAAAAACTTGTATTTCCATCAAACAACTAACTTTCTGACCATTCTCCTCCACTCATAAATCAAATCTAACAAGTCAACTCCATCTTGTTAAGGCCAGCCAAGCACGACCAGTACTCCCAAAGGATAGTCCTATGTTCTCATTTTTGTGTGGTTCCAGCATAGATTGTGAAGGGAATAAGCCATCATACTGGTAATTCTTATACAATGACAAATATCTTCATGCAAAATTCAATCCACCATCCAGAAATTTCCAATTAATAAAACAGTAGAATATTATTTGGCCTTTAAAAAGGAGATCCTGCCATTTGTGACAACATGGATGGCCCTGAAGAATGTTATGCTAAGTGAAATAAGCCAGATACAGAAAGAAAGATGCTGCATAACCTTACTTATATGTGGAACCTAAAAAACTCAAATACATAGAAGCAGGGAAAGAAATGGTAGTTACCAGTGGCAGGGAGGTGGGAGAAATGTGGAGATGTTGGTCAAAGGTTAAAAAGTTGTAGTTATATAGGATGAATAAGTCTAGAGATCTAATGTACAGTATGATGACTATAGTTAATAATACTGTAGTGAGTACTGGAAATTTGCTAAGAGAGTAGATTCCAGGTGCTCTCACCATACACTCAAAAAAATGGTAATTGTGAGAAGGGAATGTTAATTAGCTTAACTGTAGTAATCATTTCACTATGTAAAAATCAAAATATCAACTTAAATATATACAATTTTTACTTTTAAAAAAATGGATGTTTGAGCAATATTTTTAGATGTTTGAGATTTTTCTCTTTTGATCCAGATATTTCATGCTGTAGACCATATCCAAGGAAAGTTAAGCATTGTGTGGTCATTCTAAAAACCACTTAGGGTAAAAAGTTTTCTTCCTGGAACTTTCATATAGTGAAGGATCACAGTTATTTGACCACCTCCTTCACCAAAGATGCAAGTGCCACAACCTCAGGCATCTGGGCATATTGTTACACTTTTCCATGTCAAGGGAGGATTTGTCAAGGCTGTCATTCTTTAACACATGTAATAAAAATGTCATGATCTGCTTCCTTCTTAAGCAAGAGACAAAGCCTAGGTTGCCATGACAACAAACAATTTAATAAAAAATAGAAAAATTCAATTAATCAGTAAATCAGTCAATCCTTTCATTTCCAGAAGGATCAAACAACTTACTGGGCATAGTGTGACATTCTTTTAATGTCTTGAAGAGACAACCAGAATTTTTACAGCAAATTTTAGTATGATATACGAATAATTGAAGCAAAAAATTGCCTTTCAAGTTTCCTGTTTAACTGGATATTTCAAATAAAAATGTTAATGTTGCTGAAATGAGTTGATAAATGTTCTCAAATCCCCATATCACTTGACACTTCTTGGCAATTTAAGTTGCCTTCATATTTCAAGCTCATAATAGTAATGGAAATCAGACCTGCAATAACAGAGGTTAACTTTCATCACATGAGAACCCAGTTTCTTATCACTGATTAACAAAGTATAACATACAAACAATGACTGTAGGACGTATATGTGAATTGTAACTCCTATCATGTAGTTGTGTTGCACTGAGCCAGTCATAGTCCCTTATTCTCACTTTTTTTTGGCAACAATATGCATTTGTTAAATGATTTTTAAGGATTTAGAGTAAGTTTGTAGTTGACATGATGAATCTTTCTGTGGCCAGGATGAGGATCTGTTTGTCTATTTATCTTTCTCTATCTAAATCTGTCCAGTGAGCTATTAGTCTATGATTAGAAAAAAAAAACAATTTGAGGCAGATCATAAAGCTAAACATAATACAAGATACATATAAAACTATTAGTAAAGTTAATGTGCAAAGTTTATGTAACAATCTGTGTACTATGCTAAGAAATGACCCACAAATTTGGCTCAGTCCCACACAGTAGCAAAAGCAAAGGAGGAAATACAGTGACAAGAGCCATAGTGTTCACAAGAGTATTATGAAAGAAAATTTTCATGAGAGATAGTTTTTTTTGGGTAGCAAATCCAGAAAGAAATGTATAATGTGGGTCTTTATAAAATTGGAAAATATAGAGAACAATGTCCTCAAAAGCATTCTGTCAGTAAAATACAATAAGTAGCTAGCTTCATAGGACTCTTGATGATATACCTCAATGCAGGCTGATAGCATTTTGTTAAAGGGCAATTTCATTAAATAATTCTGCAAAAAGACAAAATAATGTGGTCTAAATATACATCTCTCTGATGATATAGCTTGATTTCCAAAGTATAAATCTGGAGAAGTGAATGTAATGTATTTCCTTTAAGCTATTCTGTGTATCCTTTCCCCCCACCCCCCGGCAACTCAGGTTTAGATAAGATACAAAAATTAAGACTCTACTTTCTGAAGACCAATTGGGGTAAAGATTTTCCAGTTTTCCAATTAAGGACAGACTAATAAGTTTTAATAGTTGCTTAAACAGCTTTGAGATAGATATCACATCATGAAAATTACACAGTGTAATACTAATTTCTGAATGTATGGCCACATATTGAATATTTTCTCAAAAAATGAGCAAATGAGCTAAAAAGGTCCCAAAGTTCTGTGACATGATGCAACGTCTTTTTAAAAATTTCTAACCTTTTCAATTCAGTGGTGTTAAATGTAAAATATATTCATAAGGTTATGCAACTATCACCACTATCTAATTTTAGAACATTTTCGTTACCCCAAAAAGCCGTCAATCCCCATTTTCCCACCTCTCCAGCCACGAATTATCTGTCTATAGATCTGACTATTCTAGCCATTTCATATAAATTGAATCATAGTATATGTGGAGTTTTGTGACTGGCTTCTTTCACGTAGCATAATGTTTTCAAGGTTTATCCATGTTGTAGCATATATCAATGCTTTATTACTTTCAATGGCTGAATAATATTCCATTGTATGAATATACCAAACTTTGTTGAGTCATTCATCAGTTGACAAACCTTTGGATTTTCCCAGTTCTGGGCTGTTATGATTAATACGGCTATGAACATTCATGTACAAGTTTTTGAGTATATACCTAGAAGTGAAATTGCAGGGTCATATGTTAACTCTATGTTAAACTTTGGCCAACTGTAAAACTGTTCTTAAAAGTGATTAGGATTGACATAAATACACTACCATGTGTAAAACAGATAGCTAGTGGGAACCTGCTATAAAGCACAGGAAGGTCGGCTCGGTGCTCTGTGATAACCTAGATGCGTGGGAAGGGGGTTGGTGGGAGGGAGGTCCAAGAGGGAGGGACTATATGTATACATATAGCTGATTCACTTCATTGTACAGCAGAAACTAACACAACGTTGTAAAGCAATTATACTCCAATTAAAAGAAAGTGAATGCAACATTTTACATTCTCACTAGATATGTATAAGATTCCAATTTCTCCACCCTTGCCAACACAGTATTGTCCATATTTTTATTATAACCATTATAGTGGGTGTGAAGTCTTATCGTGATTTGGATTTGCACCTCCCTCATGATCAATGACGTTGAGCATCTTTTCATGTCCTTACTAGCCATCTGTATATCTTCTTCAGAAAATAACGAGTTCAACCCTTGGCTTATTTTTAATTGGATTATTTGTGTTTTTATTATTGAGTTGTAAAATTTCTTTATATATTCTGGATACAAGTCCCTTATCAGATATGTTATTTGCTAGTATTTTCTTTAACACTGTTCATTGTCTTTTTCACTTTACTGATGGCATTCTTTGAGAACAAATATTTTCAACTTTGACAAAGTAGAATTTATCCATTTTTTTGTTGTTATTGTGCTTTTGGTGTCATAGCTAAGAAACCGTTGCATATTACAAGGTCATTAAGATCAACATCTAGGCTTCTATCTAAATTTTTTATAGTTTAGCTATTACAGTAAGGTCTTTTAATCAATTTGTAACTTTTGAGTTAATTTTTTTAGATGACAACAGTCCAACTTCATTCTTTTGCATGTGGATATCCAGTTTCCCCAGCACTGTTTGTTGAAAAACTACTCTTTCCCCCATTGAATTCCCTTGGCATACTTGTCAAAAAATAAACTGACCATAAATGTGTGGGTTTATTTCTGGATTCTCAATTCCATGCCATTGATCTATATGTTTGTATTTATGCTAATACTACACTGTCTTACCATGACTCAAGCTGTGCAATAAGTTTTGGAATCCAGAAGTGTGAATCCTCCAACTTTATTATTCTTTTTCAATTGCTTTGGTTGTTGTGGGTCCCTTGTACTTCCATATGAATTTTAGGATCAGCTTCTCAATTTCTGCAAAAAAGCAGGGGGGATTTTGATAAGGATTGCATTGAATCTATAGATCAGTTTGTGGAGTATTGCCATCTTAACATTAGTCATCCAACCCATGAACCATTTATTAGGGTTTTTAGAAATTACTTTCAGTGATATTTTGCAGTTTTCAGTAGTAAGTCTTGCACATATTTTAAAAGTTCTTCCTAAGTATTTTATTCTTTTTTTATATTATTGGAAATGGAATTATTTTCTCGTTTTGTTTTCAGATTTTCATTACTAGTGTATAGAAATACAATTGATTTTGTACACCGATCTTGATACCTGTACTCTTGCCAAACATATTTACTAGATCTAATAGTTTTTGTGTGCATTCCTTAGTATTTGAAATATAGAAAATCATATCATCTGTGAATAGAGGTAGTTTTACTTCTTTTCCAACTGGGATTCTATTTTATTTTACTTTCTTCCATAAATGCCCTGGCTAGAAGCTTCAATACAGTGTTGAATAGAAGCACAGAGGAAATATGTGGGCTTTTTATAATGCCCTTTACTGGGTTAAGAAATTTCCCTTCTATTAATATTTTGTTGAGTGTTTTATCATAAAAGGGTGTTGGATTTTATCAAATATATTCTCTGTGTCTACCAAATGATCTTGTGAGTTTTGTCCTGTTCCTCTTAATGTGGTTTACTATTTTGATCTATTTTCCTATGTTGAATCACTCTTCCATTCACGGGATAAACTTCATTTAGTGATGCTGTATAATCCTTTTTATACATTGCCAAATTTGATTTGTTAACATTATGCTGAAATTTTTTCTATCTACATTCATAAGGGATATCAGTAGGTAGTTTTCTTTGTCTACATTGATAGCAGGGTAATACTGGCCTCAGAATGAGTTAGGTAGTGTTCGCTCTTCTTCTATATTTTACAGAATTTGTCAAAATTTGATGTTAATTCTTCTTTAGATGATTGGTAGAATTCACCTGTGAAGCTTTTGGTCTTGAGATTTCTTTGTGGGGAGTTTACTGATAACTAATTCAGTTTCTTTACTTGTTATAGGTATGATTAGATTTTCTCTTTCTTCTTGAGTCAGCTTCAGCAGTTTGTGCTTTTCTATGAATTTGACCATTTTGTCTAGGTTACCTAATTTATTGGCATACAGTTGTTAGTAATATTCCCTTACAATCATTTTCAGTTCTGTAAGGTTGATAGTAGTACCACCCCTTTCATTCATGATTTTAGAAATTTGACTTCTCTCTCTTTTTTGAGGGGTTGTACACAAAAGATTTGTCAACATTGTTGAAATTTTTGGTTTCATTGGTTTTTCTCTCCTGTTTTTCTATTCTATATTTCATTTATTTCTGTCTAATATTTATTTTCTTTCCTCTGCTTGTTGTGGGTTTATTTTGCTCTTCTTTTTCCACTTTCTTAAGGTAGAAAGTTAGGTTATTGATTCGAGATCTTTTTTCCCCAGCTCTATTGCTCTATTGAGATATAATTTATGTATGTATATATATAGAATTGTATAAGTTTGAGGTATACGATGTGATTACGTGATGTTAATATATATTTTAAATGTTTATGACAATAAGGTTAGTTAACATATCCTTCACCTCACATAATTACCATTTTGTTGTTGTTATGGTGAGAACATTAAAGTCACTCTCATAGCAATTTTCAAGTATAAAACTCAATATCTTTAACTATAGTCACCATGCTGTACATTAAAACCCTGGAACTTACTCATCTTATAACTGAAAGTTTGTACTCTTTGACCAACATATCCCCATTTCTGACACCTCTCAGCCCCTAGCAAACACCATTCTACTCTCTGCTTCTATGAGTCTGATGTTTTTAGATTCCATATAGAAGTGACATCATACAGTATTTGTCTTTCTTCTTCTGACCTATTTCACTTAGCATAATGCCCTCAAAGTCCATCCATGTTTTTGCAAAATGCAAGATCGTTTTATTTATGGCTGAATAATGTGTGTGTGTGTGTGTGTGTGTGTGTGTGTGTGTGTGTGTGTATCTCACATTTTCTTTATCCATTTATTCATCAATGGATACAAGTTGTTTCCATATTGTGCTACTGTGAACAGTACTGCAATGATCATGGAGTTGCATACATTTTTTCGAATTTGTGTTTTCATTTTCTTTGGGTAAATACCATTGACCACAAATGTGAGGATTTATTTCTGTACTCTCTATTCTGTTCCATTGGTCTATATGTCTGTTTACTGCCTGCACCATACAGTTTTGGTTACAGTATCTTTGTAATATATATTTTGAAAACAGGAAGTGTAATACCGCTAGCTATGTTCTTCTGCTCAAGACTGCCTACTTGTGGTCTTTTATACTTTCATACATATTTTAGGATTGATTTTTACAATTTCTGAAAAAATGCTATTGGTATTTTTTTAATTGAAGTATAGTTAATTTAAAACCATACTATAGAGGAGCCTCAAGATGGAGGAAGAGTAAGATGTGGAGATCACCTTCCTCACCACAAATACATCAGAAATACATCTACAGCTGGAACAACTCCTACAGAACACCTACTGAACGCTGGCAGAAGACCTCAGACCTCCCAAAAGGCAAGAAACTCCCCACGTACTTGGGGAGGGCAAAAGAAAAAAGAAAAAACAGAGACAAAAGAATAGGGATGGGACCTGCACCAGTGGGAGGGAGCTGTGAAGGAGGAAAGGTTTCCACACACTAGGAAGCCCCTTCGCGGGCAGAGACTGCGGGTGGCGGAGGGGGGAGCTTCGGAGCCACGGAGGAGAGCGTAGTAACAGGGGTGCAGAGAGCGAAGTGGAGAGATTCCCGCACAGAGGAACGGTGCCAACCAGCACTCACCAGCCCGAGAGGCTTGTCTGCTCACCCGCCGGGGCGGGCGGGGGCTGGGAGCTGAGGCTCGGGCTTCTGAGGTCGGATCGCAGGGAGAGGACTGGGGTTGGCTGCGTGAACACAGCTTGGAGGGGGCTAGTGTGCCACAGCTAGCCGGCAGGGAGTCCGGGAAAATATTTGGAGCTGCCGAAGAGGCAAGAGACTTTTTCTTGCCTCTTTGTTTCCTGGTGTGCGAGGAGAGGGGATTAAGAACACTGCTTAAAGGAGCTCCACACACAGGCACGAGCCGGGGCTACCAGCGAGGACCCCAGAGACGGGCATGAGATGCTAAGGCTGCTGCTGTCGCCACCAAGAAGCCTGTGTGTGGCCACAGGTCACCATCCACACCTCCCCTCCCGGGAGCCTGTGCAGCCGGCCACTGCCAGGGTCCCGTGATCCAGGGACAACTTCCCCGGGAGAGCGCACTGCGCGCCTCAGGCTGGGGAAACGTCACGCCAGCCTCTGCCACCGCAGGCTCGCCCTGCACTCCGTACCCCTCCCTCCCCCTGGCCTGAGTGAGCCAGAGCCCCCGAATCAGCTGCTCGTTTAACCCCGTCCTGTCTGAGCAAAGAACAGATGCCCTCAGGCGACCTACACTCAGAGGCGGGTCCAAATCCAAAGCTGAACCACAGGAGCTGTGCGAACAAAGAAGATAAAGGAAAATCTCTCCCAGCAGCCTCAGGAGCAACAGGTTAAATCTCCAAAATCAACTTGATGTACCCTGCATCTCTGGAATACCTGAATAGACAACGAATCATCCCAAATTGAGGGGGTGGACTTTGGGAAAAACGACATATATATATTTTTCGCTTTTTCTCTTTTTGTGAGTGTGTATGTGTAGGCTTCTGTGTGTGATTTTGTCTGTATAGCTTTGGTTTTACCACTTGTCCTATGCTTCTGTCTCTCCGTTTTTTTTTTTGTTTTATTTTTAAGTATAGTTGTTAGCACTTGTTATCATTGGTGGATTTGTTTTTTGGTTTGGTTGCTCTCTTCTTTCTTTCTTTTTTTTATTACTAAAACAATTTTTAAAATACTTTTTATTTTTAATTTTAGTAACTTTATTTTATTTTATTTTATTCTATTTTATATTCTTCTTTCTTTCTTTCTTTCATTTTTTCTCACTTTTAATCTGAGCCGTGTGGATGACAGGCTCTTGGTGCTCCAGTCAGACGTCAGGGCTGTGCCTCTGAGGTGGGAGAGCCAAGTTCAGGACACTGATCCACAAGAACCTCCCAGCTCCATGAAATATCAAACAGCGAAAATCTCCCAGAGATCTCCATCTCAACACCATGACCTAGCTCCATTCAATGACCAGTAAGCTATAGTGCTGGACACCCTATGCCAAACAACTAGCAAGAAAGGAACACAACCACACCCATTAGCAGAGAGGCTGCCTAAAATCATAATAAGGCCACAGACAGCCCCAAAACACACCATCAGACGTGGACCTGCCCAACAGAAAGACAAGATCCAGCCTCATCCACCAGAACACTGGCACTAGTTCCCTCCACCAGGAAGCCTACACAACCCACTGAACCAACCTTAGCCACTGGGGACAGACAACAAAAACAACAGGAACTACAAACCTGCAGCCTGCGAAAAGGAGCGCCCAAACACAGTAAGTTAAGCAAAATGAGAAGACAGAGAAACACACAGCAGATGAATGAGCAAGGCAAAAACCAACCATATCTAACAAATGAAGAGGAAATAGGCAGTCTACCTGAAAAAGAATTCAGAATAATGATAGTAAAGATGATCCAAACTCTTGGAGATAGAATGGAGAAAATACAAGAAACATTTAACAAGGACCTAGAAGAACTAAAGAGCAAACAGTGATGAACAACACAATAAATGAAATTAAAAATTCCCTAGAAGGGATCAATAGCAGAATAACTGAGGTGGAAGAACGGATAAGTGACCTGGAAGATAAAATAGTGGAAATAACTACTGCAGAGCAGAATAAAGAAAAAAGAATGAAAAGAATTGAGGACAGTCTCAGAGTCCTCTGGGACAACATTAAAAGCACCAACATTCCAATTACAGGGGCTCCAGAAGAAGAAGAGGAAAAAAAGGGACGGAGAAAATATTTGAAGAGATTATAGTTGAAAACTTCCATAATATGGGAAAGGAAATAGTTAATGAAGCCCAGGAAGCACAGAGAGCCCCATACAGGATAAATCCAAGGAGAAACACAGCAAGACACATATTAATCAAATTATAAAAATTAAATAAAAAGAAAAAAAATTAAAAGCAGCAAGGGAAAAACAATAAATAACATACAAGGGAATCCCCAAAAGGTTAACAGCTGATCTTTCAGCAGAAACTCTTCAAGCCAGAAGGCTGTGGCAGAACATATTCAAAGTGATGAAAGAGAAAAACTTACAACCAAGATTACTCTACTCAGCAAGGATCTTATTCAGATTTGACAGAGAAATTAAAACCTTTACAGGCAATCAAAAGCTAAGAGAATTCAACACCACCAAAGGAGCTTTACAACAAATGCTAAAGGAACCTCTCTAGGCAGGAAACACAAGAGAAGGAAAAGACTTACAATAACAAACCCAAAACAATTAAGAAAATGGTAATAGGAATATACATATAGATAACTACCTTAAATGTAAATGGATTAAATGCTCCTACCAAAAGACACAGACTGGCTGAATGGATACAAAAACAAGACTCAAAAATATGCTGTCCACAGGAGACCCACTTCAGACCTAGGGCCACATACAGACTGAAAGTGAGGGGATGGAAAAAGATATTCCATGCAAATGAAAATCAAAAGAAAGCTGGAGTAGCAATTCTCATATCAGACAAAATAGACTTTAAAATAAACACTATTACAAGAGAAAAAGAAGGATACTACATAATGATCAAGGGATGAATCCAAGAAGAAGATATAACAATTCAAAATATTTATGCATCCAACATAGGAGCACCACAATACATAAGGCAAATACTAACAGCCATAAAAGGGGAAATCGACAGTAACACAATCATAGTAGGGAACTTTGACACCCAACTTTCACCAATGGACAGATCAGTCAAAATGAAAATAAATAAGGAAACAAAAGCTTTAAATGATACATTAAACAAGATGGACTTAATTGATACTTACAGCACATTCCATCCAAAAACAACAGAATACACATTCTTCTCAAGTGCTCATGGAACATTCTCCAGGATGGATCATACCTTGGGTCACAAATCAAGCCTTGGTACATTTCAGAAAATTGAAATCGTATCATGTATCTTTTTGGACCACAACGCTATGAGACTAGATATCAATTACAGGAAAAAAATCTGTAAAAAATACAAATGCATGGAGGCTAAACAATACACTACTTAATAACCAAGAGATAACTGAAGAAATCAAAGAGGAAATCAAAAAATACCTAGAAACAAATGACAATGAAAACAGGATGACCCAAAAGCTATGGGATGCAGCAAAAGCAGTTCTAAGAGGGAACTTTATAGCAATACAATCCTACCTCAAGAAACAAGAAACATCTCAAATAAACAACCTAACCTTACACCTAAAGCAATTAGAGAAAGAAGAACAAAAGACCCCAAAGTTAGCAGAAGGAAAGAAATCATAAAGATCAGACCCAAAATCAATGAAAAAGAAATGAAGAACACAAAAGCAAAGATCAATAAAACTGAAAGCTGGTTCTTTTAGAAGATAAACAAAATTAATAAACCATTAGCCAGACTCATCAAGAAAAAAAGGGAGAATAATAAAATCAATAAAATTAGAAATGAAAAAGGAGGAGTAACAACTGTCACTGCAAAAATACAAAGGATCATAAGACATTACTACCAGCAACTATATGCCAATAAAATGGACCACCTGGAATAAATGGACAAATTCTTAGAAATGCACAACCTTCCGAGACTGAACCAGGAAGAAATAGAAAATAGGAATAGACCAATCACAAGCACTGAAATTGAAACTGTGATTAGAAATCTTCCAAGAAACAAAAGCCCAGGACCAGATGGCTTCACAGGCGAATTCTATCAAACATTTAGAGAACAGCTAGCAACTATCTTTCTCATACTCTTCCAAACTATAGCAGAGGGAGGAACACTCCCAAACTCATTCTATGAGAACACCATCACCCTGAAACCAACACCAGATAAAGATGTCACAACAAAAGAAAACTACAGGCCAATACCACTGATGAACATACATGCAAAAATCCTCAACAAAGTACTAGCAAACAGAATCCAATAGCACATTAAAAGGATCATACACAATGATCAAGTGGGGTTTAGTCCAGGAATGCAAGGATTCTTCAATATATACAAATCAATCAATGTGATACACCATATTAACAAATTGAAGAAGAAAAACCATGTAATCATCTCATTAGATGCAGAGAAATCTTTCGACAAAATTCAAAACCCATTTATGATAAAAAACCCCTCAAGAAAGTAGGCATAGAGGGAAATTTCCTCAACATAATAAAGGCCATATATGACAAACCCACAGCCAACATCATCCTCAATGGGGAAAAACTGAAACCATTTCCACTAAGATCAGGAACAAGACAAGGTTGCCTACTCTCACCACTATTATTCAACATAGTTTTGGAAGTTTTAGCCACAGCAATCAGAGAAGAAAAAGAAATAAAAGGAATCCAAATTGGAAAAGAAGAAGTAAAGCTGTCACTGATTGCAGATGACATAATACTATACATAGAGAATCCTAAAGATGCTACCAGAAAACTACTAGAGCTAATAAATGAATTTGGTAAAGTTACAGGGTACAAAATTAATGCACAGAAACCTCTTGTATTCCTATCCACGAACGATGAAAAATCTGAAAGTGAAATTAAGAAAACACTCCCATTTACCACTGCAACAAAAAGAATAAAATATCTAGGAATAAATCTATCTAAGGAGACAAAAGACCTGTATGCAGAAAATTATAACACACTGATGAAAGAAATTAAAGATGATACAAACAGATGGAGAGATATACCATGTTCTTGGATTGGAAGGATCAACATTGTGAAAATGACTCTACTACCCAAAGCAATCTACAGATTCAATGCAATCCCTATCAAACTACCACTGGCATTTTTCACAGAACTAGAACAAAAAATTTCACAATTTGTACGGAAACACAAAAGACCCCACAATGCCAAAGCAATCTTGAGAAAGAAAAACGGAGCTGGAGGAATCAGGCTCCCTGACTTCAGAATATACTACAAAGCTACAGTAATCAAGACAGTATGGTACTGGCACAGAAACAGAAATATAGATCAATGGAACAGGATAGAAAGCCCAGAGATAAACCACGCACATATATGGTCACCTTATCTTTGATAAAGGAGGCAAGAATGTACAGTGGAGAAAAGACAGCCTCTTCAATAAGTGGTGCTGGGAAAACTGGACAGCTACATGTAAAAGAATGAAATTAGAACACTCCCTAACACCATATACAGAAATAAACTCAAAATGGATTAAAGACCTAAATGTAAGGCCAGACACTATCAAACTCTTAGAGGAAAACATAGGCAGAACACTCTACAACATAAATCACAGCAAGATCCTTTTTGACCCACCTCCTAGAGAAATGGAAATAAAAACACAAATAAACAAATGGGACCTAATGAAACTTAAAAGCTTTTGCACAGCAAAGGAAACCATAAACAAGACCAAAAGACAACCCTCAGAATGGGAGAAAATATTTGCAAATGAAGCAACTGACAAAGGATTAATCTCCAAGATTTACAAGCAGCTCATGCAGCTCAATAACAAAAAAAAAACAACCCAATCCAAAAATGGGTGGAAGACCTAAATAGACATTTCTCCAAAGAAGACATACAGGTGGCCAACTAACACATGGAAAGATGCTCAGCATCACTAATAATTAGAGAAATGCAAATCAAAACTACAATGAGGTATCATCTCACACTGGTCAGAATGGCCATCATCAAAAAATCTACAAACAATAAATGCTGGAGAGGGTGTGGAGAAAAGGGAACACTCTTGCACTGTTGGTGGGAATGTAAATTGATACAGCCACTATGGAGAACAGTATGGAGGTTCCTTAAAAAACTACAAATAGAACTACCATACGACCCAGCAATACCACTACTGGGCATATACCCTGAGAAAACCATAGTTCAAAAAGAGTCATGTACCAAAATGTTCATTGCAGCTCTATTTACAATAACCAGGACATGGAAGCAACCTAAATGTCCATCAACAGATGAATGGATAAAGAAGATGTGGCACATATATACAATGGAATATTACTCAGCCATAAAAAGAAATGAAATGGAGGTATTTGTAATGAGGTGGATGGAGTTAGAGTCTGTCATACAGAGTGAAGTAAGTCAGAAAGAGAAAAACAAATACAGTATGCTAACACATATATATGGAATCTAAGGGGGAAAAAAAAGGGTCTTGAAGAACCTAGTGGCAAGATGGGAATAAAGACACAGACCTACTAAAGAATGGACTTGCGGATATGGGGAGGGGGAGGGGTGAGATGTGACAGGGTGAGAGAGTGTCATGGACATATATACACTACCAAATGTAAAATAGATAGCTAGTGGGAAGCAGCCGTATAGCACAGGGAGATCAGCTCAGTGCTTTCTGACCGCCTGGGGGGGTGGGATGGGGAGGGTGGGAGGGAGGGAGATGCAGGAGGGAGGAGATATGGGAACGTGTGTATATGTGTAGCTGATTCACTTTGTTATAAAGCAGAAACTAACACACCATTGTGAAGCAATTATACTTCAATAAAGATGTTAAAAAAAAATATCTAGGAATAAACCAACCTAAGGAGACAAAAGACCTCTATGCAGAAAATTATAAGATACTGATGAAAGAAATTAAAGATGATACAAATGGATGGAGAGATATACCATGTTCTTGCATTGGAAGAATCAACATTGTGAAAATGACTCTACTACCCAAAGCAATCTACAGATTTAATGCAATCCCTGTCAAACTACCACTGGCACTTTTCACAGGACTAGAACAAAAAATTTCACAATTTGTATGGAAACACAAAAGACCCCGAATAGCCAAAGCAATCTTGAGAAAGAAAAATGGAGCTGCAGAAATCAGGCTCCCTGACGTTAGACTATACTACAAAGCTACAGTAATGAAGACAGTATGGTACTGGCACAGAAACAGAAATATAGATCAATGGAACAGGATAGAAAGCCCAGAGATAAACCACGCACATATATGGTCACCTTATCTTTGATAAAGGAGGCAAGAATGTACAGTGGAGAAAAGACAGCCTCTTCAATAAGTGGTGCTGGGAAAACTGGACAGCTACATGTAAACAAATGTAATTAGAACACTCTCTAACACCATACACAAAAATAAACTCAAAATGGATTAAAGACCTAAATGTAAGGCCAGACACCATCAAACTCTTAGAGGAAAATATAGGCAGAACACTCTCTGACATAAATCACAGCAAGATTCTTTTTGACCCACCTCCTAGAGAAATGGAAATAAAAACAAAAATAAACAAATGGGACCTAATGAAACTTAAAAGCTTTTGCACAGCAAAGGAAACCATAAACAAGACCAAAAGACAACCCTCAGAATGGGAGAAAATATTTGCAGATGAAGCAACTAACAAAGGATTAATCTCCAAAATTTACAAGCAGCTCATGCAGCTCAACATTAAAAAAACAACAACCCAATCCAAAAATGGGCAGAAGACCTAAATAGACATTTCTCTAAAGAAGATATACAGATTGCCAACAGACACATGAAAGAATGCTCAACATTATTAATCATTAGAGAAATGCAAATCAAAACTACAATGTGATATCATCTCACACCAGTCAGAATGGCCATCATCAAAAATCTACAAACAATAAATGCTGGAGAGGGTGTGGAGAAAAGGGAACCTTCTTGCACTGTTGGTGGGAATGTAAATTGATACAGTCCCTATGGAGGTTCCTTAAAAAGCTAAAAATAGAACTACCATATGAGCCAGCAATCCCCCTACTGGGCATATACCCTGAGAAAACCATAATTCAAAAAGAGTCATGTACCACAATGTTCATTCCAGCTCTATTTACAATAGCCAGGACATGGAAGCAACCTAAGTGTCCATCAACAGATGAATGGATAAAGAATATGTGGCATATATATACAGTGGAATATTACTTAGCCATAAAAAGGAACGAAACTGAGTTATTTGTAGTGAGGTGGATGGACCTAGAGACTGTCATACAGAGTGAAGTAAGTCAGAAAGAGAAAAACAAATACCGTATGCTAACACATATTTATGGAATCTAAAAAAAAATATGTCATGAAGAACCTGGGGGCAAGATGGGAATAAAGATGCAGATCTACTAGAGAATGGACTTGAGGATACAGGGAGAGGGAAGGGTAAGCTGGGACAAAGTGAGAGAGTGGCATGGACATATATACACTACCAAACATAAAATTGATAGCTAGTGGGAAGCAACCGCATAGCAAAGGGAGATCAGCTCGGTGCTTTGTGACCACCTAGAGGGGTGGGATAGGGTGGGAGGGAGGGAGACACAAGAGGGAAGAGATATGGGGATATATGTATATGTATCACTGATTCACTTTGTTATAAAGCAGAAACTAACACACCATTGTAAAGCAATTATACTCCAATAAAGATGTTAAAAAAAAAAAAAAACTGCAAGGTTTGAACATGTGTATAAACAGATTGTTTTTCCTGGATTTTCTGGGATAATCCTGGTGTCAATTTGATCATATCTAAGATGCTACTGATTGTAAGACACACCGTTATTTTTTATAACACTAATCAAGAAAAAAAGTGAAACCAACATGTTACTGATTGCAAGACACATCCTTATCCTTATTTCAGTGATGTTAGAATAATAAAACTGTGTGTATATTCGAATTGATTAAAAAATACTCTATGCTGTGTTCTTGTTTGACCATGTGCAGCTAGACCAATGTGTCTGACCAGTATGCTTCAATTTTGATTCCGAAAATATGATTATATTATACATAACTTAAAAAAAGAAAAAGCACAGACACACTCACTAAGCAAGGCTGGGCCATGTAAAAAGGGTACAAGAAGCTGTCTTGCTTTCAAATAGATTCCAGGTTTAGACACTCTCACAATAATGCACAGAACCGAGTACAGTGCTGACATCAGAAATCACCATCAAGCATAATTTCCCCAAGGATTCAGAATACAACACAGTAACCCCTGCAGTGCCTTTGTCCTGTGCCACTGGGTGGGGTTAACTACTTTTTGTTATTAGACCTTTAAGTGCTACTATAGCTATCTGTAAATGGAGGACTTAGATAAATGCATTTAGAAACTAGGAGACAATGAAGGGACACTGATTGTAGGACTAATAAGAAATGGGACTAATCCTAGCAGTTAACTCCTCCTCTGCATTTATCTCATGCCACTGGCTATTAATATCACTAGCTGATTTTAAAAAGACGTTGATAAATATTTGCTGATATCTGGGGTGTCTCCTTGTGGGAGTATAGCTTCCCATCTTCTCTGCTTCTATTCATCTTCATTCATAATGCGTTTATTGAATATCTATTTTTGTAAAGCACTTGGCTAGGCATTGTGACAGTTTATAAGAAGAACAAGACACTGTTCCTGCCTTCAAGGACCTGAGAATTCATCAGAGGAGGTAAGAGATGAATGCAAAGCTCACTAGGGCAGAGCAGAGAGACACATGTTCTAATAATCCTAAGGAAACACATGGTAAACTCTGAGAAAGGACAAACAATATATTTAGAAGGCCTTGAAGGATGTCAATGTTTGCACGTGTGATTGTTTGAGAGGGGCATTTCAAATGTAAACAAAACCACAGCAGCAGCAAATTATAAGACATGTTTGGGGAAAAAAAGGAAATAATTTGATTAGGCTGAAACTCAGTCTCTGACTGACTATAGGCCAGTGGTTGTATTTAGAAACATTGAATGCCAAGTTAATGGTTTAAACAGGTTTTTGTAGGTAACAAGTAGCCAGTGAAGATTTCTGAGCAGAAAATGACAGACTCAGAGGTATGGTTTAGGAAAGCTAACATAGGAACAAGTAGAATGGCCAGAAAGTCTGGAGGCAAAGAAAACACACACACACACACACACACACACACACACACACACACACACACACACACACACACACACTGCTGCCTGGCTAGTTCAATAGCCTGGTGAAAGCTTACTAGACTGTGAACAAAGAGATTAGAAGGGGGAAGAGAAAGGAGACGACAAAGTCAAGAGATGTTGAAGATGTAAAATTGCCAGGCTTTGGCAATGGATGAGATGTGAGACCATGAGGGATGGAGGTAACAAATATGACTGACGCTTTCAGCCTGGCTGACCGGAAAGATTCAATGTCATTAATGTAGGAAAGGAACAGAAAAAGAAGAAAAGGTATGGGAGGTGTTAATGATTTTTTTTATTTTTTAAGACAGCCTTGGAGAGGAGAACTTCTCAGACTTTAAGGTACTTTCGAATCACCCAAGGATTTTGCTAAAGTGAAGACTGATTCATTAGGTGAGGAGTGGGGCATGATATTCTACATTTCTAACGAGTGCATAAGCAATGTCAATGTCACTGCCCTACAGCACAGTTTAATGCAGCAAGGCCGCAGAGAATGCCAAGCGGAGAAGTCAAGGAGAATTTTGGTCGAATAAAGCGGGCCTGCCTAGGAGCTGTGCCAGAAGTCAATTTGACAACAGCAGTAATAAAAATCCATATAAAAGGAAAAACAACACAATTTAGGTTAAATATATTTTAGGAAAATTAAGCACAATTATTTTTAAAGTGCTTTCAATTTTTCTTGCTACTTATTCATAGTACCCATAAACACATATGCATACTTGCTACTCACATTCACAAACCCACAAACACATACAAACACATGCAACTTCTTTATTTATTACATGGGTTTTTTTTCCAAACAGAAATCCCTCATAAACACCTAAGTGTACTGGTATAGACAAGTATCTATATTAAAAATTAAGATGGAGGGGTTCCCTGGTGGTGCAGTGGTTAAGAATTCGCCTCCCAGTGCAGGGGACACGGGTTCGAGCCCTGGCCCGGGAAGATCCCACATGCCATGGAGCAACGAAGCCCATGCGCCACAATAACTGAGCCTACGCTCTAGAGCCCGCATATCACGACCACTGAAGCCTGTGTGCCTAGAACCCGTGCTCCGCAACTAGAGAAGCCACTGCAATGAGAAGCCCGCGCACCGCAACGAAGGGTAGCCCCCACTCACCGCAACTAGAGAAAGACCGCGCACAGCAACAAAGACCCAATGCAGCCAAAAATAAATAAATTAAATAAATAAATTTTTTAAAAAAACAGTGTATATGTGTCAATCCCAATCTCCGTAAAAAAAAAAAATTAAGATGGAGAAAACAAATTAATATTCCTTCAAAAATACCATATTCAGGGGCTTCCCTGGTGGTGCAGTGGTTGAGAATCTGCCTGCCAATGCAGGGGACATGGGTTCGAGCCCTGGTCTGGGAAGATCCCACATGCCGCGGAGCAACTAGGCCCGTGAGCCACAACTACTGAGCCTGCGCGTCTGGAGCCTGTGCTCCGCAACAAGAGAGGCCACAATAGTGAGAGGCCCGCGCACCGTGATGAAGAGCGGCCCCCGCTTGCCGCAACTGGAGAAAGCCCTCGCACAGAAACAAAGACCCAACACAGCCAAAAATTAATTAATTAATTAATTAATTTTTTAAAAAATACCATATTCACACATAATTGATTGTAAGTTGCTCTTTCTCCTTGAACTCCCACCCCCTACTTCATGATAACTTTGATTATATGGATAAATAACTTTATCCTTTTAATTCTCAGATGTAAATATGAATTATCTCTACATGCCATCTTTTCACTAGTTAGTAAGTCAACACTTCTGTCAGATACACCATTTAGCATGAGTAATACAAATTAAATATTTTGCTAACTTTATATCTTCTCTAAAGAATTTGGTTAGCCTGACCTATATGAGGAGACTCAGATGATTCCACTTAATGGGCAGGGAAGGTGCATTGATATAACATGAACACCTGACTGTGCACAACTTCTCAGGGAAATCATGGATTCTCTTTTAACCGAGAAGTTGTTTGGTTTTTTTTTAACATCTTTATTAGAGTATAATTGCTTTACAATGTTGTGTTAGCTTCTGCTGTATAACAAAGTAAATCAGCTATATGTATACGTATATCTCCATATCCCCTCCCTCTTGGCTTCTCTGCTATCCAAAAGAAAGGGCATCAGAACAGCCAAAATACCTGCTGTGGAAACGTTTCCTTCACTCGTGTTTGAAATCTCTATTCTATGCTTACTTTCATAAGGAGTATAAAATCATCCATACTCGGTCACCTGGGAAGCTGTGACGTTAACTGCCAAGGACCTGCATCACACAAAAGCTGAAACCAAAGGACAAGAAGAGACTCCATGCGGATAAACAAGCAAGGGCACTGTGAACCCCATCCCAGGCATATATTGTGAATTTGTGAGAGGGAATGTGGAGCATCACAGGTGGCATTTCCTCTGGCCCTTAGTTTTTAGGATGCTCCCTGAAAATTCTCAGCAGAGGAAATGGCAGGAGTGATGAGCCGGTTTCCAAAGCTCTTTCCAACAACCTTCAGACTTGATGCATTCAGACTGCACTGAAAAATATCAATCAACTCACCAGTATTTTTAGAAGCGTTCCAAATGGGTCACCTTTCAAAGAAATAATTGGAGCCAAGCTGAAAAAACAGCATGCAGTCAATAAATTCTTCTATGAATGAGTGAAATGGATGAATGTGTGAGAGAGTGGATGTAAAGCTTACAATCTAAAGAGTCTAAATCTGTAAATGATAAGAAAAGTACATTTCCTGAGGAAACTATTTCAGCTCAATTTGAAAATACTAATTTCTGGCCTCAGAGAGTCTGTATAATGTATTGTCCAATCTGGCCAACTGGTGATCATAAAAAATAGTTTTTTCAGACAAAATTCATTGTCAGAAAAAGTAAAAACTGATAAATTGTTCATGCCTTCTGCCTGAGCCCTTGAATCTGTTTGGTTCAAATATGAAGCCCAGGCCCTCTTGGCTTTTACCCAGCTTTATGGCCATTCAAGGAAGTTTCAGCTGCATTAGACTTAGTATCTGTCCATTAAAAGGTGTAAACCCCAGGTGGACTTGAGGGGGACACCCCCCCAAAAAAAAAACAGCTAAAGTACGTAGTCCGTCATCTTTCACTGAGATGCCCGGTAGAAGCCAAGATTTACGTCCTCAGACAAAAGGCAAATCTATGGCTTCCGTAAATGGTAGAGTTTGATTCTTTTGTTGGAAGTTAATAAAAACTTTATAAAGAATTTAAAACAACAACAATGACAAGTGTCTGGACCTTAAGTATACTTCTTGACTAGAAGATTCTTAAGGGCTATTATGGAAATTAAGGATGCTGTGAACAAACATCAAAAATTTTTATCTCAATATCTATTATGGGAACTTCCATGATTTCCTATGAACCACACCTTAAGGTGCCCCTCACACTACATTATGGAATGGATGCTTTATGGCTTTGATACTGGGGGAATTTTGGTAAGTATAAAAATATTCTATAAACTACACAAGGTTATGCAAATATTTGTTGTCCTTGCTGCTAGTGTTCTTAGATGTACTTAGATGTCAATAGTGGAATTAAAGTCATCTAGAGGAGAATTGGAGTCCCTTTGCCCCAACCCTTCTCACAGATTAGCCATAACATAACATCTTTGAGGGGAATATTGTGTTAACTACATATCTCTTTCTTTTTAAACTTTCAGCTTGTTTGTATCCTCCCAAAATCTACAAGTTGAAGCCCTAGTGCCTAATGTGACGGTTTGTGGAGGTGGAGCCTTTCAGAGGTAATTAGGTCATACGTGTGGAGCCCTTATAAGAGACATGAGAGAGAAAACTATCTTTCTCCAGCATGTGAAGGTTTGGCAAGAAGGCATCTGTATACAAATCAGAAAGAGGGTCCTCACCATGAACCAACTCATATGGCACCTTGACCTTGGAGTTCTCAGCATCCAGAACTGTAAGGAATAAGTATCTGTTCTTTAAACCACCCAGTCTATGATGTTTGTTATGGCAACACAAACTAAGACACAGCTCAAAAAAAATTGGGGGAAGCTTTAGCTTAAGTTCTTCCTTTCATTACAACTGAAGTAATGAGAATTCAGTGATAAAATGATGGACAGGGTAACTAAATTCGTTAACCCATCTCTATCTGCACCTTAGAAATGATAATATTGACCCCTTAATTCTTTCCAGTTATCCTGTCAAGAACGACAGAGAGATTAAATCAATTTAAGACATTTAACACCTAACACAATTTGTCCCTGTTCCCATTTCTTAGTAAGCATGGAGGATAAGGAATTGATGAGAACATCGCACAAATGTTTAAACATGCTAGAGTAGACCTTGCTCTGGTGTGGCATGGGCCAAAGTCCGCTGCAGAAAATATTGAATTGAAAAGTTTTACACATCAAAATGTTTTTCAGTGTCAAACTTGGGGTCAGCAGCAATTGACACACTATCCCTAACAAAACTAAAACTTGGCACAGTCCCTTAAAGTTCATTATTAGAAGATTAGGACTTCCCTGGTGGTCCAGTGGTTAAGACTCACGCTCCCAATGCAGGGGTTCAGCTTCGATCCCTGGTCAGGGAACTAGATCCTGCATGTCACAACTATGAGCCTGCATGCTGCAACTCAAAAAGATCCCACATGCCACAACTAAAGATCCCACATGCCACAGCTAAAAGATCCCGCTTGCCACAACAAAGATCTCACATGCGGCAACGAAGATCCTGCATGCTGCAACTAAGACCCAGTGCAGCCAAATAAATAAATAAATAAATATTTTTTTTAAAAAAAGAAGATTAAAGAATCATGTTACCTAATGTTTCATACAAAGAAAAAAATCTTAAAATGTGTTCATCCAGTCTATATGCAAATGGCAACAATGATAGAAATCTCATTAAAAATCCCTAATATTCTTTTATTAAAAGCTCAACATTCCACCCCACAATAAAAACACCCAACAAACTGGGAATAGAAGGGAACTTTCTTGGACTGATAAAAAGAATCTAAGAAAAATCCACAGATAACATCATACTTAATGGGAGAAAGAGTGGGTGCTTTCCCCCTAAATCAGGAACAAGAAAATGATGTCCACTCTTGCCACATCTATTCAACATTATAATGGAGGTTCTGGACAAGGCAATTTACCAATTGAAAGAAATAAAATGTATACAAACCGGAAAGGAATGAGTAAAATTATCTCTATTCTCAGATGGCATAATCTGAAAGGAATCTGTTGAAAAAAACTATTGGAACAAATAAGCAAGTTCAGCAAGATTGCAAGGTACAAGATCAATATACAAAAATCACTTTCAATAAACACTCTGAAAATGGAATTAAGAAAACAGTTCCATTGTCAATAAGCATGTAAAAGAATAATATACTTAACTACAAAACATTCTTAAAATAAAGAAGATCTAAGTAAGTTGAAAAACACCCAATATTCATGGATCAGAAGACCCAACATTGTTAAGATGGCAATACTCCCGCAATTTATCTATAGATTCAATACAGTCTCTATCAGAATCCCAGCTTATTTCCTTGTAGAAAATTACAAGCTGATTATAAAATTCATATGGAATTTCGAGGGGCCCAGAATAGCCAAAACAACTCTAAAAAGAAGAACAAATTAGTTGGACTCACACTTCCTGATTTCAAGACTTACTACAAAGCCACAGTAATCAAGATAGTGTGTTACCAACACAAAGATAGACATGATAGATAAATGGAATAGAACCAAGTATCCAAAAATACATTCATGCATCTATGTTCAACTGATTTTTAACAAGGGTGTCAAGACTACTGAACGGGGAAAGAATGGTGTTTTCAACAAATTGTTCTGGAAAAACTGGATTCAAAAGAATGTAGTTGAAACCTCACTTCACACTATATGCAAAAAATAACTCAAAATGGATCAAGTGTAAGAGCTTTCTATGGTCTGAATGTGTTCCTCCAAAATTAATATGTTGAAATCCTAAGTCCCAAATATCATGGTATTAGAAAGTGGGAACTAGGAGGTACTTAGGTCATGAGGGTGGAGTCCTCATGAATAGATTAGCACCCTTATAAAAGAGGCTCCAGAAAGATCCTTAACTCTTTTCACCATGTGAGGACACAGCAAGAAGGTGCAGGCTATGAACTAAAGAGAGAGCATTCACGCAGTCATGCTGGCACCTTGATCTTGGACTTTCCGGCCTTTAGAACTGTGAGAAATAAATGTTTATATGCTAGCCACTCTGTGCTATTTTGTTATAGCAAACTGAATAGAGTAAGACAGGGCTAAAACTATATATTCTTAGAAGAAAACATATGGTACATCTTCATGATCCTGTGTTTGGCATAGGAGTATTTTATATAATACCAAAGCATTAGCAGCAACAAAAAACATAGGTAAAATGGACTTTATCGAAATTTAAAAATTTTTGCTTCACAGCAAAGACTATCAAGAAAGTGCAAACACAGGACTTCCCTGGTGGTCCAGTGGTAAAGAATCTGCTTTCCAATGCAGGGGAGAGGGTTTCATCCCTGGTCAGGGAACTAAGATCCCACATGCCACAGGGCAACTAAGCCCGCACACCTCAACTAGAGACCCCATGTGCTCTGTAACCTGGGCACCACAACTACAGAGCCCACACACTCTTAAGCCCACACACCACAACTAGAGAGAGAAAAGCTGCATGCAACAACGAGAGAGAAGCCCGCACACCACAACGAAGATCTCACGTGTGACAACTAAGACCCAACACATCCAAAAATTTAAATAAATAAATAAATGTAAAAATTTTTTTAGAAAGTAGGATAGACTATTCTCTATTTTAAAAAAAAGAGGAGGAGCTTCAAGATGGCAGAAGAGTAAGACGTGGAGATCACCTTCCTCCCCACAAACACATCAGAAATACATCTACATGTGGAACAACTCCTACAGAACACCTACAGAACGCTGGCAGAAGACCTCAGACCTCCCCAAAGGCAAGAAACTCCCCACGTACCTGGGGAGGGCAAAAGAAAAAAGAAAAAACAGAGACAAAAGAATAGGGATGGGACCTGTACCAGTGGGAGGGACCTGTGAAGGAGGAAAGGTTTCCACACACTAGGAAGGCCCATAGCGGGAGGAGACTGCGGGTGCCAGGGGGGGAAGCTTTGGAGCCACGGAGGAGAGCGCAGCAACAGGGGTGCGGAGGGAAAAGCAGAGAGATTCCCACACAGAGGATCAGTGCCAACCAGCACTCACCACACGAGAGGCTTCTCTGCTCACCTGCCGGGACGGGTTGGGGCTGGGAGCTGAGGGTCCAGCTTCAGTCAGATCCCAGGGAGAGGCCTGGGTTTGGCTGCATGAACACAGCCTGCAGGGGGCTAGTGCACCACATCTAGCTGGAGGGAGTCCGGGAAAAGGTCTGGAGCTGCCGAAGAGGCAAGAGACGTTTCCTTGCCTCTTTGTTTGGTGGAGTGTGAGGAGAGGGGATTTAGAGCACTGCTTAAAGGAGCTCCAGAGATAGGCGAGATCCACGGCTATCAGCACGGACCACAGAGATGGGCATGAGAGGCTAACGCTGCTGCTGACGCCACCAAGAAGCCTGTGAGCGAGCACAGGTCACTCTCCACACCTCCCCTCCTGTGAGCGTGTGCAGCCGGCCACGGCCAGGGTCCCGTGATCCAGGGACAACTTCCCCGGGAGAACGCACGGCACGCCTCAGGCTGCTGCAACGTCACACCGGCCTCTGCCACCACAGGCTCGCTGCGTACTCCAGACCCCACCCTCCCCCTGGCCTGAGTGAGCCAGAGCCCCTGAAGCAGCTGCTCCTTTAACCCCGGCCTGTCTGACAGAAGAACAGATGCCCTCAGGCGACCTACACGCAGAGACGGGGCCAATCCAAAGCTGAACCCCGGGAGCTGTGTGAACAAAGAAGCGAAAGGGAAATTTCTCCCAGTAGCCTCAGGAGCAGCAGATTAAATCTCCACAATCAACTTGATATACCCTGCATCTGTGGAATACCTTAATAGACAACGAATCATCCCAAATTCAGGAGGTGGACTTTGGGGAGCAACGATATATATTTTATTTTCCTTTTTTCATTTTTTGTGAGTGTGTATGTGTATGCTTCTGTGTGTAATTTTGTCTGTATAGCTTTGCTTTTACCATTTATCCTAGGGTTCTATCTGTCCGTTTTTTGTTTGTTTGTTTTTTAGTATAGTTGTTAGCGCTTGTTATCATTGGTGGATTAGTTTTTTGGTTTGGTTGCTCTCTTCTTTCTTTCTTTTATTTTTATAACTTAAAAATCATTTTTTAATAATTGTTTTTTATTTTTTGTTTTAGTAATTTTATTTTATTTTATTTTATCTTCTTTCTTTCTTTTTTTTTTCTGTTTTCTTCTGAGCTGTGTGGATGACAGGCTCTTGATGCTCCAGCCAGGCGTCAGGGCTGTGCCTCTGAGGTGGGAGAGCCAAGTTCAGGACATTAGTCCACAAGAAACCTCCCAGGTCCACGTAATATCAAATGGAGAAAATCTCCCAGAGATCTCCGTCTCAACACCAAGACCCAGCTCCACTCAATGACCAGCAAGCTCCAGTGCTGGACACCCTATGCCAAACAACTAGCAAGACAGGAACACAAGCCCACCCACTAGGAGACAGGATGCCTAAAATCATAATAAAGTCAAACACACCCCAAAACACACCACCAGATATGGACCTGCCCACCAGAAAGACAATAACCAGCAGCATCCACCAGAACACAGGCACTAGTTCCCTCCACCAGGAAGCCTACACAACCGACTGAACCAACCTTAGCTACTGGGAGCAGACACCAAAAACAATGGGAATGACGAACGTGCAGCCTGCGAAAAGGAGACCCCAAACACAGTAAGTTAAGCAAAATGAGAAGACAGAGAAACACAAAGCAGATGAAGGAGCAAGGCAAAAACCCACCAGATCTAATAAATGAAGAGGAAATAGGCAGTCTACCTGGAAAAGATTTCAGAGAAATGATAGTAAAAACTATCCAAAGTCTTAGAAATAGAATGGAGAAAATAAAAGAAACGTTTAACAAGGACCTAGAAGAACTAAAGAGCAAACAAAGAATGATGAAAAACACAATAAATGAAATTAAAAATTCTCTAGAAGGGATCAATAGCAGAATAACTGAGGGATATTAACTAGAAGAATAATAGAGGGATAATAAGTAGAAGAAGGGATAAGTGAACTGGAAGATAAAAGAGTGGAAATAACTACTGCAGAGCAGAATAAAGAAAAAAAATGAAAAGAATTGAGGACAGTCTCAGAGACCTCTAGGACAACATTAAAGGCACGAATATTCAAATTATAGGGGTCCCAGAAGAAGAAGAGAAAAAGAAAGGGACTGAGAAAATATGTAAAGAGATTATAGTTGAAAACTTTCCTAATATGGGAAATGAAATAGTTAATCAAGTCCAGGAAGTGAAGAGAGTCCCATAGAGGATAAATCCAAGGAGAAACATGCCAAGACACATATTAATCAAACTATCTAAAATTAAATACAAAGAAAAAATATTAAAAGCAGCAAGGGAAAAACAACAAATAACATACAAGGGAATCCTCATAAGGTTAACAGCTGATCTTTCAGCAGAAACTCTTCAAGCCAGAGGGAGTGGCAGGACATATTTAAAGTGATGAAGGAGAAAAACCTACAACCGAGATTACTCTACTGAGTAAGAATCTCATTCAGATTTCACGGGGAAATTAAAACATTTACAGACAAGCAAAAGCTAAGAGAATTCAGCACCACCAAACCATCTTTACACCATATGCTAAAGGAACTTCTCTAGGCACAAAACACAAGAGAAGGAAAAGACCTACAATAATAAACAAAAAACAATTGAGAAAATCTTAATAGCAACATACATATCGATAACTACCTTAAATGAAAATGGATTAACGGCTGCAACCAAAAGACATAGACTGGCTGAATGGATACAAAAACAAGACCCGTATATATGCTGTCTACAAGAGACCCACTTCAGACCTAGGGACACATACAGACTGAAATTGAGGGGATGGAAAAAGATATTCCATGCAAATGAAAAGCAAAGAAAACTGGAGTAACAATTCTCATATCAGAAAAAATCGACTTTAAAACAAAGACTATTACAAGAGACAAAGAAGGACACTACATAATGATCAAGGGATCAATCCAAGAAGAAGATATAACAATTGTAAATATTTATGCACCCAACATAGGGTCACTTCAATACATAAGGCAAATACTAACAGCCATTAAAGGGAAAATCGACAGTAGCACAATCATAGCAGGCGACTTTAACACCCCACTTTCACCAATGGACAGATCATCCAAAATGAAAATAAATAAGGAAACACAAGCTTTAAATGACACATTAAAAAAGATGAACTTAATTAATATTTATAGGACATGCAATCCAAAAACAATAGAATACACTTTCTTCTCAAGTGCTTATGGAATATTCTCCAAGAGAGATCATATCTTGGGTCACAAATCAAGCCTTGGTAAATTTAAGAAAATTGAAATTGTATCAGGTACCTTTTCTGACCACAGCGCTATGAGACTAGATATCAATTACAGGAAATAATCTGTGAAAAATACAAACACATGGACGCTAAACAATACACTACTTAATAACCAAGAGATCACTGAAGAAATCAAAGAGGAAATCAAAAAATACCTAGAAACAAATGACAATGAAAACATGACAACCCAAAACCTATGGGATGCAGCAAAAGCAGTTCTAAGTGGGAAGTTTATAGCAACACAATCCTACCTTAAGAAACAAGAAACATCTCAAATAAACAACCTAACCTTACACCTAAAGCAATTAGAGAAAGAAGAACAAAAAGCCCCAAAGTTAGCAAAAGGAAAGAAATCATAAAGATCAGATCAGAAATAAATGAAAAAGAAATGAAGGAAACTATAGCAAAGATCATTAAAACTAAAAGCTGGTTCTTTGAGAAACTAAACAAAATTGATAAACCATTAACCAGACACATAAAGAAAAAAAGAGAGAAAACTCAAATCAATAGAATTAGAAATGAAAAAGGAGAAGTAACAACTGACACTGCAGAAATATAAAGGACCATGAGAGATTACTAGAAGCAACTATATGCCAATAAAATGGACAACCTGGAAGAAATGGACAAATTCTTAGAAATGCACAACTTTTGAGACGGAACCAGGAAGAAATAGAAAATATGAAAAAACTAATCACAAGCACTGAAAATGAAATTGTAATTAAAAATCTTCCAAAAAACAAAAGGCCAGGCCCAGATGGCTTCACAGGTGAATTCTATCAAACATTTAGAGAAGAGCTAACACCTATCCTTCTCAAAGTCTTCCAAAATATAGCAGAGGGAGGAACACTCCCAAACTCGTTCTACAAGGCCACCATCACCCTGATACCAAAACCAGACAAAGATGTCACAAAGAAAGAGAACTACAGGCCAATATCACTGATGAACATAGATGCAAAATATCCTCAACAAAATACTGGCAAACAGAATCCAACAGCACATTAAAAGGATCATACACCATGATCAAGTGGGGTTTTTCCCAGGAATGCAAGTATTCTTCAATATACTCAAATCAATCAATGTGATACACCATATTAACAAATTGAAGAATAAAAACCATATGATCATCTCAATAGATGCAGAAAAAGCTTTTGACAAAATTCAACACCCATTTATAATAAAAACTCTCCAGAAAGTGGGCATAGAGGGAACCTACCTCAACATAATAAAGGTCATATACGACAAACCCACGGCAAACATCATTCTCAATGGTGAAAAACTGAAAGCATTTCCTCTAAGATCAGGAACGAGACAATGATGTCCACTCTCACCACTATTATTCAACATAGTTTTGGAAGTCCTAGCCACGGCAATCAGAGAAGAAAAAGAAATAAAAGGAATACAAATTGGAAAAGAAGAAGTAAAACTGTCACTGTTTGCAGAGGACATGATACTATACATAGAGAATCCTAAAGATGCCACCAGAAAACTACTAGAGCTAATCAATGAATTTGGTAAAGTTGCAGGGTACAAAATTAATGCACAGAAATCTCCTGCATTCCTATACACTAATGATGAAAAATCTGAAAGAGAAATTATGGAAACACTCCCATTTACCATTGCAACAAAAAGAATAAAATACCTAGGAATAAACCTACCTAGGGCGACAAAAGACCTGTATGCAGAAAACTATAAGACACTGATGAAAGAAATTAAAGATGATACCAACAGATGGAGAGATATACCATGTTCTTGGATTGGAAGAATCAATAGTGTGAAAATGACTATACTACCCAAAGCAATCTACAGATTCAATGCAATCCCTATCAAATTACCAATGGCATTTTTTACAGAACTAGAACAAATCATCTTAAAATTTGTATGGAGACACAAAAGAACCCAAAGAGCCAAAGCAGTCTTGAGGGAAAAAAACAGAGCTGGAGGAATCAGACTCCCTGACTTCAGACTATACTACAAAGCTACAGTAATCAAGACAATATGGTACTGGCACAAAAACAGAAACAGATCAAGGGAACAAGATAGAAAGCCCAGAGATAAACCCACACACCTATGGTCAACTAATCTATGACAAAGGAGGCAAAGATATACAATGGAGAAGAGACAGTCTCTTCAATAAGTGGTGCTGGGTAAACTGGACAGCTACATGTAAAAGAATGAAATTGGAACACTTCCTAACACCATACACAAAAATAAACTCAAAATGGATTTGAGACCTAAATTTAAGACTGGACACTGTAAAACACTTAGAGGAAAACATAGGAAGAACACGCTTTGACATAAATCACAGCAAGATCTTTTTTGATCCACCTCCTAGAGTAATGGAAATAAAAAACAAAAATAAACAAATGGGACCTAATGAAACTTCAAAGCTTTTGCACAGCAAAGGAAACCATAAACAAGATGAAAAGACAACCCTCAGAATGGGAGAAAATATCTGCAAATGAATCAACGGACAAAGGATTAATCTCCAAGATACATAAATAGCTCATGCAGCTCAACATTAAAGAAACAAACACCCCAACCCAAAAATGTGTAGAAGACCTAAATAGACATTTCTCCAAAGAAGACATATAGATGGCCAAGAAGCACATGAAAAGCTGCTCAACACCACTAATTATTAGAGAAATGCAAATCAAAACTACAATGAGTTATCACCTCACACCAGTTAGAATGGGCATCATCAGAAAATCTACAAACAATAAATGCTGGAGAGGGTGTGGAGAAAAGGGAACCCTCTTGCACTGCTGGTGGGAATGTAAATTGATACAGCCACTATGGAGAACAGTATGGAGCTTCCTTAAAAAACTAAAAATAGAATTATCATATGATCCAGCAATCCCACTACTGGACATATACCCCAAGAAAACCATAATTCTAAAAGACACATGCACCCCAACGTTCATTGCAGCACTATTTACAATAGCCAGGTCATGGAAGCAACCTAAATGCCCACCGACAGATGAATGGATAAAGAAGATGTGGTACATATATACAATGGAATATTACTCAGCCATAAAATGGAACGAAATTGAGTCATTTGTTGAGACGTGGATGGATCTAGAGACTGTCATACAGAGTGAAGTAAGTCAGAAAGAGAAAAACAAATATCGTATATTAACGCGTGTATGTGGAACCTAGAAAAATGGTACAGATGAACCGGTTTGCAGGGCAGAAGTTGAGACACAGATGTAGAGGACAAACGTATGGACACCAAGGGGGGAAAACCGAGGTGGGGTGGGGATGTTGGTGTGCTGAATTGGTGATTGGGATTGACATGTATACACTGATGTGTATAAAATTGATGACTATTAAGAACCTGCAGTATAAACAAACAAACAAAAAACAAAAAAGAATTTCCATAATACTAATTGCCTTTTGTTAAGTGTTTCTTATGTTCTAGGCACACTGCTTATCACTTTCCATATAAACTGTTTTATCTCCTTAAGCCCATTTCTTAATCTACAAAATTATTATGTGTTTCATAGGTCTATTGTAAAGGTAAATGAGCTAATTTATATATCTATGGATATATATCCCCCCCCAAAAAAAACAGATAAGGCACACTGTATTCTACCTGAAATTTAGACCTAATCCTGAGATCTATAGGCTTGTTCTGATTCTATTTAAACCCTTAAAATAATTCCATGGATTTGCATATTTCTTTATCTTCAAGTGTCTTTCATACTCAGTATATAATTTGGTTCTTACAATGCCCATATGCAGTACTTAGAGTGGGGATTATTGTTCACTATTTCACAAACAGGAAGAGGTTAATAGACATACTACAATAATAAGGCAAGTTTGTGACATAGCCAAGACTAGAACCCAGATCTCCCCACAGGGTATTTGCATTTTTTATATTGGGGTCATTTATGATAAAGTCTCATATTCTAAAATTTGTGTCATTTAAATGAGCACATTTGGTACAACTCTCTTGTGTGAAACTCATAAAAAGTTTTTGAAATTAAATCCCACTGCTTGGCTTCTGTTCATACAGAACATTTTTTTCTTGTTTTTAAGCCTTCAAAGTTTCTCCACTCTCTTCTTGAGGAAGAGTTCTACATTTTCCCCATTGTTTACAATTAGTATGTCATCATATAGCTGGAAGTTTCAGGTGAAGTTAACTGCCATGTCTGCCAACTTCTTAACAATGCCCAGTGTGGCATCTTTGGGGGTTTGTAAGAAATAATTTTTAATTGCTCAACTTTGAACAATGCACTGAGGCTAATCATGCCTCCTGAGCCTGGACAAACCTCCAGACTCAAAGCTGTTAGAAGCGTTCTGTAAGTTCCTTTATAAACCATTCAAAAGTTAAAACCCTAGACCCTTAGTAGTCACACCATAGCCCTTTTCTTTAATATGTTTCAAATGGAAAATATTTGAATTTGGAGGGAAAGAATGATTTTACAGTATTTAGTCTGAACCACCTCTAGAAGGAGGCATTCATTGATTCATTCTTTATTTCAACAAATATTTATGGGGTACCTGCTGTACCCTAGGCACTGCTGGACCTGGAATAAAGCATTTAATAATCTTACTGCATTTTATATTAATTAGGGTTCCCTTCCTTTATTCTAAACTTACAGCTTATATTGTTACCAATGTATTGTCATAGGCAAGATGGGACATTTGTCTCAAACCTTACTTTATTTTTTCAATCTGGTATTCACAGATATTTTCAAAGTTAATAAGGCAGTGTTGTGGGTTCCCTTTAGTGATCATTCATTAAGGTGTTTTTCTTATATTTCTTCTTTTACTGATTCCTAGTTTTCAAAGGCCAGTTCTTACCTTTGTATTTGACAGCAAGGGCCACATACAGAGACGCACTTGGGTACTGTGCAATTACAGGAAATAAATATTTAGTGTGAATTTTTAAAAAAGAAAAAGACGTGTTCTGTTTGTCTGGGATCAACCTCAAAGAATCACAGGTGGGAAGAACATTTTTCCAATTGAAGATGAGCACATCATATTTCAATGTTAAGACAAATTTCCTTATAAATCTGTTTAAAGACTATTATGAGATATTTGGCTAATCAGTCCTCTCCGGAACCTCATCTCCCTTTTTTTCTGCTAACACATGGTTCAGGTCTACCTCGTAACATAAAGGAAAAGGAGAAGGCAGAATTGTTACTTGCTAAATGAAGATTATAATTTTGTGCATAATTCCAGACAGGTACCCAAGGACTATGATGACAAATTGCTTATACTACAGTTAGCCCTTTGGAAACCACTACACACTCTTTCTTTTGCTCATCCTCTGATTAAGGATCTTTCAAGAGTGCATCAGAAGCAGAGTTACTGAAGAGGTCTTCTACTAGTCACAATCTTTCCGAAACAGAGAAATGTATTCCCACCAGCTTAGTCCCCAACCCCTGCCTCTTTCCCTTTGCCCACAGTAACTCCTGCTGTTCAGCCTTCAAAGGGCTTCATTAGACTGTTAGGATACCTCCCTACACTAAGCTACAGAATCCACAAATATTTCCTTTTTTTACCTTAACCCAGATCTTTCCTGACACCATTTTACTAGGACTTAACATAACTTCCTTAGCTGTCTTCCATATACAGGAAAGATATTTATCACCCACTATCAAAAAAGAATGCTTTGAATAGGAACAGTTTCTCTAGAACCAAGAATGTCATAACTGGAATGGGTCTTAGAAATGTTCTGTACAGTAAAAAAAAAAAAAAAAAAAAAAAAAAAACTGAGCCCCAGAAAGTTGAAGTGACTTGCCCAAGGTCAGGCAGCTTGTAAGGTGTCCACTCTCTCGTTAGGTCCTCCCTTTTAACCAATTTGAGAAATGACACATTAAGGATGCATTCAGTGGTTATAAGGCTGACTGAAGTTAAGTACTCTCATAAGAACTCATTCTTTATCCTAAATATTACTGTTTTCTAATTGGCAGGGAAACAAGCTCCAGCTAAAGATAGATGTCTTAATAAAGTGGTAACAATATCATGTCACTCTGAGTTACCCAAAGACCCGGACAAAATCCTGCTCAGTACCAGCTTTGATACATTTGCCCTCAAAGCAAGCATCAAGCAAAAGACCATATGGATAATTTCTAAAAGTCAGTGATCTGGAAGTAATAAATCCTTAGTTTTCTATCCATCTCTGTCTCTAATTAATTGTGTGACCTTTAGTCAATTCACTTCATTGCTTTAGGCTACAATTTTCTCATTTATAAAATATAGGAACCAATTTATGTGAATGTATTTGGAGAAGCAAAAATAGCTAACAATTCTAATATTTATTGAAACTTACGATATGCCAGGCACTCTTACAAGCATATCCATGTATTTACTCATTTCCTATAAAAAGGAAAATTAGGCTCAGATTATTTGGATTACTTGAACAAGGTCACATAGTTAGCAAGCCCCTGGGTACACAGCCGTAACCACTACCACAGACTGCTTCCCACTACCCTATTATCTACTGGCACTACCCTAAAAAGTCCTAAAGAAGTAGAAAAACAAGTATCTGGCTTCTGGTTACCTATGATATAGCTGAAGAATCAGATAACATAGAGAACCATGTAACAAAATAGATAACAAAAGAGCCAAAAACTAGGTTTAGTGTTGAAAGATGGATTAGGTACTATTTTGCTTTCCAAGTTGGTATAACATCAGGATCATTGGTGTAGAAGGAGTAGGGGTGAGCACTCATGGAGCAATGAAGAAAGTAACCAGACTTAAGTGGAGAGAACTTGTTGAGCAGTCGTAGGAGACAGAGGTGGATGTGGGAATCAATAACAAATACCACCAAGTAGCTTGTCTGCATAGCACTTACCACAGGTGCGTATTTATATTCTTGATAGTTTGGTTAATGTCAGTTTTCTCTACCAGACAGTAAGCTCCATGAAAGTGGGAACTGTGCCAGAATTTTTTTTTTTTGCTCCGTTGTATCCTCAATGCAAAGCACATTGCCTAACACACAGTGGGTACTCATTAAGTATTTGTAGAATAAATATATTAATGTGTAAATGCGCGAACAAATGAATGTTAAATGATAGATGAGGAACTGCCACAGTTGGCCTCGCATGTCAGATGAAGGAATACAAACTTGATACAGTTGAAAAAAAGCTCCCATGGAAGCTCTTTGAGCAGGCTGGGGTGGTGGAAGTGGGAATGGAAAGGCAAACATAAGGGCTATTTCAACGTGGGAATCAATAACACATGCACTCTCTGTTGTGCACTCTCTATCCCAGCTGTCCCCTGATAGACATTTCTCTACCAGCTGCAGGCTCTGTCACGACACCAATTTAATACTGAAAGAATGTGAAGAGACTATGGACCAAAATAAAAAAGAATTATTTCTTAGTTCTCTGGAAAGCCCAACAGTGGTATACAGAAGTCTCATGGTCTCAAAAGTCTCCTTTCTCTTTCTTTATTTGTTTTCCCTACACAAAATACTACTTTTTTTTCAAAGAGCTCTGGTTTGGCAAAATTTAATTGCCTGTTTGGGATGAGGTCCCTGAAGCTCTCACAAGCTAATTATTTCTTTCTGCTGAAGACCAGAAACTTTGAACTGTACTCGTGAGATAAATGGTCTGGTAGCACTTTGGAACTTCAAGTTATTTAAGTTACTGAGCAGCTCATCAACTTTCTCCCTGCATCTGGAATTGAATCTGGAAGAGAATCAGACCCCAGACATCATAAGTATGCTGATGATGTAGGATTTATAGATTTAGTTCAGAGCAAAGTATGCTCCCAGAGATAGAGCTCTGGTGACAGCTTCCGGGTAAACATATATCGATGGATTCTTAACCTAGACCAAGAGAAGGGGAGGAACGGCACAATTTCTAAAAACCAAACTGCTCAATGAAAGGCAGGTTCTGGTAGTTATATTTTCTGGTTAAGTGAGGGGTAACCAAACAGCTTTGCGCTTCAACTCCAGTTTAATGCTTTTGAAGTGCCTGAGTCTATTGTCCAGCCTTAGTGGGTAGAGTAACTGTCATTAGATCTTTTTGCTGACCGAGGGATGCTCAGGACCTTGGAGTCTTCAGGTTGTACACTTTCACACTCTGGCACTGAAAATAGGTAGTGGAGAAAGAGTAGGAAACTGGGTAGGGTATACACAGATCCCAGGACACTTCCTTGAAATCATCCAATTTAGTTTAAAGCCCTGGCTGCAGCATGTTTTATTATCATTTCCCTCTTTTTAAAGAAAGTGCCAATTTGGTTTAATTGTGTTCCAGTTCATCAAGATAAGATAATAGATAGATAAATATTGCCAAGAGGCAAAAGATGTCTAATCTAGCAGGTCGAAAATTGAAATAACCTAAGGGTCTTGATGCAAAGTATTCAAATGACCTCAATCGTCCTTGCTATAACTTTTCTAGGGAAGATAGAACAAAGATGTACATGAGTCAAAGGTCAGTGAAAGAAATGTTTGCCTAAGAAATTAAATAATTTAATCAGATACCATCACCAAGGGTTGCACATTAAAGTTTCTGGCAATTGTAATTTGCTCTAATCAAAAAAATATTTTTTTTCTTCAGAGGTTTCCAGGCCTTTGAGAGTTTGAGAAGCTGGGAAGGCTTTTGAAATCTCACCAGGAGAGTTTGCACGGAGATCGTCATGTTCCAAACCTGACAACTGTTGGAAACTTGATATTTTCAGCAGTCACATTCTGCTCCACCTACTGGTACTTGAGAGGAACCTCCAATGGTAAGTCAGTAACAGGAAAATGCTCCAGTTTCTTTCATTCCCCCTCCCACTTTTTTTTTAACCTCTAACCATTTATCAGACATGGGCGACCTCCAGGAAGGCAAGAGGGCAGCTGTTAGTTGAAAGAAAAGTTAGGCTATATAAATAATTGCAGGCAACAAGACTAAGATGGGAAACATTCTAAGCCCAGTTTTCCAGGAATCTTTTAACGATAATTTTAGGATGAGACAATCAGCACTGCCTTGGAGAGCAGGGCCCAGACTAAATGATAAATAAGTCCCTCAGTTTAGATGCTGAGTAGCCTTTAAGTGTGAAAGGGAAGTTGTCATCAATTTTAATTCCATAGGTTCAGACACAGTACTAATGGAGGCAAGGTCATGGGTTTGATCCCAATCTCTATCAGTAAGCTTAACACCATTAAAAACAAGTCTTCCCGCAACCATAGACCGATCACCAATTTTTAATCAAATCGCTCATCAATTTATTCAACTAGGCTCATGAAAGACTGAGAGATAGACTCTATAAACAATACCTCAATACTGGAGAAATAAAATACATCCTGCTGGTCATTAAGAATTATAGGTTCATATAAGGAGGGAAAACATTTATTTATCAATATTTAACAGCAAAATCAGTGTGCTTTATAGAGTTCTAGGAGCAACAGAGACTTTTAAATGGCATAATAATCAGCCATCTACTTCTATGCAAAACCAGTTCATCCTCCCATCTGCAGCTTGGTCCATCACCTTTTTAGATATTCTACTGTGAATGGCCAATATATAGGTAATTGGGAGTTAAACATAGACCACAAAGAAGTTTAAGGTATGATTGTACTAATTTAAAATATAACAGGCTTCAGTGCATTGTTTCATATAGCCATGTGACTCTCATCTTTCTGCATTTTCCCTCTGTGGAAATGATTATCTCATTAGGTCTCTCAAGATCTGAGGACACCCCTGTGAAGGCAGGTTATTATCTTCTCCCTCCCTTACATGTGTTTGACACTTCACAAGTGGCATACACTTTCACTTCCATGAATTTACCATTCTCATGTACTTAGCCTGTCTGAGAGGCTGAACAAAGTAGAGAACTAGACACAGGGACAGATTACTTGGACTCCAGGACAGGGAAGTGGGAGAATTGTAGAATCTTCTTTGCTAAAGACTTTTAAGGACAAGCCAGTCTCCCATTTCAAAGATGGTTAGAGAAACTTCATCCCTTAGTAAACCCTTTCTGTAGCCCACATGAATTTCCAACAATGGAGGAAAATGTAGTAGATTCCTCATATTCTGAGGTGTGTTAAGTTTTGTTTTGTCTTCCTTTTAATTGACGGAAATCAGAGAATCCTAGCATGTTAGAGCTAGAAGGGCTCTTAGAGATCACTTAGTTTAACTAGATTGCAAATAAAAATCTAAGCCAATGAGGGGAAGAAACTTACCCAGAGAAATAGCCAGTGAGTAGCAGAAGCTTCAAGGAAGGGATTAGAAGAAAAGGGAGAGTTAATCTCATGAAGGAGCACATACACATTAGGAGGTGCTTGCCATATAAACAGCAATATCTAGGGAAGAGGCAGATGGAAAAAGCGAGGCAGTCTTTCAATGTGGAAAAGCTAAAGAGTTCCATTCACACATTCATTCAGCAAATAATTCTTAAGCACCTTCCATGCACCAGGCACCATTCTAGGTTTTGGGCATACAGCAGTGACTTCACTGAGTATGCATTCTAGTTGAGAGAAACAATCAATAAACATAATTAATAGATAAAATATACAAGATGCTAGAAATAATAATTCTAAAGAGAATTGGAAAGGGGAACATAAAATGCCAGGGGCTAGAGATGAGCTTTTAGACAGGGTGGCCAAAGAAGAACTGACTAAAAAATGCATTGTGAGTAAAGACCTGAGAGAAGTGAGAAGGTAAGCCATACAAGGATCTTGGTTTCAGAAATATGGAGCAGCAAGATCAAAGAGATCAAAGGCTCTGAGAAAGGGATGTGCCATGAGTGTTTAAGGAACAGTGAAGAGGCCAGTGTGACTAGAACAAAGTGAGCAAGGAAAAGAGTAGTAGGAACAGAGGTCAGAGAGGTAAAGGGGAGGCAAACCATGTAGTGCCTGATAGGTCATAGTAAGGAGGTTGGTGTTTAATTAGGTTGAAATGAGAAGCTATTGAAATTTTTTAATGGAAGAGTAACCTGACCTGACTTACAATATAACTGAATCATTTGAACTGAATGGAGGCAAAGCCAGAAACAGGGAAACCAATAAGGAAGTTATTGACAAAATCCAGGTGAATAATGACAATGACTTGGAATAAAGGATGGCAGTGCAGGTGGCAAGAGGAGTAGTTAGATTCTGAATAATATCTGTAACAGCCCAGGACTTTATACGTTCATTTATTCATTCGATATCAGTTCCTTATGATGCCCCAGGCACTGTTCTAGATACTAGGGATAAGCCAGTAAACAAAGCAGACAAGGTTCTGTTCTCAATAAATTTACATTCGAGTGGGAGACAAGTAATCGAGTGATACAGGAGTCCCCAACCCCTGGGCTGTGGACCGGTACCGGTCTGCCGGCCTGCTAGGAACCGGGCCACAGGGCAGGAGGTGAGCGGCGGGCGAGCAAGTGAAGCTTCATTTGCGGCTCCCCATTGCTCCCCATCGCTCGAATTACCGCCTGAACCTTCGCTCGCATTACTGCCTGAACCATCCCCCCGCACACCCCGCCCCGTCCGTGGAAAAACTGTCTTCCAGGAAACCGGTCCCTGGTGTCAAAAAGGTTGGGGACCGCTGAAGTAATAAACAATCAAATCATTAATGTAGTTTCAAATATTGGAATGTGCTATAGGGAAAATTAAGCAGCGTGAGGGAAAAGAGAGTGATGAGGGTGAGAAGAGAGTGACTTTTCAGGTAGGCTGTTTACTCCTTACCACTCATACTTTTAGAAACATCACATTAGATTTTCACATTGCTAACTGGGGCTCAGCAATCACAACACGGAAAACACCAGAGAACCTGGAATTGTAACTCCAACCACAGACATTAGCAGAGGGTTTTCATAGACATTAAGGGTTCCATGACATACTATATTTACATAATATCAGTTCAGATCAAAGAAATACTTGGGGACTTCCCTGGTGGTAGTAGTTAAGAATCCGCCTGCCAATGCAGGTGACATGGGTTCGATCCCTGCTCCAGGAAGATCCCACATGCTGCAGAGCAACTAAGCCTGTGCGCCACAACTACTGAGCCTGTGCTCTAGAGCCCGTGTGCCACAACTACTGAAGCCCACGTGCCTAGAGCCTGTGCTCTGCAACAAGAGAAGCCACCGCAATGAGAAGCTCGCACACCACAATGAGGAGTAGCCCCCGCTAGCCACAACTAGAGAAAGCCCGCGCATAGCAATGAAGACCCAACGCAGCCAAAACTAAATAAATTTATAAAAAAAAAAAAAAGAAATACTTGGCAGGACTCTAGGACAAGCACCGTGGTAGATACTAGCACAATGGGAAAATGGAGGTATGAACAATCTAGGAGTGACAGACAGACACAAGAATAGGCAATATTTTAGCTAAGACTATCAGAAGGTACCCTCTTGGTGGAGATTAGTAACTCAAGCTGAAAGAAGTTCAACCATCTCTATGAATCAGATTTGTCTTGGAAAATGGAGAACAAGTGAGAGAAGCAGGAAGATGCCCTCCTTTTCCTCTCTTCTTACTTGGAAAAAAAATGATACTAAAAAGTATCTGGCAAAAGTGGGTTGCAGAACTTTTCATATAACCATTTCAAAAGGATGGGGAATTTGCTGTTTTCCATGGGAGGGAGTAGATTTTTAGCTTTGCCTCTGTTTCCATTATAGATATCTCATTTGTATTCTTATATCTTTTGAAGAGGACAACGAGAATGATCCTGTACACCCTAGTTACTTCCAACTTTCTCATACCATCCCTCCATCTTTATTCTCATTCTTTCAGGTAAAATTAGGCAACTACATTGGCACCCATCCAATGAATAGTGGCAAGTGGGAAGAATGGCCATGGACAATGCTACAGCAGTATTTGAGTTTCTTCTTATTGGAATCTCTAACTTTCCTGAATGGAGAGTCACATTTTTCACATTGGTGCTGATAACTTACCTCAGAACATTATTGGGGAATGGACTTATCATCTTTCTTATCCACATTGACCCCCACCTCCACACTCCAATGTACTTCTTCCTTAGTAACCTGTCTTTCTTAGACCTTTGCTATGGAACAGTCTCCATGCCCCAGGCCTTGGTGCATTGTTTCTCTACCCATCCCTACCTCTCTTACCCACAACTGTTTGACCCAAATAAGTGTCTCCTTGGTCTTGGCCACAGCAGAGTGCCTCCTGCTGGCTGTCATGGCCTACGATCATGTGGTTGCTATCAGCAATCCCCTGTGCTATTCTGTGGTCATGAATGGCTCAGTGTGTGTTTGGCTGGCTGCTACCTCATGGGGGGCATCATTTGTGCTCACTGCCATGCTCATCTTATCCCTGCAAGTTCATTTCTGTGGGGCTAATGTCATCAACCATTTTGTCTGTGAAATTCTCTCCTTTCTTAAGCTGGCTTGTTCTGATACCAGCCTCAATGAGCTTATGATCTTCATCACAAGTATTTTCCCTGCTCCTACCCTTTGGGTTTGTTCTCCTCTCCTATGTCCGAATTGCCACTGCTGTTCTAAGGCTTCGCTCAGCCCAGGGTAGGCTCAAGGCCTTTTCTACCTGTGGTTCTCATTTGAGTGTGGTGGCAATCTTCTATGGGGCAGCCATTTCCATGTATATGAAACCACAGTCCAAGTCATCCCCTGACAAGGACAAGTTTATCTCAGTGTTTTATGGGGCTTTGACACCCATGCTGAACCCCCTAATATATAGCCTGAGGAATAAGGATGTTAAAGGGGCAATGAGGAAAGTTATGGCAAAAAGGGCATAAGCCTTTTTTGCTTCTAAACTTCTAAAATAACATTCAGCTACATCTTCACTGACGGAAAAAACTGTTTAAAAGTCTGACTTTACCCTTGGTAGAGTAGTAGGTGATCATTATATGAGAAGCTTCAGGAAGTGCTCCCACCCCAAAGTATTATTCTTACTGAGACTTGAATTTCCATTACAGGCATTTTTTTTTTTACTCTTTCTTTACATATAACACATTAGTGGTCGGTCACCCATTAAGTTACTCAACTTCAGGTAAATAAATTTATCAGAACCATTTCCTCACTGACAGAAGAGACCTAAGCAGCAAGAGAATCTCCTATGACTGTTAGCAGGAGGCAAGGCATAACCGAAATTGGAAAATAGGACAAAGAATGGTGTAATAAAAAGCCAGAAGACAAATGTCAGAAATTTTACAACTTTACTGAAGGCAAACCCTGTTGTGAAATCACAATCCCTTACTCTACTTAACCTCAGAATCATGAGAAAATTTTATCATAGACATTTCCTACATTAGTGTAGAGTGTTTCATTTTTTTCTTTTTCTTTTTCTAAACTTCTTGCAAATATATTATTTCATTCTGTATTCCTAATATCTCTGTAAAATTGGTAAGAAAAGTCACCATAATCCACCCCTCATGTTAACAATGAGAAAAAAAAATAGAATGAGTAAATCACTTATCAAAATAGCATAATTTTCAAATAAATGCAACATTCATTCAAATTCCATCTATTATACATTTTTTAAAATTATGGTATTGTCAGCCACTGAAACCATGTTTTAATATCAAGAAATAAAAAGTATTCAGAAAAAAATCCAAGTGATTTAAATCTTTGATTTATTCATTCAACAAATATTAACTTTCCACTTTCAACCAGGGACTAGGTACTAGGTGCCAGGGCAAGTTTCATACATTATGCAAAACATTTCAAATTAACATTGTGAAATAAAGTTAAATTGGTGAAATCAATAAAATTTTACAGGAAAAAACAATAGAGCCTTCAGGTAGAGAGAAATTCAGAAATTAGGAGAAATATTCAGAGTACTCATTTTAATGACCCTGCTTTTGGGGGGAGAAATATTCTACTCTTTATTACAGCTCTCTATTTGCAGCTTAAAATGAGAATCATATTTTTGTTAATGGTGCCCCTACTACAAAATGGTAGCTCTGTCACTATATGCTTTGTCTCTTTATTGACTTGTTGGTACAGGCACAGCCTATAGACAGAGTGACATAGTGGAGTTTGGAGATCGGGTTGCAGAATTGATTCTGCTACTAACTAGCTGTGTGACCTTAGTTATAACACTCTTTGGCCCTCAGATTTGCTCATCAATATAATAGTAAGGTTGTGTTTTGTTACCCAAGGATCTCTCTAGTCCTAACATTCTGCATCTAGGGGTTATATAGATTTTCTTTATTTTCTTAAAAAAATAGAATAATATCATCAATTTACTCTGCAACTTGCTTTTTCCGCTTGACAATATATCATGGACATTCCGCAAGATCAATATATATAGATCTATCTGCCTGACTTTAAATGTTAGCTTTGACTGAAAAAGTAGACACACATAGCAGCTAGTTAACATAGCTATGGCCCTTCCAGAACTAACATTCTGTTTCTAGGCATCTAAACTCCAAAGACAATCTAATTCAACATTGATAGTAATTCATTTTAAATATAAAAATGAACTCTATGAGGGTGCTGTGGAATGAAATCAATTCTTGAGTGTTGAAAACTGCTAAGGTTGACTATCACTTCTCCACCTGATCACTCACAGGCATTGTGAGAAGCATTCCACTGTGCACCTCATCCTAGGCAGCTGGGTAGTGAAGCTTACTTTGCTTCACCCTGGAAAGCAAATAAAGACTGGTTTGAAACTAAGACAGTTCTGTTAGAAATTGAGGAGAAAGTTTGCAAACTGAAAAATAGTTTCCAAGTGATATTTTCCAATAGGGATTTAAGAAAAAGACGCCATACCCCATTCACAAGATTTGGGATTTCACTTGAGGAAAGGCAGTGAAGTATAACTATTTAGAGCACAGGCCCTGGAGCCAAACTTTTTGGATTCAGACTTTCATTCTACCACTTTTATTTCAAGTTACTCTCTCTGCTTTGATCTCTTCACCTAAGGGAGCTAATAGTACTTGTAACACTAACTGTAGTGTTCAGAGTTTGATCATGTAGACACAACCACTCTAGTTATATCAGGCAGGAAGGAATTTAATAAACAGAATTAGAGGCCTATGAAGCCTTTGGAAGGGCTGTGAGAGAGAAGGTAAAGGAATATTGCCAACAACCTCAGACAGTTGCAGGAATCACAGGAATCTTGGGAAGTTTTAGGGATATTATGTAGGAAACTGTTACCAATGATGTCACTGAAGTAGATATTTCACAGAAGAATGCTCAGAAGCCATTTAAATCTCTGTTTACAAAGTTTACACACTTTTACAATACAGGTGAGAGCTAAAAAGGATATGTTGAAGGTGACTTCATAGCTTGGTTATAAGAACTGTATGACTCAATTCATGTAAAGCACTTAGAAAAGTGCCTGGCCTATAGTTAGAGAACAATAAACGTTAGCTGTCATTGTGAAGTCTGGATCACGTGAGCCTAAGACGCCACAAATTGAAATGCCTACTTGCTTCTTAAATAGTGCATTCCAAGGTTGCTCTCTCACCCATGCATTCAAGCATCTGTACATATATCATTCAATTAATATGCATTTATTAACTACCTACTATAAAGCCGGTACTGTGGTATTGCCAGAGATGCGGTGGTCAAATAAAAGCATATTTGATCCTTCCCCTCAAAGAATTCACTGTCTAGGCGGGAAGAAAGATGTGTACGCAAGCAACATTACTATGTGAATTTATATCTTCCTAGTTCTTAAGATTATAAAGCACTTTATACACTTTACAGTTTATCTTATTCTTGAACATATATTACCTCATATCTTCTAAATAATTTAATGAGATAAGCAAACAGATATTGTTATTAATATTATAAAACTGACATTAAGAGGTGATAAAAAGATGTAGAGAGACTGTGATATTATCAAGGTCAACAGTTAGTGATATGACTGGGAAGAGAATACAATTCTCCTAGAATTATGGTGGTGGTAATTTCTCATTGTATACACATATCAAATCATTATGGTGTACACCTGAAACTAATATAATGTTATGTGTCAATTATACCTCAATAAAAAATTAATTTAATTTAATTTAATTTAAAAAAATACAATTCTCCTGATGCCTAGATGCTCTTTCTGATGGGAGCCTGATGGGTTCAGGGAGTCTTTGAAAAAAAAAGTAGGAAGAAGGTAAGATTGTTGCTGAACAGAGAAAGGAAAGAACACTATGTTTTCAGATTGTCTAGCTAAAACATCTGACCCTGACACTTATTGGCTATATGACCTTGGGCAACTTCCTGCCTCAGTTTCCTCATCTATAACAGGAAGACAATCATAGGACTGACCTCATAAGGTTGTTAAGAGGATTAAATCATTTGATTTAATATAAAATGCTGAGAACTATGGCTGGGACATAGTAAGCCCTCAATAAGCATTAACTTATTTTATTATTGGTATTATACAGTTATTATTACTAATACTGGTCTCAATTGACTCAAAAGTAGTTGGTGTTCATCTCACTGGGTGCCTTCTCTCCTCTTTTTTCCCCCGCTAGTAATATGCATAGCAAATGTTTCTGATTAACTGTGAGAGCAGGTCAAACACTTTTTTAGTACAACATCACGATGGAGTGAGAAAAGCACATGATTAGGCGTCAGGATGTCTGGATTCTAGTCTGGGTTCTGCCATTAATGAGCTATGAAACTCTGGGCGAATCACTTAATTCTCTGGACTGAATCTGTCAAACAGGGAAAAATATATTCTTTAACCTACCTCAGAAGGGTTGGAAGATCAAATGAGATCATAGATGTTAGATGTTAAAAAGTTAAAAGCACGTTACAAATGCTACATGATGGTATTTTCATTATCCTCAGAATTAGCCTCTACATCTTCTCCTCACTTACCCTTAATGACCACTCACTCACTGAATCTTATTGTTTCTTGCTCTGAAATGTCTTCGAAATCCATCCCTTCTCTGTCCTCAATGCATCTGTCCTAGTCCACAGCTTACTCAACCCATACCAGGATGACTGTAATAAGCTCCTATTTTTCCCTAGTCCAATCTCTCTCTAAACTAGCCATCCAATCAACTTCTCCAGAATGATTTTCTAAAGCGAAAATCTCATCATGTTAAACCTTCTTCTACAATTCCCCTCCAAGATTAGAAACTTGCAGTGGCTCCCTATTGCCTACAGGATACGCCAACATTAATTGAGGACCCTGCTAACCTCTTTATCCTCCTTCTCTACCTCATCTCCACAGACCCCGTGCTCCAGGAAAACAATACTTTTTTCTCTACCTTTTATGCGCATATGCCACTGTATACACTGTTCTCTCTGTCTGCAGTGCCCTTCTTGTCTTCCATGCCTGGCAAAACCTCACTCATCCTTCAAGGTCAGATCTAATGTCATGTCTTCAGTGAAGCCTTCCCCAGAGCTCATTCCATTCTGTTTAACCCTGGATAGGTGACTTAATTCCATTTTCTTTCGCTTAATAACATTTTGTTCAACCCTAACTTTAGCTTCTTCCATATTATTTTATAATCAGTTGTTTTGGAGTGTTTATCCCCAATTAGATCATAAGTTTATTGAGAACAAGAAGTTTGTTTCATTCATCTCTGTCTCCCTAGCATAATTCCTGGCACAGAGTACATGCACAATAAGAATTGCTTAAATGAATAGGTGTTAAACCAATACTTCTCAAACTATCTGTGGTAAAATACAGCTGTTTTTTTAAAGTTCCAAGCTGTCGCAGCCTGATATTTTATAAAATACAATGAAAATATTATGGCAATGTCAAATCACTTTAAAAGTTACTGTTTACTCTCAATTCTGTTCTTATGTCATTGCAAACATTTTGAGTAGCACTAAGCTAGACCATTTGCTGAGATGCCTCATTCCTAGCCCCAATATCTTGAACTCTAAGTTGGAAATTTTGAGAAGGATACATGTAAAAATAATAAACAATTACATCATATATTCAGGCCACAACTGGGCAAGAAATCAATAAAGTAATACTATTATAATTAGGTACATGCACAGATGAAGTAAATCAATGGGACAGTGAATGAGAAGATGATTATATTTAGACAGTGACAGTTTGTATGGCACCTCAAAATTAATCCAGCAAAGTTTTAGGAAAAAGTGGGATTTCCAGAAACTATTCAAGTCAAAGATGGCTGGGATGGGCTGGGGGAAGTCAGGATAAAGTGAAGAGGAAGAGGAAACCTCCAGTAAACACTGTTAACATTATTTACCTGAATGCTTAATTGAAGTTTTCATAGCATCCCAATAAATTGTGGCCATTCCCCCTTTCCTATTCATTCATTACCTTCTGAGTCACTGTATTGGAAACCCTCTCAAGAAACACAGGACTCTGAGTAATCACCCTAGAGTTGGTTCTGCTCCCTGGTAACTTAAGAGCAAAAGTGGAGTTGAGGGTGTTAGTCAAAAGTTTTATCATATTGTCACTTATGAAGTATTGGCATTAGTAGACAAAATCTACTTGTATTTTAATGACTTAGAAATAACACTCCCAGAAGAATGTACAGCTTTAGTTCAGTAGTAGGATTTAATTGCCTTTTAGGGACCTGATCCCTGAAGTCTCTTCAGTGAAATCACTTCTTTGGAACCAGAATGAATAAACTCAGAAGGTAACAGCAGAGAATGTTTAAGATTCTTCTCTCCTTCTTCTCTTGTTCATATTTTGGACCATTTGGAGCCCTGGTTTCTAAAATGCTGAACAGAATCAAGATAAAACCCTTTGTAAGAGCAAGTGAAGAACATACACCCTGGCAAGGAGGAAAGAAGCCATAGTTGTTTGTTGGAACAAATCAACATATATGTGTGGAATGGTCAGTCTTGACATGGATCTTCCAGGATGCACCTGTAACTCACTCCCCTTGAAAGACTCCAACACTCCAGTGAACTAATGACCCTGCACAACTCTTAGAGACCTTGGCGTTTTTGTTTGGGGGGTTTTTATGCTATTCAGGTGAGAAAAATCAATTTGATTCCCCAAATAATCATTTATTCATTAAGTTCCTGCCATGTGTCAGGAATTGAGACAAGTCCTGAAGTTATAGAAATGAAATGCAAATTCTTCTTTCAGAAGGCTCACAGTATAATATGACCATATTGCCTTATTTTTGTCCTCATTTATTTAATTATTTTCCCCCTTCCAGAAAACAAAGATAACAAATGTGGCCATATTGTCATGGGTGCTACTTCCCAAATGAGGATTCATTTAAAAATAATAATAGCTTATATATATGGCACAAAAGCCCTATGAGATAGTTACTATAATTTTCCCAATTTTATAATTGAGGAAACTAAGGTGTAAACAAGTTAAGCAAATTACCAATGTCACACAGTGAATCAGTGATGGATCCAGGATTCAAACTTTGATCCAGGATCCATGCTCTTAACCAACAGTCTACACTGCCTGATATGAATAACAGAAATTCCTGTCTGTGCACACTATCTATTCTAGTATATGTTGAACTCCTGGGAGTTTTCTGAAGAGCTCAAAGAACAGGGAAGATACTCCAAGCATCCCTTAATTTAAGTATTAAAAATGAAATGAGTCCTCCTGGGAAGCATGCTCTTACATGGTAAGTGGGACCAGGAAAGCCCTCTTTGGGAAATCTGTGTGAAGAAAAGTACACCCAACATGTTTCCAAAAGATCAAAAGCCTGTGACTATATGTGAGAATCTCCACATATGTCTAGTTCATTTAGAAAGATTCTGGCCTACACACTGCTAAAACACTGAATTATTCAATAAAAAATATATATGGTTAGTCTAGTGAAATTCTCTAAAATCATGTAAACACATAAATGTGTTCTTTGTTTTTCAGCTATCTATACTGGCATTTGTTTTGAGATTTTTAGGACTATAACATGGCGAATATTGTAAGTCAAAATAAGGCTTTATGATTTTAAATGTTGCCATTCTAGTGTGAAACTTTAGTACCCCTCGAAAAAGTTTGTGCCCCGAAAATCCCATTCTTGTAATGCTGTTAAGAAACTATGCTTGTGGTGTCACCATTGAATAAAGACTAGATTACCTGACTTCTGCTTCAGCCTCAATCCTATAATTGTACTCCAAGAAGACTTTTTCACTTCAGACTGATTCTGTTTTCTGATTCTAATTCTGGGAGTATACAGAACAAAAAGGAGCCTTTAAATTCTCATTACAGGTAGTCAAGGGCCTCCTTGTAGGATCACTCTCTTTAATAAGTAAAAAAAAACAACTGTAATTAGAAGTTTAGCAGCAGCTAAGTATTTTTTCAGTTTTTCGGCCCTTGGTTCTGATTTCTTTTCAGAACACCCTTATCCTGTATTATGTTTTATTGAGGATCTTGTTATAAATTCTTACTCTACTTCCTGAATTACTTGTCCATAAAGGTCTTCTACCTCCTGAGATTTGGAGTTTGTCCTGAGTAGAGAATCCAAAGAGATCACCTACACCATTAGCCTGGATAGTTCTCTCTGCTGCCTAGCTCCTAAGACAAACCTTCCCATCCACAGCCTGTTCTCACCAAGGCCTGACAACTGCCTCATGAGTCTGAAACTATACACTGTAGATGCCCAAAATCCTGATTTGTGACTACAACTTCCTGGAAATTTTACAGACAATCCAGGAAAAGATCTTGACCTTAATAATGAGCTGGTCTGTGATAGCATGCATATCTGATAGAACTAGAACAAACAAAGAAAATTAAATTTTGAATGGATGAAAAGGGGTGAAAACACTTTTCTTTCAGATTCTAGAATAAACCCATTTTCTCTCTTCACTATCACACCTTCCCTCCATGCAAAGGGCAAATTGTAAGGCTAACAAAGTATCATTTCTGAGCTACAGGGCATTAATAAGACTAAATACTATGAGGAACTTCCCTGGCAGTCCAATGGTTAAGACTTTGTGCTTCCAATGCAGGGGATATGGGTTCATTCCCTGGTTGGAGAACTAAGATCGCACATGCTATGCGGCGCGGCCAAAAAAAAAAAAAAAAAAGACTGAATACTATGAGATATTAACTATTTCTCGTCATAGGCTTTTTACCATCAAACATTTACTTTTTGCAGCCAGTTCAAAGTAGTTTCAGTCAAATCAATTTCATGACATTGGGTAAGAGAGAAGAACCAAATAACTGGACTTGATTCATTCAACAAACGTATATTGAACCCATATTTTGTGGGTTCACACCAGGTATTGTGTGAGGTAGTGAAAATAAGGTAGTACATAGAACAGTCAGGGTCTCGTTCCTCCTAGGGCTATAGTAAGAGAGCAGAAATTAAATAATCACACAAATATATAAATACAAACTGTGATAAGAGCCATACAAGAAAAGTTCTGAGTACTATGAACAATTTTAACAAAGAGATCTGATTTAAATTAGTGGGGTTAGGGAAGGCTTTTGTAATGAAGTTCCTTTTAGGCTGAGGTATTAAGAATGACTAGGAGTTCACCAAGCAAAAAAGGTAGGAAGAATATTTCCCCCAGCAAGAACACAATGTGCAAAATCCTGAGGTAGGAACAATCTTAGAGTGCTTCATAAAGATAACATTGCTGAAACAAGGTCAGCATGAGAAGAGACTATGCAAGATAAGGTTAGGGTCAGGTCATTTAGACTCTTGTGGGTCATGGTAAATAGGTTAGATTACATTCCAATTGTAATTAGAAGCCCTAGAGTGGTTTTAAGCATGGGAACGATACAGTCATAATTATGTATGTTTGTAAAAGGCTGCTATGTGTAGAATAGACTATAGAGAGGCAAGAATGGAAGTAGGGAGATGTATTAAGCAGCTCTTGTGTTAGTCCACATGTGAGACGATGGTGGCTCTTACTAGATAAGTGTTGGCTGTGGATATGGAGATTTGTAGGTAGATTTGAAATATATTTAGGAGGACGAGCCAGTAGTACTTAGTGATTGATTGGATGTGCAGGTTAAGGAAGAAGTGAGAGTGAACTGGGCACACATTTTATGCCAAGGATATGAACAAGCTAAGGATAAATCTCTGGCTAATATCCATAGTAGGAAAGAACAATTAGTAATTCTGTGATTCAGGGATCTGATTACATTTAAGCAGTAAATTAGCACATTTTCGTTTAGGGGGAGTGTTCAAAGCATGCTTCAGGTGGAGCCCAACCTCTCTCATTTTATAGATGAAGGGATTAAGACTCACAATGGCTTGTGCTACTTTGCAAATTAATCTTGTGCTGTGTATGAGTGCTTTATCTTCCAAAATAGAACACAAACTTACAAACAGCATCACTTGTTTCATAGACATCTCCTCCTAATAGCACCTGATATACTACTGAGGATACAGCAAACACTCAATAAATGTTTCCCAAATTAAAATGATTTCAATTACTTCTTCCTCAGCAGATAGAACAAAATGGATATTCTGATTACAGATAATGCCAGCGAAGTGACAGAATTCATCCTGGTGGGTTTGTCCAATCATCCAAAAGTCCAGGGTAGCAGTCTACCTGATTACATTGGTGGGTAACAGTCTCATCATTGTTGTGGTTAGAGTAGATAAGCAGCTTCACACCCCTATGTATTTTTTCTTAAGCAACTTGCCCTTCCTTGATATCTGCTACTCTAGCAATTCAGTGCCTTTTTTATTGTTCAATGGTTTAAGAGACTACCCCACCATTTCCTATACTAGCTGTTATGCTCAGATGACCATTGTTCTTTTTCTGGGGATGACAGAGTGCCTCCTCCTTGATGTCACGGCTTATGATAGATTTATTGCAATATCCAATCCCCTGTGTCACACCATCATTATGAATAACCAGGTCTGCATACAGTTGGCTGTGGTGACCTGGGCTAGTGCCTTCCTTTTAGCAGTAATACCAATCACTGCAATTCTTGCCAGTTTGTGTGGACACAATATCATCAACCATTTTACCTGTGAGGCACAGGCCCTGTTGAAGTTCATCTGATCAGACACCCTAGTCAGACTTATTCTGGGTCTGGTCTTCGGTATATTGACACTGCCACTGCCCTTCACCTTCATCTTTATCGCCTATACTCGCATTGTGGTTGTCGTGCTGAGGATCTGCTCTGCAGAGGCCAGGCTCAAAACTTTCTCCACCTGTGGATCCCATCTGACTGTGCTCACCATATTTTATGGGACAGCCACCTGCATGTACCTGAAACCTCAGTCAAGGGAGTACCAGGACCAGGGCAAAGTCACCTCTGCATTTTACAGTGTTGTAAGCCCTGTGTTGAACCCTCTCATTTATACCTTGAGGAACAAGGATGTGAAAGATGCCCTAAGAAAAATAATTAAGAAGAAATAATCCTAAAAAGAGCATGAATAGCCCACAGAGGCTCATCTAACCAACAGCTTGACATTGACTTGTAAAAATAACAAGGTCCAAATACTAAACAATATTTTAGTAACGTAATTATTTTCAAATGTGTTTTTTTCTATTTCCAACAGGCGTGTGATAAAGAACTTACTCCCACAGAGAAAAACATTAAACATTTACAATGTCATCCATTTAAGTAATAAATTATACAGGACAATCTTGTGGGAGAGCTTATAAAACAAAATAATAATTAGCACATTTGAATCCTGAGTAGCTTGATTTTGTTTTGATAAATGAGAAACATTTCAATAATCTAGATTCTCTTTTATAGATGATAAAAAGCAAACTTGTAAAATGGACAATTCTTAACTCAATACTTTTTGTATGAGGTATATTATGACCCAGGCTTAGAAATGATAGATGTGAGTGGGTAGAGAGAGAAAAATTACTCAACTGCTATATAAGACTTCCACATAGAAAGTCCTCTGCTGAAGCAACGAGCCCTTCAAGACTGTGTACATACTGAGGGCCAGAATTGATGACTCTACGGAACCTACAATTGCATGTCTTGATCAGTAGATAGGGCCACATTTTCTCTGCCAGTGTACCCTATTTCTGGATAATTACATGCCACTTCCAAAGTTGTTGACCTCACATAGAGCAAATTTAACTCAGGAGGAACTCCTTAAAAAAAAACAAGCATGTACTGTATCTTTTGATTATAAGAATTATAATGTTCATTTTTTTAAAAACACATTGGGGGAGAAGAAATGAAATTCCACCTATAATCCCAACACTCAATGAGGCTTGCATACGTGTTAGAATCTGGAAGACATGTATTTAAGTCTGGTACTCATGGTTGTGTGGTGTTTAGTTAGTTAGTTTCCATCTTTAAGCTTCAATTTTCTCATCTGTAAAATGTGGATTATAAGAGTGCCTACCTCACAAACTCGTTTTGAGAATTAAATAGGATAATACACGTTAGCTTCTACCACAATGACTGGCACATGGTGGACACAGAATACACATCAGTCAAAAAAGAAAAAAACTGTCAATAACTCTCTAACACAAAGCCATTTTTGAGTGTTTGTTTATGTCTATATAAATAATGACTATATCATTTTTAAAATAATCCATGAAAATAGGATAGACTGAAAAAATATGTTCCCACTGTGGTTTTAATTTGAATTTATCTTATTAGAAAGGAGACTGAATATGTTTCTCATGTTCATTGGTCATTTGTGTTTCAATAGTCAGGGTCTTTGTTTTTGGTTCAAAATGACAATGAACCAGTCCAATTTTGGAAACAAACTGCTGCACTCAGTAACATATGACTAATAAAAAGCCATAAAATTCCTTTCAACATTGATTGACCCCATCAGTTTCCAGATACATCCTGACAGGCAGATCCCCAGTTTGGGCCATTTTATTTCACTCTGGTAAGCACTCCTGCAATTAATGCCTAATCAGTCAACAACAGAAGCTGTTGTAAATGAAAATGAAAATAATAAAACTGTGTGAATCCCAATAGAGAACTCTTTAGAAAGAGAATCTACGGTGTTATGCAAATTTCGTTGTAACATTACCATTTTAACCTTGAACAAATTCTTTTTTTTTTAACATCTTTATTGGAGTATAATTGCTTTACAATGGTGTGTTAGTTTCTGCTTTATAACAAAGTGAATCAGTTATACATATACATATGTTCCCATATCTCTTCCCTCTTGCATCTCCCTCCCTCTCACCCTCCCTATCCCACCCCTCTAGGTGATCACAAAGCACCGAGCTGATCTCCCTGTGCTATGCGGCTGCTTCCCACTAGCTATCTATTTTACATTTGGTAGTGTATGTGAACAAATTCTTGTGTAAGTTTTATTTCTGGTGTTTCTAAAACTTCTCGCTTAAACTAAAGCACCCCTGAAACTAAAGGGAAGGTACTAATAACTAACTAACAAGACACAGTAAGCAGATAAAGTCAAACATTAGAGGGGGGAAACAAACGTGATTCCTCAAAAGAAAGGAAAAATGGAGCAAAACTGAAAACCTAATACTTATTGGAATTTGATCATTTTCATTAGGGACTAAGAAGAGGTAGAACAGAACAAGCAATGAGATGTGCCTTTTGCTGACAGAAAGAAATTTATTGGGGAGAGGCAGGGACTTTTTTAGCTACAAGAGAAAATTAGACAGGTAAACTAATGTCTTCCCTTTTGATTACCTCAGGAAGAAGTTAGACAGGGTTCTCTCTAGAGTGAGAAATATGTTACATCTAGAAGTGGAGAACAAGCTGCAGGAAGACTTCTGACATGAAGTCAAGACTCTGGATGAAAAACAAAAAGACTCTGGATGAATAGAAAGTGTAAGAGATTATAAGAACAATTAATCAGTTAGAGATATGTGTGTAAGGTGCCTTTATGTTAAATGTTTATTGTGAGAGCTGTTTTCTTAAATCCTTCCTTGTATTACTAAGTAAACAGGTTAGAATTATAATAAACAGGCAATACTTTGGAATAACCTATGCCTTGGGAAACTTGTTTAAATTTCTTATCTCTGCCAAACAGCACTTTTGGCTTGCAGCTGATAATGGGCAACTCTGCCTCCCTGCACACCATCTCCTCAATAAGGTGTGCCAAAATCACAAGGTGACATCTTAAAAGGTTGAACTGACCCCTTAAAAATCAACAGCACTGAGAAGAGAGCTTCGTGCTGTGTACTGGCAGCAGCAAAGTGAAGAAAATGCACTTGAGAGCCATAATAACAACTTTTCCTGTAAGTGTTTAAAAGAAAGAATTTAAAATTTGAAGAAGGCTAAGAATATATCATTTGCTTTTGAGTATGTCAACAACACCAGTACTAAGTAATAAGAAAAAGTTATCTGCAGAATGACCCTTGAGTTTCTATAACTCATGAAAGCAGAACTGTGAAGTCTACCATTTTCATCTTATGGAAAGGAGCACACAGAAAAGTGTTCATTTATTCCTGCAATAGTTTTGTTGAATATGATGTAAATAATAGAATATGATATAAAGGAAAGCATACAATATGTACCTTTTTAGCAAAATGTTTTCAAGGTTCATCTATGTTGAATAATGTTTTATGGCTGAATGATATTCCATTGTATTGGATATATCACATTTTGTTTATCTATTCATCTGGTGCTTGTCCCTATGTTTTCAGAAATAATAATCTTCAGGATGTGAATACATGTGTCTGCAAAACTACAGAAATAGGGGAATCCACACCATAGCAATATACATTTTCCAATTTCTCCACATGCTAGCTAATTCTTGTTAGTGTACAATTAGATTTTTATAGCCATCTTAGGGGGCTAAAACTGGTATCTCATTGTGATTTTTATTTGCATTTTCTTAATAACTAATGATGTGCATCTTTTCATGTGCTTGTTTTGTGAATCTTCCAACTTTGTTAGTTTTCAAAATTGATTTCGCTACTGTGGGCCCCTTGCATTTCCATATGAATTTTAGGGTTGATGGGCCAATTTCTACAAAATTCCAGCTGAGATTTAGATAGAGATTGGATTGAAACTATAGATCAATTTGGGGAGTATTGCCCTCTTCCTATTTTCCAATATTAAGTCTTCCTAGTCATGAAAATAGGAAATTTTCCCATTTAGTTAGGTCTTCTTTACTTTCTTTCAACAGTTTTTTGTCGTTTTCATTGGACAAGTCTTGCACTTCTTTTGTTAAATTTATTCCTAAGTATTTTATCCTTTTTTATGTTATGGTAATTGGAATTACTTTCTTAATTTCATTTTTGATCGTTCATTGCTAGTTTATAGAAATACCATTGATTTAGTATATTTTTGTTGAAAGAGCTTATTAGTTCTAATAATTTTTTCTGTGGGTTCCTTAGGATTTCCTATATACAAGATCATGACATTTGTGAATAGAGATAACGGTACTTCTTTTCCAATATGGATGATTTTATTTTTTTATTGTTATTTATTTATTTATTTTTGCCTAATTGCCCTGACAAAAAATGCAGAACAATGTGGAATAGAAGTGGCAAAAGTAGAAATTCTGGTCTTCTTCCAGGATCTTAGGGGGAAAACTTGCACTCTTTCACCATTAATTACAATGTCAGTTGTGCAGTTTTCATCTATGGCCTTTATCAGGTTGAGTAACATTCCTTCTGTTCCTAGTTGCCCAATGCTTTTAATTTTATTTTTATTTTTTTGGCTGAGTTGGGTCTTCATTGCTGCACGCTTGCTTTCTCTAGTTGCAACGAGCGAGGGCTACTCTTCGTTATGGTGCACGGGGTTCTCATTGTGGTGGCTTCTCTTGTTGTGGAGCACAGGCTCTAGGCTCGTGGGCTTCAGTAGTTGGGGCTCGTGGGCTCTAGAGCGCAGGCTCAGTAGTTGTGACACACAGGCTTAGTTGCTCTGTGGCATATGGGATCTTCCTGGACCAAGGCACGAACCTGTGTCACCTGCATTGGCAGGCAGATTCCCAACTACTGCTCCACCAGGGAAGTCCCCCCAATGCTTTTTTATTACGAAAAGGTATTAGATTTTGTAAAGTTATTTAACTGTATCTGTTTAGATGATGATGTGGTTTTTGTCCTTTAATGAATTAATATAGTGTATTACATTGATATGTTAAGTCAACCTTGCATTTCTGGGATAAGTATCACTTAGTTATGGCAAATAATTCTTTTTATATGATGCTGGATTTGCTTTGCTAGTATTTAGTCAAGGATTTGGGATCTATATTCAAAAGGGATACTAGTTTGTAGTTTTCTTGCAACGTCTGTCTGGTTTTGGTATAAGGATAATATTAGCCCTATTGAATAACTTGGGAAGTTTTCCCTTCTCTTCTATTTTTGGAAGAGTTTGTGAAGGACTGGTGTCAATTATTCTTCAAATGTTTGGAAGAATCCTCCAGTGAATCTATATTGGTTAGAACTTTTCTTTGCGGAAAGATGTTTGATTATTAATTCAATCACTTTACTTATAATAGGCCTATTCAGATTGTCTATTCCTTCTTGAGGAATTTTGTATTTTTTGGAATTTGTTCATTGAACTTGGTTTATCAAATTTATTGGCATACAATGATTAACAGTATTCCCTTATAATTATTCTCATGTCTCTAAGTTTGGTAGTGATGTCCCAAATTTCATTTCTGATTTTATAAATTTGAGTTTTATTTCTCTTTTTCTTGGTCAATCAAGCTAAAAGTTTATCATCTTTTTAAATCTCTCCAAAGAATAAATGTTTAGTTTTGATGCATTTCTATATGATTTTTCTCTTCTCTATTTCATTTATTTCCATTCTAATCTTTATTATTTGTTTCTCAATGCTTGTTTTGAGTTTAGTTTTATCTTCACTTTCTAGTTTCTTTACATAAAAGCTTAGGTTATTGAAATATTTCTTTTTTTACTATAGATGTTTATATCTAAAACTTTCTAAGCACTGATTTAACTGTATCTCATGAATTTCGGTATTTTATGTGTTTTCACTCATTTCAAAGAACTTCCTAACTTACCCTTTCATTTCTTTTATGACCTATTGATTACTTAGAGTATTTGTTTAATTTTCATATATTTGGGAATTACTCTAATTTTTGTTATTAATTTCTAATTTTATTCCATTGTGGTCATAAACATACTTGCATGGTTTAAATTATTTTCAATTTTTTGAGAATTGTTGCATTTCTTAGTTTTTTTCTTAGTCTGTAGTAACAATGTTTGTCTTAAGGTCTATTATGTCTAATATTAGTTTAGCTCCACCAGCTCTATTTTTGGTGCTGCTTGCATGTTTTCTAAACTTTTATTTTCAATACATTTGTGTCTTTGAATCTAAAGTGAGTTTCTTGTAGATAGTATACAGTTGAATCATGTTTTGATATTTTCTAAATCCCATTGGCCAGTTTCTATCTTTTGGTTGGAGAGTTTAGTCCATTTACATTTAATGTAATTATTGATATGGTAGGATTTAGACCTGCCATTTTGCTTTTACTTTTCCATTTGTCTTATATCTCATTTGTTACTCTATTCCTCCATTATTATTTTCTTTCGCGTTAATATACATTTTCTAGTATTTCATTTTAATTCAATTGTTTCTTTTAATATATATTTTTTGTTATGTACTTAATGGTTGCTTTTGGAACTATAATTAACATCTTAATATATAGCAATCTAGTTTGGATAAATAACACTTGAATTTCAACAGTATACATAATCTTTGCTCTTATATAACTCAGTTCCTTCCCCCCTTATTTGTAATATTGTCATACAAATTATATCTTTATACCTTAGAAGCCAATAAACATACTTTTATAATTATTCCTAAATCTTTGAAAGAGTTTGGGTAGTGGAGAGTCCTGATCTGACTTACATTTTTAAAGAGTAACTCTGACTGTTAAATGAAAAAAATGACTTTAATGGGGGCAAGGACAGAAGCTTTGAGACTATGTAGAAGGATATTGCAATAACCCAGGTAAAAGATGATGTTGGCTCAGAACAAGGTGGTAATCAAAGTAGTGAGAAGTGATAGGATTTTGGAAATATTTGAAGGAAGGGTCATCAGAATTCAAAGATGGTGGATCAGGGGTGTGAAGGAAAGAGTTAAGGATGACTCATATGATTATGTTCTAAACAACTAGATATGGGGGATAACAGAGATGGAGGTTATCAGGAAATATTTTGGAGATGGAAAGTGCAGGGAGAGAGCAAGATTTCAGTTTTTCACATGTTAATTTTGAGACGTGTATTAAGCAAAAAAGAGACAATATCACTAAACAGTTAAACATATGAATCTGGAGTTCAGAGGAGAGAGGTAAACTAGAAATATAAATATGGAAATTTTCAAAATACAGAGTATATTTAGAGCCATGGTATGAAAGAGATTGTCAAGAGAAAGTAGCAGGAGAAGACAAAAATCCAAGAACTCTGACCTGAGGAACTCCAACATTCAGAGGTCATGGAGAAAAAGAACCTGCAAAAGATATAGACATAGAGAGGCCAGTGAGTTGTAAAGCAAATTACAGGGGTGTATTGTCCCAGAAAACAAAAAAACAAAGGTTCTCAAGAGGGAGAGAATGACCAACTCTTTCAAATGCTGCTGATAGTCCAAGTAAGATGAGAAAAGCTAATTGACCAGAAAACTGGCATTTTCTAGAAGTGAAATCAAGATAGATATCACTTTCCATTTAATAAATTGGTTACTGAGAGAAGAAGTGATTGTTCCCATGGTTACACAAGACCCTCCCCAGAAATTGAGATATATATTATAGAAAGAACCACAGATAACTGTATGACATTTTCAGTTTCATTTGTAAATGCATCAGCACAATTCAGCCTGTGATATGTAATGCAAATTTTTTTTTTCTCTTTTGAACATTTTTTAAAAGAGAACAAATTTGGAGTCTGGTAATGGCAGAGTGGCTTGTTTTGGACCAATTGTCTCACAGATTAAAAAAAAAATCTGGAGAAAATATTAGAAATGAACTATTTGGGGCTTCCCTGGTGGCGCAGTGGTTGAGAATCTGCCTGCCAATGCAGGGGACACAGGTTCGAGCCCTGGTCTGGGAGGATCCCACGTGCCGCGGAGCAACTAGGCCCGTGAGCCACGACTACTGAGCCTGCGCATCTGGAGCCTGTGCTCTGCAATAAGGGAGGCCGCGACAGTGAGAGGCCCGCGCACCATGATGAGGAGTGGCCCCCGCTTGCCGCAACTGGAGAAAGCCTTTGCACAGAAACGAAGACCCAACACAGCCAAAAATAAATAAATAAAAAAGAATTAACTAAATGTAGATCAAAACATAAATCTCTAAAACTTGGACAAAATCTTTAAAAAAAAAAAAAAAGAAATGAACTATTTGGAAGCAAAATCTGGAGAGTATTCAAACTGTCAAAAGAACACAATCACACTAGGTGAGATACATATTTATATGACTTTTCCTCTGAAGACATTACCCAGAAAATTTGGTGTGAGGTAGCTAAAACACAAGCAGAAATCTCAAATCATATTGGCTTGGGGTACCAGAGAATGGATTTGGGGCTTTCCAGAGCGGCTAAAATTTGAATGAAGTCCCAAAAAGAGGAGCATCACACAAAGGTGAGCCCCAATTTTTAGGTACAAACTCCCATTAAATACTTAGATGACCTTTGAATTGCACATGTACAGAAAAAAAAAAACAATAAGAAAACAAAAAGCAACAGAAATAAGGCGGAAAGTTGGAACAGAGATTTTAACCATTGCTCACCATAAGGGCAACAGAGTTTGGAGGCTGAATTCAGTAAAGTTAGAGGATCTTCATAAATATCTTAGGCTTTCTGTAGAAACTTCCAAAAGAGTATGCCTCAGGAATAAAGACTATGTCCAAGGATTTACCCTAAGACTAAGGGTAAAACTGAATCAGACTCACTAACAAAGTATTAAGTGAAGGCTTTAAAAGTTCAAGATGATCTGGCTATAATTTAACTGTCAGCTAGAAAATAAATCAAAATATCTTTAGGAAGAAGATAAGAGAATCAAAAATCTCTTAAAATATCATCAGTGTTATCCATTATGGAATCAAATATTACTAAAAGTGTGAATAAAGAGAAAAATGTAACACAAACTTGTAAGAAATAAGTGAATAGGAATAGATACCATAATGACCCAGATGTTGAATAAGCAAAGAAGGATTATTAAAAGCTGTCAAAATTTGTTCAAGGACTTAAAAGAAAAGGTGGTCAAGATAAGCGGACAAATTGGCATCCCAAGACAAAAACTAAAACGATGAAAAAGAATCAAATGGAAATTCTAGGACTGAAAAGTATACTCTTTGAAATAAAAAATCAATGCCTTGGAGATGGTAAAAAAAATGGTTAACAAAGTTGGAGACAGAGGGATACAAATTATCCCATCTGGGAAAAAAAGTAAAGATAAAGAAAATTTTTAGGACATTATCAACCATGTTGACTGAATCCACATTTATAAAACACTGAATGCAATAATTTCAGAAAACACATACTTTGAGGTATACACAGAATTTTAAGATAGATCAGTGCTGGACCATAAAATGTCTTAATAAATTTCATATATTTAAATCTAACAGGATTTCTTTTCTGGCCATAACGAAAATTAGTTAGAAATCAACAATAATAGAATATCTGAGAAACTCCCACATTTTTGGAATTTAAACAGCACATGACTGAGTAACCCATGGATTAAGGGAAAAATCACAGAAAAATTATAGAATACTTCAAACTAAGTGAACATGAAGACAGAACATAAAAATTCATGAGATGGAGCAAAAGTAGTGCTTTGGGGGACATTTATAACTTCAAATGTTTATATTATAAAGAAGAAAGATATAAAATCAATTATCTATATTTTACTGTAAGAAGTTAGCCAGATAGACTTAATTGATATTTATGGGATATTCCATCCAAAAGCAGAAGAATACACTTTCTTCTCAAGTGCACATGGAACATTCTCCAGGATAGATCACATCTTGGGTCACAAATCAAGCCTCGGAAAATTTAAGAAAACTGAAATCATATCAACCATCTTTTCCGACCACAACACTATGAGATTAGAAATCAATTACAGGAAAAAAAACACAAACACACGGAGGCTAAGCAATATGTTACTAAATAACCAATGGATCACTGAAGAAATCAAAGGGGAAATCAAAAAATACCTAGAAACAAATGACAACAAAACCATGAACATGCAAAACCCATGGGACGCAGCAAAAGTAGTTCTAAGAGGAAAGTTTAGAGCAATACAATCTCCAAAGTTAGTAGAAGGAAAGAAATCATAAAGATCAGATCAGAAATAGAAACAAAGAAAACAATAACAAAGATCAATGAAACTGAAAGCTTGTTCTTTCAGAAGATAAACAAAATTGATAAAACTTTAGCCACACTCATCAAGAAAAAAAGGTAGAAGACTCAAACCAATAAAATTAGAAATGAAAAAGGAGAAGGTACAACAGACACCAAAGAAATACAAAGGATAAGAGGAGAATACTACAAGCAATTAAATGCCAATAAAATGGACAACCTAGACTAAATGGACAAATTCTTAGAAACCTACACCTTCCAACACTGAACAAGGAAGAAATAGAAAATATCAACAGACCAATCACAAGTAATGAAATTGAAACCGTGATTAAAAATCTTCCAACAAACAAAAGTCCAGGACCAGATGGCTTCACAGGCAAATTCTATCAAATATTTAGAGAAGAGCTAACACCCATCCTTCTCAAACTCTTGAAAAAATTGCAGAGGGTGGAGCACTCCCAAACTCATTCCATAAGGCCACCATCACCCTGATACCAAAACCAGAAAAAAAATTACAAAAAAAGAAAATTACAGGCCAATATCACATGAACATAGACGCAAAAATCCTCAACAAAATACTAGCAAACAGAATCCAACAACACATTAAAAGGATCATACATCATGATCAAGTGGGATTTACCCCAGGGATGCAAGGATTCTTCAATATACTCAAATCAATCAATGTGATACACCATATTGAAAAATGGAAGAATAAAAGAGCATGATCATCTCAATAGATGCAGAAAAGCCTTTTGACAAAATTCAACACTGATTTATGATAAAAATTCTCCAGAAAGTGGGCACAGAGGGAACCTACCTCAAGGTAATAAAAGACATATACGAAAAACCCACAGCAAACATCATTCTCAATGGTGAAAAACTGAAAGCATTTCCTCTAAGATCAGGAACAAGACAAGGATGCCCATTCTCACCACTATTATTCAACATAGTTTTGGAAGCCCTTGTCATGGCAATCAGAGAAGAAAAAGAAATAAAAGGAATCCAAATTGGAAGAGAAGTAAAACTGTCACTGTTTGCAGATGACATGATACCACACATAGAGAATCCTAAAGACGCTACCATAAAACTACTAGAGCTAATCAATGAATTTGGTAAAGTAACAGGATACAAAATTAATGCACAGAAATCTCTTGCATTCCTATACACTAATGATGAAAAATCTGAAAGAGAAATTAAGGAAACACTCCCATTTACCACTGTAAATAAAAGAATGAAATACCTAGGAATAAACCTACCTAAGGAGAAAAAAGACCTGTATGCAGAAAACTATAAGATACTAATGAAAGAAATTAAAGATGATACAAACAGATGGAGAGATATACCATGTTCTTGGATTGGAAGAATCAACATTGTGAAAATGACTATACTACCCAAAGCAATCTACAGATTCAATGCAATCCGTATCAAATTACCAATGGCATTCTTCACAGAATTAGAATAAAAAATTTTACAATTCGTATGGAAATACAAAAGACCCCAAATAGCCAAAACAATCTTGAGAAAGAAAAATGGAGCTGGAGGCTCCAGGCTCCTGGGCTTCAGAATATACTACAAAGCTACAATAATCAAGGCAGTATGGTATTGGCACAAAAGCAGAAATATAGATCAATGGAACAGAATAGAAAGGCAAGAGATAAACCCATGCACATATGGTCACCTTATTTCTGATAAAGGAGGCAAGAATATACAATGGAGAAAAGACACCCTCTTCAATAAGTGGTGCTGGGAAAATTGGACACCAACATGTAAAAGAATGAAATTAGAACATTCCTTAACACCATACACAAAAATAAACTCAAAATGGATTAAAGACCTAAATGTAAGGCCAGACACTATCAAACTCTTAGAGGAAAACATAGGCAGAACACTCTATGACATGAATTGCAGCAAGATCCTTTTTGAACCACCTCCTAGAGAAGTGGATATAAAAACAAACATAAACAAATGAGACCTAATGAAACTTAAAAGCTTTTGCAGAGCAAAGGAAACCATAAACAAGATGAAAAGACAACACTCAGAATGGGAGAAAACATTTGGAAATGAAGCAACTGACAAAGGATTGATCTCCAAAATTTATAATCAGCTCATGCAGCTCAACATCAAAAAAACAAACAATCCAATCCAAAAATGGGCAGAAGACCTAAATAGACATTTCTCCAAAGAAGACATACAGATTGCCAACAAACACATGAAAGGATGCTCAACACCGTTAATCATTAGAGAAATGCAAATCAGAACTACAATGAGGTATCATCTCACACCGGTCAGAATGGCCATCATCAAAAAATCTACAAACAATAAATGCTGGAGAGGGTGGACAAAAGGGAACCCTCTTGCACTGTTGGTGGGAATGTAAATTGATACAGCCACTATGAAGAACAGTATGGAGGTTCCTTAAAAAACTAAAAATAGAACTACAATATGACCCAGGAATCCCACTAATGGGCATATACCCTGAGAAAACCACAATTCAAAAAGAGTCATGCACCACAATGTTCATTGCTGCTCTATTTACAATAGCCAGGACATGGAAGCATCCTAAGTGTCCATCGACAGATTAATGGATAAAGAAGATGTGGCACATATATACAATGGAATATTGCTCAGCCATAAAAAGAAACGAAAATGAGTTATTTGTAGTGAGGTGGATGGACTTAGAGTATGTCATACAGAGTGAGGTAAGTCAGAAAGAGAAAAACAAATACTATATGCTAACATATATACGGAATCTAAATTTTAAAAAAAAGGTCATGAAGAACCTAGGGGCAGGACAGGAATAAAGACGCAGACCTACTAGAGAATGGACTTAAGGACACAGGGAGGTGGAAGGGTAAGCTGCGACAAAGTGAGAGAGTGGCATGGACATATATACACTACCAAATGTAAAATAGATGGCTAGTGGAAAGCAGTCACATAGCACAGGAAGATCACCTCGGTGCTTTGTGACCAGCTAGAAGGGTGGGATAGGGAGGGTGGGAAGGAGGGAGACGCAAGAGGGAAGAGATATGGGGATATACGTATATGTATAACTGATTCACTGTTATAAAGCAGAAACTAACACACCATTGTAAAGCAATTATACGCCAATAAAGATGCTAGAAATAAATAAATAAATAAACGTTATTAGCTATGTAAACAGAATAAAAGAGAAACACCTTATGATCATTTTAGTGGATGCAGAAAAAGATTTTTATCAAATTCAACACCTGTTAATTATAAAGACATTTGGCAAACTAGAAATGGAAGAGAACATCCTCAACCTGATTAATAGCATCTACCAAAAATAAACAAATAGGGAACTTCAAGATGGCGGAAGAGTAAGACACAGAGATTACCTTCCTCCCCATAAATACATCAGAAATACATCTACAGCTGGAACAACTCCTACAGAACACCTACAGAATGCTGGCAGAAGACCTTAGACCTCCCAAAAGGCAAGAAACTCCCCACGTACCTGGGTAGGGCAAAAGAAAAAAGAAAAAACAGACACAAAAGAATAGGGACGGGACCTGCACCAGTAGGAGCGAGCTGTGAAGGAGGAAAGGTTTCCACACACTAGGAAGCCCCTTCTCAGGTGGAGACTGCAGGTTGTGGAGGAGGGGAGCTTCTGGGCCATGGAAGAGAGTGCAGCAACAGGGGTGCGGTGGGCAAAGCGGAGAGATTCCCACACAGAGGATCAGTGCCGACCAGCACTCACATGCCAAGACGTTTCTATGCTCACCCGCCGGGGCGGGTGGGGGCTGGGAGCTGAGGCTCGGGAGCTGAGGCTCGGGGGCTTCGGAGGTCGGATCCCAGGGAGAGGACTGGGGTTGGCTGCGTGAACACAGCCTGAAGGGTGCTAGTGCGCCACAGCTAGCCAGGAGGGAGTCCGGGAAAAAGTCTGGAGCTGCCGAAGAGAGAAGAGACTTTTTCTTACCTCTTTGTTTCCTGGGGCGTGAGGAGAAGGGATTAAGAGTGCCGCTTAAAGGAGCTCCAGAGATGGGCGCGAGCCACGGCTATCAGCGCGGACCCCAGAGACGGGCATGAGACGCTAAGGCTGGTGCTACAGCCACCAAGAAGCCTGTGAGCAAACACAGGTCACTAGCCACACCTCTCCTCCCGGGAGCCAGTGAAGCCCACCACTGCCAGGGTCCCGTGATCCAGGGACAACTTCCCCTGGAGAACGCACGGCAGGCCTCAGGCTGGTGCAATGTCCCGCCGGCCTCTGTCGTCGCAGGCTCGCTCCACATCTGTACCCCTCCTTCCCCCCGGCCTGAGTGAGCCAGAGCCCCCGAATCAGCTGCTTCTTTAACCAGGTCCTGTCTGAGCGAAGAACAGATGCCCTCAGGTGACCTACACGCAGAGGCGGGTCCAAATCCAAAGCTGAACCCCGGAAGCTGTGCAAACAAAGAAGAGAAAGGGAAATTTCTCCCAGCAGCCTCAGGAGCAGAGAATTAAATCTCCACAATCAACTTGATGTACCCTGCATCTGTGGAATACCTGAATAGACAACGAATCATCCAAATTGAGGAGGTGGACTTTGGGAACAACAATATATATATATATTTCCCTATTTCTCTTTTTCTGAGGGTGTATGTTTATGCTTCTGTGTGTGATTTGTCTGTATAGCTTTGCTTTTACCATTTGTCCTAGGGTCTGTCTGTCCTTTTTTTTTTTTTACTTAAAAAAATTTTTTTCTTAATAATTATTTTTTATTTTAATAACTTTATTTTATTTTATTTTATCTTCTTTCTTTCTTTCCTTTTTTTCTCCCTTTTATTCTCAGCCGTTTGGAGGACAGGCTCTTGGTGCTCCAGCCAGGCATCAGGGCTGTGCCACTGAGGTGGGAGAGCCAAGTTCAGGACACTGGTTCACAAGAGACCTCCCAGCTACACGTAATATCAAACGGTGAAAATCTCCCAGAGATCTCCATCTCAACGCCAAGAACCAACTCCACTCAACGACCAGCAAGATACAGTGCAGGACACCCCATGCCAAACAACTAGCAAGACAGGAACACAACCCCATCCATTAGCACAGAGGCTGCCTAAAATCATAAGGTCACAAACACCGCAAAACACAACACCAGACGTGGACCTGCCCACCAGAAAGACAAGATCCAGCCTCATCCACCAGAACACAGGCACTAGTCCCCTCCAACAGGAAGGCTACACAACCCACTGAACCAACCTTAGCCACTGGGGACAGACACCAAAAACAACGAAAACTACGAACCTGCAGCCTATGAAAAGGAGACACCAAACACAGTAAGTTAAGCAAAATGAGAAGACAGAGAAACACACAGCAGATGAAGGAGCAAGGTAAAAACCCACCAGACCTAACAAATGAGGAGGAAATAGGAAGTCTACATGAAAAATAATTCAGAGAAATGATAGGAAAGATGATCCAAACTCTTGGAAATAGAATGGAGAAAATACAAGAAATGTTTAACAAGGACCTTGAAGAAATAAAGAGCAAACAAACAGAGATGAACAACACAATAAATGAAATTAAAAATTCTCTAGAAGGGATCAATATCAGAATAACTGAGACAAAAGAACGCATAAGTGACCTGGAAGATAAAATAGTGGAAATAACTACTGCAGAGCAGAATAAAGAAAAAAGAATGAAAAGAATTGAGGACAGTCTCAGAGACCTCTGGGACAACAGTAAACGCCCCAACATTCGAATTATAGGGGTCCCAAAAGAAGAAGAGAAAAAGAAAGGGACTGAGAAAATATTTGGAGGGATTATAGTTGAACACTTCCCTAATATGGGAAAGGAAATAGTTAATCAAGTCCAGGAAGCACAGAGAGTCCCATACAGGATAAATACAAGGAGAAACACGCCAGGACACATATTAATCTAACTATCAAAAATTAAATACAAAGAAAAAATATTAAAAGCAGCAAGGGGGGCTTCCCTGGTGGCGCAGTGGTTGAGAGTCTGCCTGCCAGTGCAGGGGACACGGGTTCGAGCCCTGGTCTGGGAAGATCCCACATGCCGCGGAGCAACTAGGCCCGTGAGCCACAATTACTGAGCCTGCATGTCTGGAGCCTGTGCTCCACAACAAGAGAGGCCGCGATAATGAGAGGCCCGCGCACCGCGATGAAGACTGGCCCCCACTTGCTGCAACTAGAGAAAGCCCTCGCACAGAAACGAAGACCCAACACAGCCATAAATAAAATTAATTAATTAATTAATTTTTAAAAAAAATAAAAATAAAAAAAAAGAGTAAAAGCAGCAAGTGAATAACAACAAATAACATACAAGGGAATCCCCGTAAGGTTAAAAGCTGATCTTTCAGCAGAAACTCTACAGGCCAGAAGGGAGATATATTTAAAGTAATAAAATGGAAAAACCTACAACCAAGATGACTCTACCCAGCAAGGATCTCATCCAGATTTGACGGAGAAATTAAAAGCTTTAGAGACAAGCAAAAGCTAACAGAATTCAGCACCACAACACCAGCTTTACAACAAATGCTAAAGGAACTTCTCTAGGCAGGAAACACAAGAGAAGGAAAAGACCTACAATAATAAACCCAAAACAATTCAGAAAATGGTAATAGGAACATACATACCGATAATTACCTTACATGTAAATGGATTAAATGCTCCCACCAAAAGACATTGACTGGCTGAATGGATCCAAAAATAAGACCGTATATATGCTGTCTACAAGAGACCCAGTTCAGACCTAGGGACACATACAGACTGAAAGTGAGGGGATGGAAAAAGATATTCCACGCAAATAGAAATCAAAAGAAAGCTGGAGTAGGAATTCGCATATCAGACAAAATAGACTTTAAAACAAAGACAATTACAAGAGACAAACAAGGACACTACATAATGATCAAGGGATCAATCCAAGAACAAGATATAACAATTGTAAATATTTATGCACCCAACATAGGAGCACCTCAATACATAAGGCAAATACTAACAGCCATAAAAGGGGAAATTGACAGTAACACAATCATAGTAGGAGACTTTAACACCCCACTTTCAACAATGGACAGATCGTCCAAAATGAAAATAAATAAGGAAACACAAGCTTTAAATGATACATTAAACAAGATGAACTTAATTGATATTTATAGGGCATTCCATCCAAAAACAACAGAATACACATTCTTCTCAAGTGCTCATGGAACATTCTCCAGGATAGATCATATCTTGGGTCACAAATCAAGCCTTGGTAAATTTAAGAAAATTGAAATCATATCAAGTATCTTTTACGACCACAACGTTATGAGACTAGATAACAATTACAGGAAAAAATCTGTAAGAAATACAAACACATGGAGGCTAAACAACAAACTACTTAATACCCAAGAGATCACTGAAGAAATCAAAGGGGAAATCAAAAACTACCTGGAAACATATGACAATGAAAACATGATAGAAAACCTATGGGATGCAGCAAAAGCAGTTCTAAGAGGGAAGTTTATAATAATACAATCCTACCTCAAGAAACAAGAAACATCTCAAATAAACAACCTAACCTTACACCTAAAGCAATTAGAGAAAGAAAAACAAAAAACCCGCAAAGTTAGCAGAAGGAAAGAAATCATAAAGATCAGGTCACAAATAAATGAAAAAGAAATGAAGGAAATAATAGCAAAGATAAATAAAAACTAAAAGCTGGTTCTTTGAGAATATAAACAAAATTGATAAACCATTAGCCAGACTCATCAAGAAAAAAGGGAGAAGACTCAAATCAATAGAATTAGAAATGAAAAAGGAGGAGTAACAACTGACACTGTAGAAATAAAAAGGATCATGAGAGATTACTACAAGCAACTATATGCCAATAAAATTGACAACCTGGAAGTAATGGACAAATTCTTCGAAATGCACAACGTTCGAAGACTGAACCAGGAAGAATAGAAAATATGAACAGACCAATCACAAGGACAGAAATTGAAACTGATTAAAAATCTTCCAACAAACAAAAGCCCAGGACGAGATGGCTTCACAGGCGAATTCTATCAAACATTTAGAGAAGAGCTAACACCTATCCTTCTCAAACTCTTCCAAAATATAGCAGGGGAGGAACACTCCCAAACTCATTCTATGAGGCCACAATCACCCTGATACAAAAAACCAGACAAAGATGTCACAAAGAAAGAAAACTACAGGCCAATATCACTGATGAACACAGATGCAAAACTCCTCAACAAAATACTAGCAAACAGAATCCAAAAGCACATTAAAAGGATCATACATTATGATCAAGTGGGGTTTATCACAGGAATGCAAGGATTCTTCAATATACGCAAATCAATCAACGTGATACACCATATTAACAAACTGAAGGAGAAAAACCATATGATCATCTCACTATATGCAGAGAAAGCTTTCGACAAAATTCAAAACCCATTTATGATAAAAACCCTCCAGAAAGTAGGCATAGAGGGAACTTTCCTCAACATAATAAAGGCCACATATGACAAACCCACAGCCAACATCATCCTCAATGGTGAAACACTGAAACCATTTCCACTAAGATCAGGAACAAGACAAGGTTGCCCACTCTCACCACTATTATTCAACATAGTTTTGGAAGTTTTAGCCACATCAATCAGTGAAGAAAAAGAAATAAATGGAATCCAAATCGGAAAAGAAGAATTAAAGCTGTCACTGATTGCAGATGACATGATACTATACATAGAGAATCCTAAAGATGCTACCAGAAAACTACTAGAGCTAATCAATGAATTTGGCAATGTAGCAGTATACAACATTAATGCACAGAAATCTCTTGCATTCCTATGCACTAATGATGAAAAATCTGAAAGTGAAATTAAGAAAACACTCCCATTTGCCATTGCAACAAAAAGAATAAAATATCTAGGAATAAACCTACCTAAGGAGACAAAAGACCTGTATACAGAAAATTATAACACACTGATGAAAGAAATTAAAGATGATACAAACAGATGGAGAGATATACCATGTTCTTGGATTGGAAGAATCAACATTGTAAAAATGAATCTACTACCCAAAGCAGTCTACAGATTCAATGCAATCCCTATCAAACTACCACTGGCATTTTTCACAGAACTAGAACAAAAAATTTCACAATTTGTATGGAAATACAAGAGACCCCGCATAGCTAAAGCAATCTTGAGAAAGAAAAACGGAGCTAGAGGAATCAGGTTCCCTGACTTCAGACTATACTACAAAGCTACAGTAATCCAGACAGTATGGTACTGGCACAAAAACAGAAATATAGATAAATGGAACAGGATAGAAAGCCCAGAGATAAACCCACACACATAAGGTCACCTTATCTTTCATAAAGGAGGCAAGAATATACAGTGGAGAAAAGACAGCCCCTTCAATAAGTGGTGCTGGGAAAACTGGACAGCTACATGTAAAAGAATGAAATTAGAACATTCCCTAACACCATACACAAAAATAAACTCAAAATGGATTAAACACCTAAATGTAAGGACTGACACCATCAAACTCTTAGAGGAAAACATAGGCAGAACACTCTATGACATACATCACAGCAAGATCCTTTTAGACCCACCTCCTAGAGAAATGGAAATAAAAACAAAAATAAACAAATGGGACCTAATGAAACTTAAAAGCTTTTGCACAGCAAAGGAAACCATAAACAAGACCAAAAGACAACCCTCAGAGTGGGAGAAAATATTTGCAAACGAAGCAACTGACAAAGGATTAATCTCCTAAACATACAAGCAACTCATGCAGCTCAATATCAAAAAAAACAAAAAACCCAATCCAAAAATGGGCAGAAGACATAAATAAACATTTCTCCAAAGAAGATATACAGATTGCCAACAAACACATGAAAGAATGCTCAACATCATTAATCATTAGAGAAATGCAAATCAGAACTACAATGAGATATCATCTCTCACCGGTCAGAATGGCCATCATCAAAAAATCTACAAACAATAAATGCTGGAGAGGGTGTGGACAAAAGGGAACCCTCTTGCACTGTTGGTGGGAATGTAAATTGGTACAGCCACTATGGAGAACAATATGGAGGTTCCTTAAAAAACTAAAAATAGAACTACCATACGACCCAGCAATCCCACTACAGGGCATATACCCTGAGAAAACCATAATTCAAAAAGAGTCATGTACCACAATGTTCATTGCAGCTCTATTTACAATAGCCAGGACATGGAAGCAACCTAAGTGTCCATCGACAGATGAATGGATAAAGAAGATGTGGCACATATATACAATGGAATATTACTCAGCCATAAAAAGGATCGAAACTGAGTTATTTGTAGTGAGGTGGATGGACCTAGAGACTGTCATACAGAGTGAAGTAAGTCAGAAAGAGAAAAACATATTCCGTATGGTAACACATATATATGGAATCTAAGAAAAAAAAATGGTCAGAAGAACCTAGGGGCAAGATGGGAATAAAGATGCAGACCTACTAGAGAATGGACTTGAGGACATGGGGAGGGGGAAGGGTAAGCTGGGACCAAATGAGATAGTGGCATGGACATATATACACTACCAAACATAAAATACATAGTTAGTGGGAAGCAACCGCATAGCACAGGGAGACCAGCTCAGTGCTTTGTGACCACCTAGAGGGGTGGGATAGGGAGGTTCGGAGGGAGGGAGACCCAAGAGGGAAGAGATATGGGGACATATGTATATGTATAACTGATTCACTTTGTTATAAAGCAGAAACTAACACACCAGTGTAAAGCAATTATACTCTAATAAAGATGTTAAAAATAATAATAATAAAATAACACACTAAATAAATAAATAAATAAATAAATAAACAAGAACAGTGACAAAACCTTCACAGTTACCACCATCAGGTGAAATACTGAATTATTTCCAGGTGAGTTTAGGAAGCAGTTAAAGGTGTTAACTCTCATCACTTTATATTCAATATTGTACAAGAGGTTCTTGCTAGCAAAATATGGCAAGAAAATAAAATAAAGGCCATCAAACTGGAAAACTGTCCTTATCTGCAAATAACATAATCTTGTATGTAGAAAATTCTAAACTATTTGTGAATATAGAAAACTAGTAGAAAAAATAAGTGAATTTATAAAGTTCACCAACTACAGGGTCAATATACAAAAATCAATTTCATTTCTATGAGATGTTAATTCTCCCAACACTCATCTATATGTTCCACACAATCTAGTCAAAATCCCAAAAGGAGTTTTTGTAGAAATTGACATTTTTTTCTAATATATATATCAAAAACTAAGAATCTAGAATAGGCAAACAATTTTGAAAAAGAAAACAAAGTTGGAGGACTCACACTATCTGATTTTAGGACTTACTCTAGAGCTAAGTACTGTTTTAAGCATGAGCAAATAGAACAGATTAGAATACAGAGTACAGAACTGGAGCCTCACCTATAAGAGCTATTGAATTTTGACAAAGATTACAAGGTAATTTGGTGGTAAAGAGATAGTCTTTTCAAGAAATGGTGGAGGAACAATTGGAAATTGCAGTGGGTTGATTAGTATCTCTCCCCCCCCCAAAAAAAATTATCTTCACTCAGAACCTCAGAATGTGATGTTATTTGGAGAAAGTTTCTTTGCAGATGTAATTAGTTAAGGAGCTCAGGATGATGCCATACTGGATTTAGAATGGGCCCTAAATCCAATGACTGATGTTCTTACAAGAAGAGGAGAGAACAAGAGACATAACGAAGAAGGCCATGTGAAGATGGAGGCAGAGATTGCAGTTATGCTATCACAAGCCACGGATGGCCTGGAGCCACCAAAAGCTGGAAGAGGTAAGGAAGGACTCTTCCCTAGAGACCTGCTGACACCTTGATTCTCGATTTCTGGCTTCTGGAAATGTGAAACAACAAATTTTATTATTTTAAGCCACCCAGATAGTGGTAATTTGTTATGACAGTCCTAGAAAACTAATACAGATGCCATATGGGGGAAAAGTGAACCTCTACTCTTACCTCACACCATACTAAAAAATTAATTGAAGATAGATCATAGACCAAAGTAAATGTTAAAACTGTAAATCTTCTAGAAGAAAATATAGAATATCTCTATGACATTGGCAGTGGTAAAGATTTCCTGGACAGATCACAAAAAGCACTAATCATTTATAAATGGATACGCTGAACTTCATCAAAATTTAAAACTTCTTCAAAAATACCATTAAGGAAGTGAAAAGGCAAACCACTGACTGAGAAAATACAACGTTCACATTTGACAAAATACTACATTTGAGATATATAAGACACTCCTAAAAATCAATAACAAAAAGACAACTCAATAAAAATAAGCAAAGAACTTGAGCACATACTTCACAAAGAAAGATTCTAAATCACCAATAGTCATATGAAATGTACTCAGCATTATTTGTCATTAGTGAAGTATAAATTGAAACCACAATAGGAGGGTGATGTTAGGGTGAAAAGTGTATGGGAACTCTCTGTACTATCATTATAATTTTTCTAAATATAAAGTTATTTCAAAATAGTTTTTTTAAAAAACCCAATGAGATACTACCACATACCACCAGATGGCTAAAATTAAAAATACCAACAACACCAATATTGGCAAGGATATGAAGCAAATGGAACTCATATATTGCTGGTGGCCATGTAAAATTTTATAAACAATTTCAAAAAACATCTGAAAACTTTAAAATTAAACCTATATCTACTCTGACACAGCCATTAGACTCCTAGGTATTTACCTAGGAGAAGTGAAAACAAATGTCGACAAAATGACTTGTACATGAATGTTTATAGCAGCATTATTCAATATAGCTCCAAATCAGAAACAACTCAAATTCTATCAATAGGGGAATAGATAAAACAATTGTGATATATTCATACAATGGTCTATTCCTCAATAGTAAGAAATCATAAGCAATTAATACATGAAACACCATGGATAAATCTCAAAAACATTACATTAAGTAAAAGAAGCTACATACAAAAATGTGCATTCTATATGCTTCCATGCATATGACATTCAAGAACTGGCAAAACTAATCTGGGGGAATATAAAATAAAATAGTGGCTGCCAGTGGCAGTAGAGATTGACTGGAAGGGAACACAAAAGAATTTTGGGGGGTGGTAGAAATATTCTATATCTTTACTGAGGTTGTGGTTACACAGGTATATACATTTTTCATAATTCCTCAGTTTTACATTTAGTGTATTTCACTATATGTAAATCTCACTTCAATTTTAAAGAAAGAAAAAGAAAAAATAATCTTAGTCTCAGAGAGGCTAATGGATTGCCTAAAGTTTTATTTCAAGTTTATTCAGGTGTCTTCAGACCTAGATCTCATTGTCTCAGCAAACACCTTTATAGTAGGTAACTGATACTCCAACAACAAAAATGAGCAATTCCATACTCTTAGCACTTCAAGTCCAGTCCCAGGTGTATGAGAAGCTAACCCACTGTCTTCCAGCCTCCCTTTTTCTCCCTTCAGGTGCAGGTCTCAGATGTGTCTCCAACTCCTAAAAGAATGGGAGTTCTTCATAGAATACTTCAACTTTGCTGTCCAACTTGTCCAAGCCATATCCCCAAAAGCAAGAAGTATAAATGCATTTCAACCACCTCATTGGGTTTATTATGTTTGTTGGAAAAGCCAAATATGGAGCTGTCAACCTTTTGCTAGAGAAGTGAAACAGTAAGATAGGCACAAGATATTATACCCCAGTGCTTAACCTGTCTTGTGGTACCATAACTAAAGGCTATTTTTCTACCTGTTTTGCTTTAATGACCTAGGATTTTAGTTTCCTGATTGCTACTGTCTAAGCATACCCTGATATAGCTATAGTCCCAGAAGTTGAAGGGGTATTAAGGGACTACCGTTGCAGCCCTTCATAAATACGTCTAATCTTAGGATATGCCAACTCAACAGAATAATTGATGGTATACTCTCAGAATGACCTAATACTTCATAAAGTACTTGCATACACATTTACCATTTCAGCTACAACCTCTCATCTTGCGAACTTGATGAAGAGATCTGCTTCTCGATAATAGTAGCTACCATTTACTGAACACTTTAATCAGGCACTGCTGTGCATTGTTATATTTTATCCCCAAAACAACCCTATTAGATAAGTATTACTATATTCATATTTATTTTTCAGATGAAGAAACTGAGATGCCGAGAGGTCACACAATTAGTAGGTGGCAGATCTGGAAATTCAACTCAGGTTTGCCTGACAACGGAGCTCTCACTCAAATACTATGCCACGCTGCTTTCTTGCTGAATATTTATCAGGCCCATAGCCTGGGTTTGCTCACAAAGGGAGTTTGAGACATGAAAGCAACATTTGATATTTTATAGTAAATTCACCCCTGTATGATGGAAGGAGAAAAGAGGGTATGTGATCACACTTAGAAAATTGTTTCAAGAAATGAAAAGGGGGAAGGATTACTAGGAGAATCAAGTTATCAAAATATTTTCCTGGATAGTCTCTGTAATCATTGCAGAGCAGGTAAGGGAAATAATAAGTCATTGCCCAGAGACCCTGCCCCTTGAGTATCCAAAAGAGAAAAGCTTCTTGGAAATTGAATTTATAGCCATTAAATGTTTTCATTGCAATGCAATGCTTTCTTATTCAAGTCATTAACGGCAGTTGGAAATATTTGGGGACCTCAAGGTAAATTGTTCGGCCTTGATAGGAATCTGGCATGACTTGCAAAGTGTTACAGAAGGCAGGTCCAGAATATGAGACCTGATCTCTTCTTAGATACCACAATGGGGTGTCTCTGGGTCCAGTCCTTAAAAACTTCTACCTCACACAGGCAGTGGAGCCATCATTTTTTCAGAATAAGAAAATAATTTCTTTCAGTTCATGCCACAGGTATGAAGAAGAGTTTTTCAAGTTTCCCTGAATAGTTTTCCATATTTCTTGCAACAATAGAAGACTATTCAAATTAACCTCATCCATTCAGGTATTTAACATCAATAATATTCACATTCAGAGATAAAAGGAGCTTTTATATCTCGAGAGCTTCTTATTAACTGTTCTTATCTGGTCAAATTTCACTAGGCAGACCACAGGAAGTTGTAGATCCTAGCGCTTCCCGGATATTGGACTTTCTCCTACATCTCTGCCTGGGAACTGCCAGCTGAGTTATTGCTGTCGGAGAATTATGCAGTGTGTCTGGGCTTTGAGGTTATCTGATCAGCACAGGCAATGGTAAGTAAAGTTTATTTTCCCCTCGGCCAAAGAATTATAAACTCAGAGTCTCAGGCCTGGAATAACTTAAAAAGCCATTTTGTCCAACTTCTAGTCAATGCCTACATCACTTGAGCATCATATTCAGGCCCCTGTAATATTAATAGAATAGAAGTAAATTTATCGAATACTTACTGTATACCAAGGATAATGTTTTATCAATCATCTCATTTAATATCCATAACATCACTCTAGAGTAGAAATTATTTTATAAATGACAAAAGTAAAACTCAGAGAAGTTAGATGGTTTGGCCAAGGTCACATGAAGTAGCAAGGGCAAGATTCAAACCCATGTCTGTCTGCAGAGCGCATACCCTTAAACACCACATTGCCCCTCATAACTCAATTATCTAGGATAACTCCAACTTCTAATATTCCATCATGATATTCTTGAAAGTTGCCTGGTAATTGTCAGAACATCCATATCAGTTTCAGATTCAGAAAATTCAGTTACCATTCCTCTACCTTCTCATTTTTCCTCTTCTCCCAACAAAAACAACTCTACTTTGATTTTTAATATTAGTCCCTTTTCATGGTGAGAAAAAAAAATTGGCTAGCAGAAAAATGAAACTGGTCATCAAATCATGAAATTCCAAGACAAAATAAAAGCCTCTATTGAAGACAATACAGGAAATTTGGAACAAAATATAAATCTGTCAAGTGAACTCAAGATCCCCTGGTCAAAATACATCTCTCAGTTGTTCACTGGGTTCTGTAATAGAGTGGCAAGACTTGTTTGTCTGACTTGTTTAAAGTTGTTTGTATTCAGAGGTCCTCTCCTCTTCTACCTGCTGGGTGGTGACCACTTACAGAGCAGGGACCATGTCTTTCACTTACCTCTGTTTCTTTTAATGAATCTACATATTTATCCTTCCAACATTTATTGAGCACCCTTTCTGTCCTTGACACTGTACTAAGCACTGGATACACTTAAAAAACATACTCTCTCTCTCAGTCTAGTGAGGAAACCAAACTGAACAAACAGCTGCAGCTTAATACACAGAGTGCTCTAATAGAAGTATATGCAGAGTCCTATAAGAACACAACAGGTAGCACAGAATGTACATTACAGATGCTCAAAATTCATTTGTTAAATTAAAGTTACTTAAATAGAAGAAGAGTTTAGCTCAGTAGAGGGGAACCATGAGGTGGATCAAGGCCAAAAAAAGTGTCTATAACCAATGGTTTCTCAGTATACACTCCTCCTTGCCTCCCACTTACTTCCCCGAATTAAGCACACAGAGGCTAAGGATATTAAAATGTAAGAACAAATTCTCTATCCTTAGTGTTTTACCCCCAACATTTCACTCTGCAAATGTAATCTTAAAGGAGAGTATCCTAGTATCACATGGCCCAGAAATAAGTTATGAGTGGGTTGGAACTGATGGTAGTGGCAGAAGTGATGTAACCCAAACTTTCTTGTGTTAGTACTGGTTAAAGCTTTAGGGTTAGAGAGGGTGGGGTGACGGATGATTACCATGGGTGGATTAATAGTAACAAGCTAAAAGTGATATGGAGGTAAGAGCCTCTGGAAATTGGGAATAGACAGTTGTATAATGTTGGCTGGTAGAGAACAGTAAGTAATTGATGTTTCCAGCAGAGGTAAACAGTAAATAGGACTAGGTAATCTTACTGAAGTAACGAAAACCAATTACTAAACTAGATTATAGATTATTTGGGGATGGTTATTAGGAAAAATGTTTCGGTGACATACCAGTAGGAAAGGAACGGATCTGCTATCACCTCAGGAAAAAAGAGCTCGACGTGTATGAGATTTTCCTATCTCCCCTTTCTTCCTCCCTCTTCCTCCCTCTGTACCCCCTCTGTGCTCACATTTCTTTCTTTCCTTGTCCTCATCTTTCTTTTTGCTCCCTAATTTCTGTCAAACAAGTATTTATTGACCCCTATTGTGGACAAAGCATTATACCGGGTAAGGAAATAAATGATACATGGTTTCTGCCCTCAAAAAGCTTACAACATAGAGAGGGAGATAAACATGTACTATATATACTCAATTAGCTACAATTTATTGAAAAGAGTGATATGTACTATAACAGAGGAAGAAAAAACCAAAAATACTGTGAGAGAACACTAGAGGAAAATATTAATTCTGAATTGGGAGAAAGGATTCTTGGAAGAGATTGATCAATAAATGTCTAGAATTTTAATGGAGAGAATAGGATGGTTAGCCATTCTGGTCAGAGGTGTGTGACCAAAGTCATAGAAAGTGGCATGTCTGGGGAATGGTGAGTGTGGAAAATCTATGGAGGCCAACTCATCCTAGTTTGCCTGGATTCCCCAGGTTTGGGCACTTGAAGTCCTCCATTCCAGGAACCCTCTTAGTCCTGGGCAGAGAGTTTTGGTGTAGGACATTGAGTACATACATCATAGGGAGCAAATAAACAAAGGGAAAACCAAGGATCAGTGAATATAACTGAAAGAAAGTTAGGTTGAGGACAAATAATGAAGGATAATGAAAGGTACTGAATGTCAGGCTAAGAAGTTATGACTTGATTTCATAGGCAGTGGAGAATGAAACAAGGGTTTTGGATAAAGGAGTGATATAATCAAAATATAAGATTACTCTGGCAAAAATGTCCAGGACAGAAGAAAAGGATAAAAAACTATTTTGGAACCTATTGACAGAGTCCATGCAAAAGGTACAGAAAAGACTTTGACAAGGGAATCTCTATCAGGGATGGAGCAGAAAAGCCACATTAAAGAGACAGTGCAGTTTGGTGATACGTTAGTGGCTGATATGGGAAACTTAAGGAAAGAGGGATGATGACTAAGTTTCTCAACCTGCTTTATTGGGAAAATTCAGATGCCATTAGTACAAGTAGGGAAGTAACAATGACAGTTTTAAATAGGATGGTGACAAGTACATTTTAATTTTTTAAATTTTAGTTTCCAATAGTCTGGGGCTTCAGAAGCCAAATGGACATGTGACTCTTGGGCTAAACAAAAGCTTTCTGGCCTCTAGCTATAAGCTTTTGGAGTCATGAGTACAAAGAGTTAGATGAAGTCATAAAACTAGATATGACTATCCATGGACAGAATAAAGTTACAGAAATTAGGAAGGAATATATGGTAGTCATTAGAGTCTTTCACAAGTAATCCAGTTCTCATTTCCTTCCAGATACATGACATCATTGCCATATGATTGTTTAGCCAACTAAACATGAGTAAAAGTGACTTCCAGGCAGAAGCTTTAAGAGGCAATGCACAATTCAATATGCCTCTTTTTTCCTGCCTCAGCAATCATTAAAGCATACATAAAGAAGACTCCTCAGTAAGTCTGGGTCCCTGGGTGACTTCAATGAGCAGAGACCCACCACAGATGGAAGTAGCATGAGCAAGAAGTAAACTTTCGTTGTTTCAAGTCACCCAAAATTTGAGGGTTGTTTGTTGCTTTAGAGCAAGCTAGCTTATCTTGAATGCTACAGAAACTTTAGAAATACATACATTTAGAAGTTAGAAAGAAGAAGAAGCTAACATGGTAAAAGGATAATCAGAGAGGTGAGAGGTGAACTGAGAGAAATGGATCTTAGAAGATAAAGGAAGAAAAAATTTCAAGAGGTGGGAATAGTAAGAAGTGTTAGATGAAATTAAAGACAGAGAAAGAACACTGGATTTGGTCCTTAGTAGTCCATTGGGTCACTTTCTAGTAGGTACAGTTGTGTGATGGAAATCGAAGCTCTGAGTTGACTTACTAATCTTGTATAGTTGAAACTTTGTACCCTTTGACTAATACCTCCTCATTTCTCCTTCCCTGCCCCCTGTCCCTGGCAACCACCATTCTACTCTCTGCTTCAATGAGTTTGACTATTTTAGATTCCTCATATAAGTATTATCACCTAGTATTTGTCTTCCTAGTCTGGCTTATTTCGCTTAGCATAATGCCTTCCAAGTTCATCCATGTTGTCGCAAGTGGCAGGATTTCCTTCTTTGTCAAGGCTGAATAATATTCCATCACGTGTACATACGACATTTTCTTTATCCATTTATCCACCAGTGGACATTTAGGTTCCTTTCATGTTTTGACTATTGTGAATAATGATGCAATGAAAATGGGAGTGCAGCTATCTCTTCAAGATACCGATTTAAATTCCTTTGGATATACACCCAGAACTGAGATTGCTGGATCATCATTCCTAGAGATCTACTGTACAGCATAGAAGCTATAGTGTATTTTATACTTAAAACTTGACTGAGAGAGTAGAATTTGTGTTCTTATCACAAATACTAATTGATAATAATAATAATAAAGAGGGAAGGAAAAAACTCTTGGAGGTGATAGATATATTTATGGCTTAGATTGTGGTGATGGCTTCACAGGTATATACTTATTCCAAACTCATCAAGTTGTATATATTAAATATGTAGAGCTTTTTGTATAGCGATCATACCTCAATAAAGTGTTTAAAAAAAAAGCAGCATTGAGTTAACAGGAAAGGTGGAAATGGAGCTAAGTAATAAAGATAACCCTAGTTAGAAGCTTGGTGAGGAGAGGAAGTTACTTAACCAGTGCCCTGCAGCCCTTTGAGGGCATGGTTCTTTCTCTCTCTTTCCATCTCTCTTTGCTTACTCTCTTCCTCCGTATTCCCCTGGTTTAACTCCCTGGATCTGTCCCTCTCCTAGATCTGTCTCTTCTCTCTCCTGTCTTCTCTATGCCCTTGTTTCTTTCTTCCATTTCTTCTCTCTCATAATTATGGCATTATAGATTCTCACAGTTGTATAGACTGGGCCTAGTTCAGGCTATGGCCTAATATGGGAGATCCCCCTACTGTACTGATAACCAGGCTGAAATTGAGTGTTGCATCAGTGAGGGAGTGAGCTCACTAATTCATGAAACTGCTTATTCCATCATATTAGATAACTCTAGTTATCTAGACCAGGGGTCCCCAACCCCCAGGCCATGGACTTGTACTGGTCTGTGGCCTGTTAGGAACCAGGCTGCACAGCAGGAGGTGAGCGGCAGGCGAGTGAGTGAAGCTTCATCTGTATTTACCGCCGCTCCCCATCACTCGCATTACCACCTGAGCTCCGCCTCCTGTCAGATCAGCGGCGGCATTAGATTCTCATAGGAGCGCAAACCCTACTGTGAACTGCGCGTGCGAGGGATCTAGGTTGTGCGCTCCTTATGAGAATCTAATGCCTGATGATCTGAGGTGGAGCTGAGGCAGTGATGCTAGCGCTGGGGAGTGGCTGCAGATACAGATTATCATTAGCAGAGAGGTTTGTCTGCACAGAGACCATAATAAATCAATTGCTTGCAGACTCATATCAAAACCCTATCAATGAGTGGCAAGTGAAAATTAAGCTGCATCTGGTGGCAAATTTTATAGTGGCAAATGAGTTGATGTACTTCAATTGTACAGCTGCATCTGGTGGCGAGCTTTCAGTCAGAATCTGACACTTATTTTAGTCCACGCGTGGCCCGCCCATTATTTTATTTACCACTTCCGTCCTCACCTCTTTCCCGCACTGTGCACTTGTCTCAGTCACAGTTTTGCTAAGCCCACAAGCTAACCCTAGCCAAAATGAATAAAAAACAAACGTCACTGGAGAGCTTCTTTGAAAAGAGGGAAAGATCCAATGATGAGACAGCAGAAGACTCTAAGACTGCCAACAAAAAGAAATCTGCATTGAAAAGAAAATACCAAGAGTCCTACTTAAATTACAGGTTCATTGCAACCGGTGATTCACATTCTCCAAGCCCACCTTGTATAATATGTAGTGACCGGCTATCCAACGAAGCCTTGAAACCTTCAAAACTGCTTCACCACATGGAGACCAAACACCCTGCATTAAAAGACAAGCCTCTGGAGTTTTTCAAAAGAAAAAACATGAACACAAAGAACAGAAGCAATTATTGAAGGCCACCACTTTATCAAATGTGTCTGCACTGAGAGCATCATTCTTAGTGGCTAACCACATTGCTAAAGCTAAAAAGCCCTTTACTATTGGTGAAGAGTTGATCCTGCCTTCTGCTAAGGACATTTGTCGTGAACTTTTAGGAGAGGCTGCGGTTCAAAAGGTGGCACGTGTTCCTCTTTCGGCTAGCACTATAACTAAACAAATTGATGAAATAGCAGAGGATATTGAGGCACGCTTGTTAGAGAAGATTAATGAGTCACTGTGGTATGCAATCCAGGTTGACAAGTCTACCGATGTTGACAACGAGGCAACAATGCTTGTTTTTGTGCGATACATTTTTCAGGAGGATGTCCACGAGGATATGTTATGTGCACTTTTGTTGCCAACCAACACCACAGCTACAGAACTATTCAAGTCTTTGAATGACTACGTATCAAGAAAACTGAATTAGTCATTTCTGTCGGTATATGCATGGACGGAGTGGCTGCCATGACAGGACGGCTTTCTGGTTTCACTACTCGGGTCGAAGAGGTCGCTTCTGAATGTGAGTCTACGCACTGTGTCATCCATAGAAAAATGCTGGCTAGCTGAAAAATGTCAACTGAACTTAACAACGTTTTGCAGGATGTGATTAAAATTATCAGCCACATTAAAGTACATGCCCTTAACTCACGTCTGTTTGCGCAGCTCTGTGAGGAGGTGGACGCAGAGCACACACGTCTTCTCTTGTACACAGAAGTGAGATGGCTTTCTAAAGGTAGATCACTGGCCAGAGTTTTTGAGTTACAAGAGCCACTGCACAGATTTCTTTTAGAAAAACAGTCACCACTGGCAGCACACTTCAGTGACACAGAATGGGTCGCAAAACTTGCTTACTTGTGTGACATATTCAACCTGCTCAACAAACTCAATCTATCACAGCAGGGGGGAACAACAGCTGTGTTCAAATCTACAGATAAAGTGGCTGCATTCAAAGCCAAACTGGAATTATGGGGGCGATGAATGAACATTGGGATTTTTGACATGTTTCAAACATTAGCAGAGATTTTGGAAGAGACTGAGCCAGGGCCTTCTTTCTCCCAGCTGGTGCACGATCACCTATCTCAGCTTTCAAGAGTTTGAGCATTACTTCCCAACCACAAAAGACCCCCGAACTAGGAAGGAATGGACCCGTGACCCATTTGTGAATAAGCCAGGTGAATCGACTTTGTCCACACTAGAAGAGGATAAACTGCTTGAGATCGCAAATGACGGTGACCTTAAAAGTATGTTTGAGACAACTTCAAATCTCCATACGTTCTGGATCAAAGTCAAGGCAGAATATCCTGAGATTGCCACAAAAGCACTGAAAAGCCTGCTTCCATTTCCAGCATCCTATCTTTGTGAAGCAGGGTTTTCTGCAGTGACAGCAACCAAAACGAGATCACAGAGTAGACTGGACATAAGCAACACATTTCGGGTGTCACTGTCTCCCATCACCCCCAGATGGGACCATCTAGTTGCAGGAAAACAAGCTCAGGGTTTCCACTGATTCTGCATTATGGTGAGTTGTATAATTATTTCATTATATATTACAATGAAATAATAATAGAAATAAAGTGCACAATAAATGTAACGCACTTGAATCATCCCGAAACCATCCCCCACCCCCCAGTCCGTGGAAAAATTGCCTTCCACGAAACCAGTCCCTGGTGCCAAAACGGTTGGGGATCGTTGATCTAGACAGAAAATCTGTCCTCATACTCAGCTGAAATCTGCCTCTCTTTAACTGTCTTCCAGTTCTAGTTCTACCCTCCTATACCACAACAGAATTATTCTCTTCTATACCTCATTCTTAACATTGATGTTCTCTCTTCTCTCTGTCTTCTTTTCTCCATTCCTCATTTTCATCTCTCACTTCCTATCTCTCAGTCATTACCCTGAACTACAAACTTAACATTAGTTTTATGTTTAATATCCTTAGTTTCATCAAGTTATTGAATAAATTGGCCTTACTTTTAATAATATACATAAATGTAAGTATAGATATCAGTATTTAGGAGATTTAGAAAACCACATTTCTAGCTATGCAAACAACTTAGATTAATGTGTGTTTTAAATTACGTTTTTTGTGCATCAAGTGTTCTATAAAGGAGGATTAAGCTTCCTCTTTAAAAAAAAAAAGGTGTTTTTATGAAAACACTAATCTGAGAAGATACATGCACCCCAGTGTTCATAGCAGCATTATTTAAAGTATCCAAGACTGTAAATAATGGAAGCAACTTAAGTGTACATCAACAGACGAATAGATAAAGATGTGGTATATACATACAATGGAATATTAATCATCCAACAAAAAGAATGAAATTCTGCAATTTGCAACAACTTGGCTGGACCTAGAGGATATTAGGCTTAGTGAAATAAGTCAGACAGAGAAAGACAAATACTCTATGTTATCACTGATATGTGGAATCTAAAAAATAAAATGAATGTATATAACACAAGAGAAGCAGACTCACAGATATAGAGAACAAACTGGTGGTTACCAGTGGAGAGAGGGAAGGAGAGAGGAGCAAGATAATGGTATGGGATTAAGAGATACAAACTACTGTGTATAAAATAGATAAGCAACAAGGATATGTTGTACAGCACAGGGAAACATAACTATTGTTTTCTAATAACTTTAAATGGAGTATAAGCTATAAAAATATTGAATCACTATGTTGTATACCTGCAACTAATATAATATTGTAAATCAACTATATTTCAATAAATAAATAAATTTTAAAATAAGTGTATTTAAGTTCACAAAGAAAAAGTTACATTGAATATTTTAAAATCATCTTCTTTTCTTCACAAACAAAACCATTAAAAATTTTGAAGTTACTTTTTACTTATGTATGGCCCCTGACTGATATGTGGGAGTTGAGTCAGTTATCCTCAGTAGGAAAATGCTTCCTATACCTAAGGTGTTTATAAATGCAACTACTGAATTCCTAGTCTCCCTTACACCTTGAAAAGAGACAAGAAGGTTGGATAAGGGGACATCTTGGTTGTATTCCCTCTTCCAGAAACAATAATCACTTACGTTTTCATACATTTTTAATTTTCACAGCATTTCCCAATCCATTGTCTTGTTGGGACTTAATATTTCTGTGACATAGGAAAGGCATATATTTTTCCTCATTCTATAGGTAATGAAACTGCATCTCAGTTGGGTCACACAGCAAGTAAATAGTCAAACCAAAACTAAAATGCCCTTACTTCAGTATTCTTTCCTATGATTTACTCTGGTTCTTTCAGTTATAACTCAGCTACAGGAGAATACAATTATCCTGGGTAAGAGTTGCATGCAATTTCGCAAAAAGCAAAACCCAAAATTGGCACAGAGCTGCCCTTGGCACATTCTTGACTTCTCTTCATGATCAAGTCCTTTTTCAAATTCCTTGAATTCTATTATCAGATCTTTAATTTCTACTGTATCTTTTACCCTCTTGTACCTAAGAAATTTTTCTCTAAAGACAAGAGATGCAGCCATAAAAAGAAATGAAATTGAGTTATTTGTAGTGAGGTGGATGGACCTAGAGTCTGTCATACAGAGTGAGGTAAGCCAGAAAGAGAAAAACAAATACCGTATGCTAACACATATATATGGAATCTAAAAATTAAAAAATCGTTCTGTTGAACCTAGGGGCAGGACAGGAATAAAGACGCAGATGTAGAGAATGGACTTGAGGACACGGGGAGGGGGAAGGGTGAGATGGGACGAAGTGAGAGAGTGGCATGGACATATATACACTACCAAATGTAAAAAAGATAGCTAGTGGGAAGCAGCTGCATAGCACAGGGAGATCAGCTCAGTGCTGTGTGACCACCTAGAGGGGTGGGATAGGGAGGGTGGGAGGGAGACATAAGAGGGAGGAGATATAGGGATATATGTATACGTATAGCTGATTCACTTTGTTATACAGCAGAAACCAACACACCATTGTAAAGCAATTATACTCCAATAAAGATGTTAAAAAAAAAAAAGACAAGAGATGTTCAAGACCTGAAATCTGACTGTAAGCAAAATAATTTTGATTTTGTTACCTAGGCAAAGACAAGGGAAACGTTCTGTTTAGGGTTTAAGATACCTGCCCTTGTGTCTGATGGCTTCTATCATCATTCTGGGCCAAGTAAACGCCTTAGTAAGTATAGAAGTTCCTTTGAAGAGCTGCACTTCACCATGAAAACACTCATTACAGACATGAAATCAAGGATAGCCACCCAAAACAAATCTCTATACAAAATACTCCCTTGTAATACAAATTATAAGGAGGGTGTGGTTCCGCCTCTTCAAGTTTGAATGCTGAGTGAGAGGATGAGGAGCTAAAAACAAGGCCTCATTGACCTAACCACAGCTATGAGAAGATCCAAAGGATTATAGAGTGGCATAAACTGTATTTTTTTTTCTCCCTCTGGCGAAGTGAAGTTCTTCCTCATCATTCAGCCTTGCCCTTTTTCCAGTGCCTTCTTAGCATTACATCACGTTTGTCATACTTTCCTCCTTTTTCTCTACATAGAAAGGATGATGATTTCCCCAACTGAAGAAAATAATCCAAATGTGATGGAATTCATTCTGATGGGGCTCTCCAGACAGCCTGCACCTCAGCTCCTTCTTCTGGGCAATGTTGTTCATCTAATCTGTCACCTTGGTGGGTATATTCTCATCATTGTCATTATCCGGATTGATTCCCATCTTCACACCCCCCATATACTTCTTTCTCAGCCAATTATCCTTCTTAGATATCTGCTAGTCTACAAGCTCCACACCCATGGTTCTGGTGAACTGCTGGAAGGACTCTCCCACTATATGCTATAGTGACTACTTTTTCCAAATGACGATCTCTCTTTACTTGGGAGTGATGGAGTGTTTCCTTCTTACTGTTATGGCCATGACAGGTTTATTGCCATCTCAGAACGCCTGCGCAACAATGTTTGTATCTGGATGGTGGCAGGAGTTTGGGCCAGTGCTTTCTTCATGGCTGTGATTCCTGTCCTAGTCACACCAATCCAATTTTGTGGCCACAATGTGAGCTCCAAGTAATCTTCAAACTCACTGGCTCTCATATACTAGTAAAGGAGATCCTAATGTTTGCTAGTGGTGTAGTAGTACTGTTCCTGCCTTTGGGGCGCATTGTGCTCTCTTATTTCCGTATTGCTGTGGCTGTCCTGAAGATCCACTCTGTAGAGGCCAGACACAAGGCCTTTTCTACCTGTGGCTCCCACTTGACTGTGGTCATAATTTACTATGGGAGAGCAATCTTAGTGTATATGCGCCCACACTCTCAATCTTCCCAGGATGAGGATAATATCGTTACATTGTTCTACGGGGCGGTAAAACCCATGCAGAACCCACTCATTTACATTCTGAGAAACAAGGATGTGAAAGATGCCCTAATGAAGGAGGTCAAAGGAAGGATAATGGTCTGATGGCCTTAGATATCTTGTCCTGCATCTCTGCCAATGAGTCACCAGTCTTTTGCTCTTTCACAATTGTCCACAAAGAAGAATTGAATAAAAGATGAACCTATCTCAGACCCAATCAAATGAGAGTCAGTTGTTTTTAAAGGACTCTTTTTCATGACAGTTTCATCTTTAAGAAAATGGATCTTGATAGTTCTCCAGTTTATGAATTTATTTCTCACTGATTATAATCGTTAGAAAAAGCAGGTGCTAGACCTTGGGGTAGAGTGGACAGTCCAGTCTCTGGAGTACCACATATGGAAGAGAACTGGTCTCTTATATACAAACTATACAGTATACTCTTGCTTATAAACTGTCCCTTCCCAAAGAAGAGATTGCCACAAACAACTGTGTTGCTAACTCACTAATAGCAACAAATTTCACACACTAGCTCTGAAGCAGCTAGGTAGCCATGGTGTTCACCTGACGGAATAAAAAGATGTGGCAGGAAGGCACGCTCTCCACATTCTCCCTGGTATGCCATTTATCTTGATATGTTTGCTACAACAAGTCTGTAATTTCCAGAGCCAGATCAGAATAACTTTTGGATCAGCCATTGCTTTGTTTTGCCTGCCCTAGTACGTCTCTGCCTACATACAGAAATGAGAGTCCAGGAAGTAAAGGTAGAAATCTGTTTATCTTCCAGAAGCTTATACCACGAAAAGGACCAGATGACTACTGAAAAACTAAGACTAGAGGAATAAGAACTTTAACAAGACTCAGATGTGCATACACTATCTAATCTAGGCAACTTCTATGGTACTGCCAAACTAACTTTCTCCTACTCCCTTCCTTCCTAAGGAGTTGGCCTGGCCTATTCAGTACTGGCTGAGTTGAATGGGTAAGGGTGTGGAATTAGGTTGTAAGGAAGTAGAGCTTCAATATATGTAGTATATATTTATATACTAAAAGCAACTGGGACAAGTTGGTGAGTCAAACCAATGTGCATAAGAAAAAGTGGAATTTCAGACACTTGAGACAACACATATACTATTAAGAAAGGCAAGTCCATAGAGCTAGAGTCAGGGATTGATGTAAGGATCCCAAAGCAAAGCAGAGTGGGGCACAGGAACAGAGCCTAAAAAGTTAAGAAGATTGAAGTGAGTTGACTCAAAAGAACAGGTTAGTGTAGACCCCTGGTTTTCAAACTTTATGAATCACCTGGGGAATTTTGATGAAATGCAGATTCTGATTCAACAGGTCAGGGTTAGAATCTGAAATTCTGGATTTCTAGCAAGCTCCCAGGTGATTCTAACACTGCTAGTGTATAGACCACACATTTGAGTATCAAGAGTGCGGATAATTCCATCTAGAAAAAACTGATATGGTAATGTGGATATCAAGTAACACTTGAATGGGAATAGTGGAGAGAAAATTTACATGCATAACGTCACACAGAAATCGTTAAACATTTAGACATTTTGTTTTATAATTCTTATGCTTTCCTATAACACTGAGAATAAAGAAAAAGTTTTTCACAGAGAACACATTTCTGCCTTAGATATCATTCAGGACTCTATAGCTTACATGACAATGACTCAGTGATGCTTTTCTTAATCTTTAATGATGTTGTTTACAAAATGACATCTAAACTGAGACTTCCGCAGAGGATAATGAGACATTTGCTGCATAGACAGGGGTTTGTAAGCTATATTTTTGGCATTAGACTGGAAAGGACAGAGCAGTGGCCCAGGAACCTAACATCATAAATAAGAAATTCATCCACCCTGAAGCCAACGTTACTGCATTTGTATCATATGCAAAATTTAAGGCAAATCATATAAAGAGCTTTATTCTCCTAAGCACTAAAGATAATTTCTTATAATAATAACTAGCATTTGCATAACATTTAGCAATTTACACATTGTTTTCACATATATTATCATATTTCATACTCATAGCAAATCTAGGAGGTAGATAAGGCAAAAATAGTAGCCTTTTTTTCAGAATAGAAAAGAGAATCAGAGAAGTCAGATGACTCACTAAGGGCACAATTTATAGTCAGGTATCTTGACTAAAAATCCAGTGTAGTTTCTATTGTACATTTAACAGTGTGTCTTAAAGTAAATTGTTGAAGGTGAACTCCTGATCGTCACTCATTTTGGTGGCATGTTCAAGCTTTCTCATCAAATAGGTGAAGGAATTAATGTGTCATAGAGTGAAATGCTAAACCAAGAAGCATGGGGTCTGTATTAGGAGTATATTACTTGTTTCACTCCACCTACCAGGGTCATCAAGTATAGAAATGCTGGCTTTCCTGTCAATTTCTGTGTCATTCCCAGTCTTTGGTCTTTGAAACACTTCTTTCCACGTAGCGGGTTTTACTTTGCCCTCCTGCCTACATACTAAGCCCCACTCCAATTTCAAGCTTGAACTTAGGCAAGGGTTATGTAGGAAACTCTAAATACTTTTGTGATTCAATATCAGGACATACAGTTTCTATTCCATACTTGACCCAGTGCACCAGTTGACCTCCATTACCTTTTTTCCAATTAAATCTTTGGGTCATGGTCAAATGCCTAGCACTCTAGGTCCTCTAGGACTCATGAGCACTCTTACTCTTGCAAGCAGTGTTCCCTCCATCCTTCCAGAAACTAGAATCCTACCTGACCTGGAGTACAACTTTATGATATCAAACTTCCTGAGTGATGATTACATGCATAGTCTACTGAATACAGTACCCAGTACCCATACACAATGAATTTCTGATCACCAGGTCCCATATACATGTCTGGATAAGCTTTCATTACCACTAAATCCCTGATTCTGACTGCTGATCTGTATCCTCTATTGTTTGTTTTGGCCATGCTTGCCTAAATCATATCTTATATACAAGGTCTTATCACATACCACTACCCTGATTTGAGGCAGAGTATTTATGTGCAGTTGTTGTATTGGGAGTACAATTCCAGAGAATAAGAATGAGGGACATGGATAATGAATCAAAGAAACAGGGAAAGCCAATTCAAGGATGTGTTACTGAGCTGACCTCAGCTAAGTGAGACTGTTTGCTTAATCTCGTTGGATTTTTCAAGAAGTTGTATAAACTCAATCCTATTCATGGGTGAAAACAAGATGGATGAATTTAGCCACCATCTCCTATCTCCCAATGGATAAAAGGTTCATTCATCAGTCATTCATGCTTTCAGATTGTAGATATATAGGCATCAGTGATGGTCTTATAGTAGTGTTCACTGGTAAATCCCAACCCAGGAGTTGATAGGCGTACAAAGAGGGCATGAGGTAAGGTATTGTCAGGTTGCACCTGCATGAAGTATGTTGGAATCCACACAGCTGATTGTCATAATGACAGGTAAAATAATATACAGGTGAAGCCAAGATGTACAAAAGAGATGCTAATATATCCCAACACCTGAGGATGTTCTTGTCTCCCTGTGCCAGATCCACCCAAATGCCTGAGTAGTATTCAAAATCTTGTCCTTTTGTTGATACATCTAGCATCCTTAATTAGCCCATGTCTAGCCATATCAAATTTCTGTGTTTGGTTACAAATAACAATAGGCAAAACCAAATGGGAAGAACATTTCACCATGAGGAAAACAGTATGAAAAAAATCAGCTGGAAACATAAACTCAGTACCCGCTTAGTGAGATAGACCAAGTTTTCGGATGGATTCTACTTTATAAAGGAGGTACCTGACAGCCAAAAGCAAATGGCCCATTTCACAAGCCTGAATGACTTCAAGGATGTAGTGGAAAAGTGTTTGTCAAAGACCAGTACATAAAATGGTGCTGGTAGTGGTAAAATTTTTACCAGTCTATGTTGAAATGAAAAGAAATGAAAGCAAAGTAATGAGCTGTTCATAACTAGATTCATTTCAAAGAGTGTTCTAAGCCAGTTTACTGAAGCACTGCTCATAATAGCAAAAGGTTAAAAATAATCAAATGTCCATTAATAAATGGCTATTAAGCAAATTTGGTAAACCTATACAGTGGACTACTATGCAGACATGAAAAGAATTAGGAATCTCTTTATGTATTGACATGGAATGCTTTTAAAGATATCCTTTTTAGTTGAAAAATGTATGTATAGAATGGTGTACACACACAGGTATTTGCTTGTTTATACATAGAACATCTCTGGAAGGATGTCCAAGGGGCAGATAACAATGGCTGCCTCCAGAGAGGGAAAGTGGGTGATGAAGGGACAGGGGTAAGTGGGAGCCTTTTTATTATCTATTCTTCTGTACATTTTGAATTTTCAACAAGGACTGTTCTTTGCTTTGAATTTATCTCCTATTTTTACCTGTCTTTTAAATGAAATAACACGGTCTATAAATTGTGGCTAGTTAGTTGCTTTGTTTTTAATATATCTTTACTTGGGAAATAAAAAGTTGGCAACATTATGGCAAACTCACTTAAAAAATATGCACTAATATGTGAAATCCAAAATTTGGGGAAGCATTTTTCTGAGGTCCTTCTTGGGGACCCAACAACCAGTCTATCTTTTTGCTATTCCCCTCTTACTTTGTGTCTCAGTTCTGGACCTATGTCTCTGCCTTGCACCTCTGCTTAGCGGCCCATTCCTTCTAAGACTGAGATCTTGCTGTGCTTTTGTCAATGTCCTTCAACATCACCATCACCCATGGATTAGCGTCCTATACCTGAAATGGGATATTGTGACTGGGATCCTTCTACCTACTGATGGACCCCCCTGATGTACACACTTGATCGGTTTACTTTCCAAACATTACTTGTTCCTGCATTTTCTTTACTCTTCTCTAAGTACCTGTGAGGCTATACCTGGTGACTCATGTTAGATATCTCTAATGTCAAGTGTTTGCCTGGGCTACCCCTCAAAATATTGTTCCACTTGTTAGACTGGAAGTCTTCCCATGGATCTTCTAGGTGGTAACTTTTTTAGGTCTCCTTTATACCAAATGGGTCCAAATTGAGATTATGTCCTATGACAGGGATTGCTAGTTATCTATCCCATTATCCATTCTCCCAATCTTCTTTGGTAATAGATCACCGAATTTTATTTAGGTAGCAACATATTTAGCTAACAAACAAACAAACAAACAAAAAACTACAACTCCCAGCTTCCCCTGAATCTAGGTGACAAAATTCTTATCAATGAAATATAAGTAAAAATGTTGTGGTATATTTTTTAAAGGCCCTAAAAAGGAGAAAATGAGTCCTCCTTATTTTCCTCTTCCTCTATCCTGATGTTTAGAATGTAAATGTGATATCTAGAGTTCTACCAAGCTTCTTGTTCTATGAGAATGAGGGCAGAATGTTTAGTTGGAAGGAATGCAAGTCCATAAATATTGTAGAACTACCATAGTTTTTCTGGACTTCTGATCTTCAGTTATCTATTATGTGAGGTAGAAAAAATCATCCATCTTTTTAAACCACTATATATTAAGTTTTCTGTCCCTTGAAGCTGAAACTGATTCTGACTGATACATGGTCCCTGCCAGTTTGTCATGTCCATTTGAAAATAACTAAGCCTTACCCCACAATGTTTCAATACTCAACATGCCTAACTAATTATACCTCTCTATATATGTATGGTACATGGATATTTACAACATTTCAATCCTAACTGTACTGTTCATTCCTTTACTGCCTACATACCAATTTCTTATTATTCATTGTATACTTGGAGATTATTGCTTTATATTGATTTCATTCTCTACCCCAAACCATAAAGGGAGAGGATATACCATAGCATGGGTGAAACATGACTTCTACAAGACAACTAGAGCAGAAGATATTGGTAAAAGCAAGTTCAAACTCATGAACACTGTCACAAATCATTATCTAGAGTAATAACTGCCAAAGCTCTATCTACAGCTCAGACATCTCTTCTGAGCTCCAGTCACATGTGTTATTGAAAAATGGACATGTATCTACCTCAAAGCTCCACAGACAACCCAAATGGAACCATTCCAAACCAGAAAGCTTCATATTTCCCCTAAAATCTCCCCTTCCTCTTGTTTTCTGGATGTCACTTAATGGTGCCACCATCCATCTGAGAGACATCCTATAATCTTCCTCCTCGCTCACTACACAATCCAATCATCTTTGAAGCTTTGCCTATTCTACTGCTGAGATAAATCTCAAGTTCATCCCTAGTCTTTCATCCACTGTCTCTCTCTTAAGTCCAGCACTCATCATTTCTTGCTTTGACTATTGCAATGACTTCAGACATGGTCTCCTCAACAACACACTGCAAGTAGGCTCCACACTATGGTGTCACCCATCTTTCCAAGACATGTCAGAGCATGTCACTCTCTTGTTTAAAAATCCTCAGTGATATTTAGTCACATGGAGGCAAAAGGCTAGATTCATCAGTGTGACATTTAAGACTTTCTGAGATCTGGACCCAGCTCACATGGGTGTCCTGACTTGCTAATCCAACCACATAAACTGATTATCATTCCCATAAACACTTTATTCTTTTACAGTTCTGTGCATAGGATTGATGTGGTCTCTGTAAAATGTTTGTATACTGAACTAGTAAGCTATCCAACCCTGGAAACCCAGCAAAACTGCCTCTTTTAATATGAGCCTTCTTCATTTACCTTTTTTCTCTAGGCCTGGAAAGTAAATCTCTTCTTTATCAGTGCCTCCACACACAAATCTATATTTGCCTATTTTGTACATCTCTTATACTTTGTACATGACTACAATATAGCACTCTTTCCATGTGGTTGCAGGTCTTAGAAAGCAAAAGACAATGACATCCATATGAGCCAGCACTAGGACATACCCTTTGCTGTATGAACTTCCACAGAGGTTCACATGAATATGGGCCCTCCAGAGATCCACAGAACAGCCTGCAACATTAAGAAGTCTACCCCTACACTTGTATCCTTCTCACTCTACTAATTCAAGGGACTCTCTCTTCTTCAGAAGCATCAACAGCCCATTTACCTCCTCCTCAGGCCTTGCATCACCCAAGCTTTTGTTGGGTGGGACCGAGGCCCTTCTTCCCAGGTGTCCCTCAGTGGCAACTTGGCCTCCTGAGAGATGAGGTGAGTCTGACCAGCCAGGACTGCAGTATAGCTGACCCTTCCCAAGCACTAAGGACACTCTGTTCATAGTTGCTTGGCCTGAAAAGTCTCAAGTGGCTGGAACCTACTCATTGTCACTAAATTCAAGCTTTCAGAAGAAATATTGGCTGGAACTTTGTGTCTTCATCTTTTTTTTTCTTTTTAGAAATATAAAATCTCTGTCTAATAGCACTTTTTCATCCCTAAGCCTAGAGTCAAGTGGAACAAATGCAGAGAAGTTGTCCTATTTTCTGCGCAGTTAAGAAATGGGGAATTCAATATGTGTTTACAATGAGAGTAACATTAAAATAGCTCATGCTCCATTGCCAAATGAAGGATAACAGACATAAACACTGTCTTTTAAAAGATTCTTTTAGAAGAAAAAGTATGAATCGAATCACTTACTGAAGTACTGTTTGAACAGATGGTGTGATTAACAGCTAACATGTAAGCCATCTTGGGAGCTTATGGAAAAGTAAACAAGTGGAGCTAAAAAGAAATCACTTTATTCCCCAAAAGCGTCTTTCATTCATTTTACTAGGAAAATTGGAAAGTCTGTGATTCCTTGGGGGATGTTAGGAGTGAGCAGGGAGGGTCTCTTTAGAGCAAGACCACATCCATGCCAGGTTGAGTTCTGAATTTGCTTCCTGAGGGATGAGATGGGTCAGAGCAGTCAAACCCCCAGCACAGCTGACCCTTGGAACCACTAAGGACACTCTTCACCTCTACTTGTCCTGGAAGACCTCATGTGCAAGGGGTGAAGAGAAGGGAGTTAAGAGTTGAGAACCAATTACGTAAGAGGCACTCTGCCAGGAACATCACACACACTCTTTCCTCTAAGGCCAGCTCACAATGGCCCCAGGAGCCACATGTTATAAGGCCAATTTCCCAATCGGGAAATTGACGTCGGAAAAGGGGGAAACCATCTCCTAAGACCACGTAGCTACTTCCTCTGTGGAGCTGCCATTGAAACTGTTGAGTTTCAGAGCTCTTAGGAGAGGCAGCTGATTACAGAGAAAAGAGCACTGACCAGGACATCTGGAGACACAAGTATGAAAGTCTCCTCTGCTAGCTAGTGCCTTAGGGGCAGACTGTATTCCCTTCTGGGCTGCAATTTCTCCATCTTTAAAATGTGGGCAGGGACTTCGCTGGTGGTTCAGTGGTTAAGAATCCATCTGCTGATGCAGGGGACGCGGGTTCAATCCCTGGTCCTGGAAGATTCCACGTGCTGCGGAGCAGCTAAGCCCGTGCACCACAACTACTGAGCCTGCACTCTAGAGCCCACGAGCCACAACTACCGGCCCCGCGTGCCACAACCACTGAAGCCTGCGCGCCTAGAGCGCGTGCTCCACAACAAGAGAAGCCAAAGCAACGAGAAGCCCATGCACCACAACAAAGAGTAACCCCTGCTCCTCGCAACTAGAGAAAGCCTGCGTGCAGCAACGAAGACCCAACACAGCCAAAAAATAATTTTTTAATAATAAAATAAAACGTGGGCACTGTATCAGATGGGCCCCAAGGTCCTCATTTGGGTACGAAAACGGTATCAGAATATCACACCGGCTTCCCCAGCCCCATTCCTGACCTTCATCAACTGACATGAGGAAGAAGCCTTGCACATTGGTACAGCTCTAGCCTTTGGGCCACCGCCCACTTAGACAAATCTCCAGGTATTGGCTGACCCTTGACAGAGCCCTTTCCCTACTGCCTTCACCATAGAACATCCCATTAGTGACGGCCCACCACAGGTTGCCCAAGTGTTCTTTCATTTATCTAATATCTGTGGGTGTGTAGTAACATTCCACGCCCTGTGCTACATATGGTGGAAAGGAAACAACGGTGGGCAGGAAGGACACAGTATCTCTCCTCCCAAAATTAGACCCAGAGTTGGAGACACATGAGTGAACAGATAATAAAAATATAGAGGCGTAAGTGTGAACATAAGAAAAGGAACCAGATTTCTTCCTGAGGAGTCAAGGTATGCTGCCCCAAGGTAGTGATGTTGGCACCAAATTAATACATGTTTTATCATCCATCCAGATATTAAGAATCATCCAGGTGACTACCGCAGATTTGCTGGCCTTTCATCCTGGCATCTGGTACCACTTAGACCCACATGTTGGATTCCCAGGCCAATTAGAACCAAAAGTTGCGAAGAAGGCAAAGAAATCTTTTATGTTTCCAAAGATAGAGAATTAATTAAGGAGGAAAGCAACTTTAGTGTTAATAATCTAGAAATAAACTCTTTCTCTTGGGCCTGTTCTTGTAAATACTTCTGAACTCTTTCATGTGAACAGCCTTCTAATTGCATCTCTGGGACCTAATCCTGGAGGGTTTGAAATGATTTCCCTTTGCAACTTTAAAACTTTTGATACTGTGTCCCCTGGCAGGTGCGATTCCACTCCTTCCCTGGCCGTTTTAATAAATGGACTTTGGAGTGTTCCTCTCCCCATTTACTGAAGGTGCTGCTGCTTTTGAGTTACATTTGGAATTCACTTCAGGTCTCTACGAAATGGAAAGGAAAAACCTACTGCTACTGCGTGTTCTGTGTTGATACATGACACTGCTCAGCCCAAGGATTCCTTCCTGGTGTGGAATGATCCACTGGAACACTGCTCCAGGTCAACAGAAGAAAGAAATTCCTGTAACACCTCAGATGCCTCTCTGCAAGGATACTTACCACTTTGCCCCTCACCTTATAGTTACTTGTGTCCAAGGGTCACCCCTCCCCTGTGCAAGTCAGCTGTGAGTCCCTGCAGGCAACAACAGTGTTTTGGTTTTCCTGGGGTGCTATGTGCCAAGGGCCAATGTCTTGTATGAGGAGGTGCTCATCCAATATTGGGCCAACGTCCAAATTTCCAATGTTGCTTTATTGGTCTCTCGATACTGTTTTATTCTCACGTAAAGCTTGCCATAATTCATTCTCAAAGTCAGCCATCTTCATTCTTTTCCATATGGCATCAATATTGCTTCATTTTTTTACCGGGTGCTAAAAGTTATACTCTAAACTTCTTAATTCAGAGGAGTTTTCTGTTTTTTAAAAAACATTATATTTGTTCATCTCCAGTAATTTTCATAAAATCTGACTTCTGGCCTTAGGGATCATATGCTTCTCCTGGGGGAGAAAGGAATGGTATAATTGGTTCTTTAATTTACCACACTGGACCGTTCTTTAGGGTACAATCCAATCAAGGGCCAACAAGGGTAAATAAAGGATTGTAATAATTCTTTCTAAGTTTATAAAGAATTTATTTTTACAAGTCTTACATTTATTTTCTATGAAAAACTTTATATTGACTTCTTTATTGGTTAAAAAGTCAAATGTTATTTACCATGATTTTTGATGGTCTATTTTACATGGACCATAAGAAACCAAACATACCTGAAATCAAAGAGCAAGAAGAGCCCTTAACAATTGTCTACTGCCATGGGAAAATGCTTGAGTGGGAAACAGGTCCCAGCATTTTCTATAGTTTGACATAATGACTGTGAAAATAGGCATAGGAATAGGGAAAGAGCCCAAATGTTGTTAATAACCATGCCTGAACAGTACAATTCTCTGTGGTTTTAGTTCAATTACCTACAGTTTTCTGTGGCTTCCATGTTTTCTCTTTTGATTGGAAAAAACTGTTGATTAAAAAGAGTAATTGTCCAGTGAGAGTCACTTGCTTTACACAGGAGAAATGAAAGTCCCGGGTGTTCTGGCACAACCAGGACAAGAAATCTGGCCACAGGACATCTAGACTAAGTTGTTCCTTGACTTAAGATTTGGCGAAGACATAGAATTCCATTTTTCAATTACTCTAAAATTTCAGCAAAATAAGAATTCTATGCATTTGAAAACCTGGCACTCATTCTAGAGTCAAGTAGGAAATGTGGTTTTACATAAGCAATGGATATGCTGACTAGACTTCCACTCTCTTTTAGATGGAACAGTCATTTGGACTCATCGTCTTACAGGGATCCCCTTGCCCTGCTCTAGTTTCTCTTCTCAGTCATTTGCTCTACTCAACTGCCCGTTGCCAACAGTGGCTTCAGTCATCCAGGGATGTTCATAACCTCTGGTGCAAAAGGAGATTAGACTGTTTTGGTAAAGGGCTGCCAATGCTCTGGATATGAATTAGTTTCACTGAAAGAAACCTGAACTTTTACATGATGGGTGCTAATTCCTGCTAATTGCTATCACCTCATAATTAGATTGGCAGAAATTTCACTCCAGGGACAGGGGATATGAAAACTGGTAGGCTTAAAAGCTGCCTTCTCAGAGGATTCTGAGACTGGGGGCTGTGAGATCAACAGCATGTTTCCAGGCCTTAGTTCTATGAGGGATTCAGAGGGCACAGACAACCACAAATTAGTGCTGTTAGCCACAGGACACAAGACCTGCAGATGCCTAAGGGACGACTATTTGCAGTGACCTGTAGGGCACAGGTGATCTCCAATTAGTATAATGCAAAAAGCAAATGCAAGGTAGTAGCTAGGCTATCGGATAGGATTTCAAGAATAATCACCATCCCTTCTAGACCAGCAGTTGGTAAAACTGCAGCATGAGAGCCAAAACCGGTCCACTGCCTGTTTTTGTAGGTAAAGTTTTATTACAGTACAACCATGCCCATTCTTTTTCATAATCCCTGTAGCTACTTTTGTGCTACAATGGTAGAGGTGAATAGTTGCAACAGAGACCTATGGCCTCCAAAATCTAAAATATTCCTGATGACAGAAAAACTTAGCCAACTCCTGTTCTAGATCATAAAGGAAAAAAGTTGGAAGAAATAATCCTGAAAGGAAGCCAGGATAAAAGGGAGTTAAAGAAATCCCAACCTACAGTGTTGAAGCTTAGTAATAAAAGAGCTTAACATAGAGAAGGAAGGGCAGGGGAAAACTGTATATTCTGGGACTATGTATGAGGATATTTCTGTAAGGGTGATTCTGGATCATCTAAGCTGATGTTGGCAAACTACACCCTGCCAGTCAAACCTGGCTCACCATGTGTTTTTGTAATTGAAGTTTTATTGGAACACAATCACACCCAGTCATTTATATATTTTCTATGACTGTAGCATCATTACAAAAAAAGAATTCAGTAACTGGCTAAGACATTTAACTCTTCATTTATACTCAAGCCCCCTCCTCTTCTGGCCTTTCCCAAATTGTAAGACCTCTGAATCAGCTTTAAGGGCTCTTTTTCTCCATCCTAGATTTGCCTACTGTTCTCCAGCTGTTCCAGCCTCATTTCCAAACTTATCATCCATTATTCCCAGTAATCTGCAAGGACAAATAAAAGGGGCTTTACCTTCAGGCAATATTTTGGCTTCATGATTACATGCCATATCCCAAATCATGAGTAACAGAGTATACTTGAAGTTTTAAAATTTAGTATCTGCTTAAACAAAATTTTCCTAACGTATTGATTAATGAATTAATGCTATGTTGGAAGGTCTCCAGTGACATGCCCAGGGCCATGTTTTGTCCAACATTTTTATCAAATGACCTCGATAAAAATCCAGAAGACACATTTGTCAAATTTTTGATGACACAAAGAAAGTAAGAAGTGCTTAGGTAAAGTTTCCGATACCAGAATTAGCATTCAAAAAGACCTCAAAAGGAAGGGAATTCTGAGCTGAACTGAACAAGGATGAGCATTGCTTAGCAAATGGTAAAGTTGAGCCTTGAGGTTGAAAGAAAATCAGCTTTACAGTTACAGGAAGTGGACTAACTGGTTTGAGAGTAGTTTGTGTGGAAAAATCAGGGCTAGTGGACTTACTTCCTTGCTAAGCATAATACTACTAAAAATAGCGGCTATCCTAGGATGACTTATTAGAAGAATGCTGCCACAATCTGTAGTTTCTCCATAACGGACATTGGTCATCCCATGTTTTCAGAAGGGTGTCTGGTTCAAAGGGCCACTCTTCAAGAGTACACAGGGGAAAAAATCAAGCATATTCTCAGGAGTAGTTCTGGGTTTGTGATTGAGAGGCCTTAGAACTAACTATATCATCTGAGTTGAGATGGAAGGACTACAGAATGCTTAACTTGGAAAAAAATACTCCGTGAGGTTAGTGTCATTAGTGAGTTTCTACGGTAATACTAAGTCCCACACAGGGTTTGAAGGGTTTCCTAGGACGTGAGACTTTCAAGTGGTAAAACCAAGAAAGGCTGGGACAAGCCAGGATGATTGGTTACCCTACACTATGCTTCAGCCACACTTATCTGCTATCTATTCAGCAAATAGTTAAACCTGTTCTTGCCCTAGAGTCTTAGCACTTGCTGTTCCCTCTCCCTGGAACTCTCTTCACCTAAATTTTCACATAGTTCCTTTGTGTCCTTTTGATCTCAACTCAAACATTACCTTCCTTGAAAGCTAACATCTAATGTATAATAACAATCTTGTTCCAGCACTCTCTTTCGTATCACTGTTTCCTTCATAACAGTTATTACTATATCAATTGCTTTATTTGCTACTTCTTGTTCTCACTATCATCCCAATAGAGTATAAGTCAAATAAGAAGGTAAGCCTTGTCTCTTTTTGTTCATTGTTGTATCCTCAGCAACTTTAACAGAACTGGACACATGGTATGAACTCAATAAATATGTGTTGAATGGACAAATGAATGAATGATTCTGCCTGACTATAAAGCCTATATTGAATTCTCTCATAGACACACCAAAAAGCTCTGAGAAAAATATCCACAAGATAAATAAAATCCAGGTACTTAGTAAACTTTCAGATTAGGCCACACAGATCAGGACGCTATAGGGATGGGTCTAGTAGAATCTGACTACAAGGCAGGAAAGCTGCTGTCAGTTAGGCCTTATGAGATTGCCACGTAAGTACTGTCTACACCCAGGAGATCTGAGTCTGGGCTGTTTGCATGTTCTGTGCTGTGCTCTTGAAGTGGAAAAGGTCTATTTTCACCTTAAATCTCATGATTCTCTGCCTCTGGTCAAACTATCATCAGAGCCTTTAAGAAATTTGAAATTAAAAGATTGAGAGAAAAGATATCTATGGTCTCATAGCCAACTTCCCTTTTAGAAATATTGGCTATAGACTTTCTTTCTATTATGAACTCCCAGATGATATGGTTATTTTCTCCCAAGATTCTGGTCCATTCCATCATAATTAAGTCCACAGCATCATTTCCCCTCAATGCTTCTTTAACCTTCTGAGAAACGAAATTGTCAGCAAGGCAAATCCCAAATTTATAAGATGCCTTGCTTTTACCAGACTGAGACTTCCATCAAATGCCTGGACAGCTGAAGCTTTCCATTCCTATGTAGCTTGCCTCTATGCCAGTTCTGTAATCTTCATTAGGGAAGCATCAACCATGTCCTCCATGAAATATTTCCTTGATGGCACTGCAATTTCTTTCAATTTGTATGCTACTACAAATGTTCATCATCTTATTCTCCTTCACATTTTGTGAATTTCCACATAGGTTTAATATATTTTTTTATATATGGGTGTGAGAAGGTCCCTAGGATAGAATCACACAGAAAATTCTTGAAGAATGGGTATCTCACATAAGCAGAACCTTACCATCAACCCTCTGTGGAAGGAGTGACCCACAAAAGTCTGATATGAAGTGACTATCTGGGTGAAAGTTCTCCTTTTCTGTTGTCTTTCTACAGAGCACTGCTCTGTCAATCAATACATTTTTTGCACCAAGAAATTGACAAGTAAAAACTTCAGGAAAAAAATTGTTCAGGGTCAGATAGCCAAAGACAGATAGCATGATTAAATGCAATATAAAAATACCTGAATGGAAAAATCCATTTAGTGAAAGTGACATCAAGAGCTTTTATTTCAGCAAACATCTTTCAAGAGTTTCCTCTGTGCAAGGTAGTGTTCCAAAGAAAACGGAGATGACTCAGATATGGTCGCTAAATCAAGGGGCTCACAGCTTCCAAAATGTACACTCAGTCTTACTTCCATTATACAGGGTCAAAAGTCCCTCAAGTTAAAAAAAAAAAAAAACTAAATAAAAATTGAACTCACAATCATACTTGGGAGAGAATTGGATTGACAAATATAGCATATCTTTGGAAGACCCAGTAAACACAAAATTAAGTTATACAATCATACTATGATGTACATTTTGATCCCCAAAATTCCTCAATATAAATTCTTTATAGCACTACCTGAACATTTAACTTGCTATCAGAAGAGAAAGTAAATGAAGAACTCCCCAGACAGAAGAAAGTTTCTCCTTGAGGAAAACCAGCCCTGGTTCCCAACCACCACCATATTTACTGACCAGAACCATTGCTATAGGGAACATTCACTGAAATGCTCATTAACCAAGTTAGGAGGAAAAGTGAACATTATTTTAATGAGCGAAATATAGCAGATGTCTCCTCCTCCTTATTTGTTTTCTCTGTCCCTATTTGCATTAGGAAACTTAATTACAAAGCAGGGATATCTCCTAAATCCCCAAAGTGGAAACTGTTCTTCAAGTCTGAGGTTATAAGTTCTTAAACCCACCACAAGATTATCCAAATTTCCAAAGTTCCTTTTTGCATTTGAATTGTGGCTTCTTTTAATACTACCTAAATATTTTTGGTCTGTAAGTAGACTATACACTTTTGGCAGACACCAATACTTCAAAAAATATCTCAATGTATTCAGAAAGGACATCTCCTCAATTTATTTTTCTGTGGCTGGGAACAAAGTAACAGAATTTTGGACACCTCTAGAAGAAATATCATTCTAATATTTGCACAGGCAAAGAAAAACTGCATGTCGTGAACTGGCAACTATATTATTATTATAAGGCTAGAAAATGAATTTTTTTATTGTTTTTTAGACACCAACCTTTCATGGTAGCCTTATTACAAGCCAACTCTGTGTAAATAAAAGAAAAAGATATTTAACAAGTAGAAATAAATGTGCATGATTCACCAGCACAGTTAACTCAAGATTTTCCAACCTTATAACCACAACCGATAGGAAGATTTATCACCACAGCTGCCTGTGTTAAACCTCTTTTCCTTGCAGTTGAAGGAATCAAATTTCTTCTTGGAGATTAGTCATTTGTGGGGGTGTCGCCAACTGCAAAATGCTTCTGTTATGAATGAGGTGCACTTCTCTGTTACTGTCCTCCAGCCCTAAGTCAGTGAGTAATTTTCATCTCTATATAGGTCTTTTCCCACCTACCATCGAGAACAAATTCTAATGACTTACACAGTCAAGCTTTCTTTAGTTGTTACTCAAACCGAAAACTTCAGATGGTATTGTTTCTGGTAACATGATAACCTAACAAGGAAAGGTAGGATGAAATAACATTTCGGCACATGTTTACAAGGATGAAATCTAAGCTGAAGGAAAGGTCTATGTGGGGTGTGAAAGTGGGAAGGGAGCTGAAGTTTCTTGGGTGGTATAATTGTGCCAGGCACTGTGTTAGGTTCTTTACAGAAATAATCTCATCTAATTCTTGGAACAGTCCTACCAGAGGCTAGGTGATATTCCCATTTCACGTATGAGAAAACTGAATTTCTCAAGATTATGCAGCTTGTTAGTGGCTGAACCAGAATTTAGACTCTGATCCAGCTGACTCCCTTGCTTTTGCTCTGTATTTCAACATTCTGCCTATTGAGCATGAAGAATTACCTAATTATATGCAGCACTAATATAACTATACAATAAGGAGAGATTTGATTCTGTGTCTAAATAAGAAAATCTTTTTTTTAACATCTTTATTGGAGTATAATTGCTTTACAATGGTGTGTTAGTTTTTGCTTTATAGTGAATCAGATATACATATACATATACATATATCCCCATATCTCCACCCTCTTGTGTCTCCCTCCCACCCTCCCTCTCCCACCCCTCTAGGTGGTCACAAAGCACCGAGCTGATCTCCCTGTGCTATGCGGCTGCTTCCCACTAGCTATTTTATATTTGGTAGTGTATAGATGTCCATGCCACTTAAAGCCAAAGGAGTCTTCAATGGGTCATCTGTTTTACTCCCTACTGAAAGCATATAAAACTGACAGGGCTCTGTCTTTTTCCTTCTTTTACTTTTAAACACTTCTGGAAACATGCATTCCAAAATTTGCCTTGTCCCTCTTCACAATTTCTGGTAACTGTTGTCTTCATGAAATCCTTTTATCTAATAAGATTTTCCCATCACCCTTTAAGCTCTTGTTTGGAACTATATGGAGATGGCAAGATCTGCACATAGTAAGTTTCTGTCATTTGAAACTGGATGTCAGAACAATTAAACAGAGTGAGATTTCAATGAATCCACCAGTTGCTTGGTTTATTTCATGTCATTTTGGTTTGTGATGTTTTTCCACTGAATTGACGGATAGCTTTAGCTACATATACACTGTCTAATTTAACATGCATAGGTGGTTTTAATATGACATATAAGAAAAACAACCAAAAAAAAAAAAGGTTGAAAAGCAAAGAAGTATTTGAAGTATTTCAAGCATTCACAACTGGATCATTGAGCTTAAACTTAAAACTTATTACTTGCTGAGTAATATTCCAAGTAATAATTTTTAAGTTTAAGCTCAATGATCCAGTTGTAAAAAAAAAAAGTATTACTTGCTAATTAATGAACCAGCTTAAATAAAGCCGACTATAAACGAGCATTTTAGGTGGGGAGATGTAGCATATTTGCCTCTTTTTTTTTTTGGCCAAGAATTGGGCTTCCCTGGTGGCGCAGTGGTTGAGAATCTGCCTGCCAACGCAGGGGACACGGGTTCGAGCCCTGGTCTGGGAAGATCCCACGTGCCGCGGAGCAGCTGGGCCCGTGAGCCACAATTACTGAGCCTGCGCGTCTGGAGCCTGTGCTCCGCAACAAGAGAGGCCGCGATAGTGAGAGGCCCGCGCACCGCGATGAAGAGTGGCCCCCGCTCGCCGCAACTAGAGAAAGCCCTCGCACAGAAACGAAGACCCAACACAGCCATAAATAAATAAATAAATACTTTAAAAAAAAAAAGAATAAAGTCAATCATCTAGCTACGCCCCTTTATGAGAGTAATAATTCTGTTTAACCCACTGTTAATGATTGTCTTAGTATCTAACAGTCCAAACAACTTAATAAGCCTTTCCTGATACCCGGTTCTACAAGACAGAAAAGCAACGAGAAAACCTATATTTCCACCATTGGATACTTGAACAGCTGAGTCTAACCCAGTAAAACAAATGACACACAATAATCAGACCTCCAAAACAGGAACTCTAACAGGCTATTGAGATGCTGCTCTTCTTATTTTCCTCGTGTAGGTGACATTATGTTTTGTCTTCTTTCCTAGTACTTGAGACAATTAAATGGGCAGTCTAAAGAGAGACAATGCCTCTGAGGGGACTGAATTCATCCTTGTTGGATTTTCCCAACAGCCTCAAATCCAGGCTGCCTTCTTCTTAGGACTGCTGTTTTTCTACCTGGTCACAATGTTTGGGAACAACCTATTGTTGTTGTAGTGAGATGGGATTCTCGACTTCATACCCCTACGTATTTTCTTCTCAGTAATTTATCCTTCCTTGATATCTGTTACTCCACCAGCTCGGAGCCATATATGTTGGCCCAATGCTTCAGGGACTTCTGCACCATTTCCTATACCAGCTGTTATGCCCAGATGATCACATCCCTCTTTCTGGGGATGACAGTGTCTCCTTGCTATCATGGCTTATGGCAGGTTTGTTGCAATCTCCAATCCCCCGCGTCACACCATCATTATGAACAATCGGGTTTGCATACAGTTGGCCTTGGGAACCTGGGCCAATGCCTTCTTAGTAGCAGTCACACCAATCATTGCAATCCCTGCTCATTATGGTGGGCATAATATCATCAACCATTTTACCTGTGAGGTCCAGGCCCTGCTGAAGCTTGTCTGCTCAGACACCCCTGTCAGTCTAATTCTGGGTCTGGTTATCAGTGTGTTCACACTGCCTCTGCCATTCACCTTCATCCTCATTTCCTACTTTTGCATTGTTGCTGCCATGCTGAAGATCCGTCCTGCGGAGGCCAGACTTAACGTCTTCTCCACTTGCGGATCCCATGTAACTGTGGTCACCGTATTTTATGGGCCAGCCATCTAAATGTACCTGAAACCTCAGTCAAAGGAATATCAGGAAGAAGACAAAGTCATCTCAATATTTTATGAAGCAGTTACCCCCATGTTAAATCCCCTCATTTATACTCTGAGAAATAAGGATGTAAAAGGTGACTTAGGAAGTTAGCCCAAGGAAATGAAAAATCCTAATGGCTCTCTTTATAAGCCTCTCCAATGTGCAAGAAAAAAAATGAAAACTCAGTCCATGAAATTTCAATTTATGTTTTTAAAAACAAACAACAACAACGAAAATCTTAGTGAGCATTCTTTCCGTGGTCATCACTAGGCACTCATCAAGTCTACCGTGAATGTTAACATTTTGTCAAGCCATATTAAGAGCTAAAGCCATGAATGTGCGCAAAATAGTTCACAAAGAGAATAATAGTAGTAGGTAGGCAAAGGTGACTGCTACAGCCATAGTAGCCCATCAGGAAGAAGTTTCTTTTCTGGGATATAAAGCACAAGATTTTTGCAACCAAACATCTTTGCATTTGCCACACAAGATAGATAGAATTCATATACAGGACAGTGGCTATGCAACCATAATATAGCATTTGCTCCCCACATCACATTTTACAGATGTCTGACCCAATTTTGAACCTAATAGACAAATGACCTCTCACTTCCCACATTTAGGTGATAATATCTCATGCCAAGAAATATCTTTTGTTTGTAAAACACTTTATCATTTAAAAAGTGTTTTTAAATAAATTATTCTAGTTTATACTTATAATTTCTTATTTTAAAATAGTTTGCATATTATACATATTAATAAATATTTTCTCAACCAACATTTGTTTCTGCAAATATTAAATTTCCATCATATCAATTTCTTATAAAAATGTCTAAACTGAAATTGTTATTCTTTTGCCTTCTTCTATTTCTCTGCCTTCTTTTCCATGGTGTGCTTTAGTGACCCTCTGGCCATTTCTACTCCCACTTCTCATACACATTCATGAGCTTCAGCGTTTCTGCTCTACTCAAAAGTGTTCATGGCCAAGACTGTGATTATTTTTCTCCTTTTTCCCAATTTAATAAGATGCCATATGCAGTTTCTATTGTTGTCAAGCAACATTTATTTTACACTTTGTATTATGGTAACTTGTTGATTCTTTTTCTCATCTTAAGTTGATTGACTCCAGAAACCTTCTGCCATAGCACATTCAGAAGGTAGTTATGTCTTGCTTCTAAAATTTCCTTTATTCCCAGAGCCTTCTCTTGGGTAGATGACTATCTAGTCACAATATTTCCTATCCTTGGCCTTTTTCTTCACTTTCTAAAGGTTGATTATTCTGAAGATATATTATCTGACAAATTATATATATACAGGTATACATATATTTAGATATATTATGTGTAATATATATAAATATATATTATTAATATAAATTAAGTAATAGTAAATTAAATAAAATATTTAATTAAAAATTAAATAAAATAAATTTAAAGTAAATATATAAATTATATAAAATATATTATAAAGGTATAATATAATGTAATTATATTCCACACTGCACTTTGTTGGTGGTTCCATGTATATAATTGAAGCTATTTGGATTGTGGGCAATGGATTCAGAAAGCTTTGGTTTAAACTTAAGCTCCACTATTTATTAGCTATGGCATCTTTGGCAAATAACTGCTCTGTGCATCAAGTTCCCCACCCATAAAATAAAGATAATAATAGTACCCTTCTTATTGTGCTGTTGGAAAAATTAAATTGATAGTCTATTTAAAGTTCTTAGAGCAGTTCCTAGCACATAGTAAGCGTTCAATAAATGTAGATAGTATTGCTATTTTCTAAAAGCTTCCAAATACTCCTATTCTTTGTTTTCTAAAATCAATTTCATTTATGCATCATTCTCTCCAGGGTGTGCAATGAGGAGCCTCACCAGCCCGTTCTCTAATTTTAGAAACACAGTAATATCATATTTCCCTTTGGCTCTCACTTTTATGGCTTTACTCTTAATCTGGTTGACTCCTATTCCAGTTCCTCTGACCTATGCTTGATATATTTTAAGTAGAGACAGCCTCAAACTTAGGAATGAGTTATGTCCAAAAGTTAACTCATAAGTCATCAGCTTGGAACTCTGAGCACGTTTTCCCCACTGAGACAGGATAGCAACATTCCAAGGGCAGTTCACCAACACCTATTTAGGTCATCATTCTATCACTAATAATACTAAAGGCCTTAGGAGAATTTTTTAAAGTATGTTTATTGGAAGATAGGTTTTGAGTCCCCATTTGGATTCTAAAAGCAAAGGCACTGTAAGATGACATTAATGATCAAAAAAAAATCTGCCATGAGGATCTGTGTAACCACTCTCACGACCTGCTGGGTGTATGAGGAAATCTCCACAAGATGTAAGAGTGGGACTCAGGGAGCTTTTCTAGAGACTAAAAATGTAGTAACTTGTTTCTATGTATGGGTCATGCACAATTCAGAGGACTGCTTTTTACGTTAGTGCTGGTGTTGAATGACTTGCTAACAGAAGGCCTGGGGTCATTCATTCCATAAAGATTTAAAAAGTGGCTACCGTATGTTAGGAATACAAATCCAAGTAAGTAATTTTCTTGCCTTTGAGAGGCTCACATTTGAGTTGGGGAGTAAATAAGCATAGTGAAATGCTACAGATACTGCGATCCGTATTTGTACAAGTTACAGAGACCAATTCTAACTTGGCAGTCAGGAAATATTTAATAGAAGAGATGACACGTTTAGTAGAGTCTTGAGAGAGGAATAGTTTGCCAGTTGGATAAAGAAGGACAATTTTAGTGGATGCAGTGTGAACAAGTACAGAGGTATAAAACCCAGTTTGCTGTACTTCCAGATACTGCCAATTCAATTCCCACAGCAGAGGGTGTGGGAAGTGTTTTAGCAAAATATAAAACTTGAAAAGAAAGCAGAAGGCCAAATTATGGGAAGATTGCTATGCTATATTAAGGAGCTTGCACTTTATTTATTCTATAGGTTAACAAACTACAGCCTGAAGGGCCAAAGCCAGCTGTTGGCTTGTATAGCCCATGAGCTAAGAATGGTTTTCAAATTTTTAATGGATGTAAAAATAAAAAAAAAAAAACAACAACTAAGAAGACTATTGACAAAGACTGTGTGTGGCCTGTGAAGCCTAAAACATTTACTGTCTGACCTTTTACAGAAGAAAATTTGCTGAGCCCTGCTATAGGTGGTGGGTAACTACTGAAAATTTTGGGCAGATCAGTAGCATGTTCAGAATTGTGTTTTTAAAAGCTCAATTTTACAACAAATGTGTAAAATTGATTGAAGAGATAGAAGACTGGACGTAGGGCCAATTAGGAGGCTGTTAACAATAATCTGAGACCTGATGCAGACCCAAACTAAGGCTGTAGCAATACGGATTTGGAAGAAACTTGGATCATTAGAGTAAACCTTCCTTTTTCGTTTTTACATGCAATTTCATTCACATTCAACATTCATTTTCTCAGAAGCAAGATCTTTAGCACAAATATAATAAGGGGCCTCGGGGTTGGGTGATCTCATCCTCAACATCATTCATATCTTTCCTAACATTCCGTGAGCACAGAGAATTATGAAGAGAGCAGGGTCCAAAGTCACTTAGTTGTGTGTTTTACTCATATATTACAGCCCTTTCTCTGACCCAGAATAGCTTTGTAAGGCATATAAAATTGCATTTTGTTCAAACAAAATGTGTTTATTTAAAGATAATAAATATCCTCTGGCTTCTCATATGATCTCTGAAGTTCACTGATCACCTGTCACTCGTTTAGACATAGTGTTGCATCTCATGCATCATGAATAGTGCCACCATGAGCCTTAATAAAAAAGATTTCTAAAAATAGTGTTTAGTAATGTCAGTGACTCCCAGTTTCTTTTTCTTTGCTCAAGTGCCATTAACCCGCCTTGTTTTATCATATTGGTCGTTTCTTTCTTATCCCATATACCACAGAAACCACAGATATAATCATTTTGTAATATATACATATATAAAATCACTATGCTGTACACCTTAAACTTACACAAGGTTACATGTCAGTTATAGCTCAGTAAAGATGGGGGAGGAAAGAAAGAAACCCACAAATAAATACTTGCTCAGCCCATGCAAATAAAAGTCCTAGAATAATAATATCTAAATTTTGTTCAAGATATGTTCACAAATATTGTTTCATTTGAGCTTCACAACAGTGTGAAGTCACTTTACAGATGAGAAATTCAAGGATCTGGAAGCTGGAAAGATTTGCCTAAGGTAAAAGTAGGACTAAAACCCATCTCTAACCCCAAAGCTTGTAGATTTTCCATTGTGCTGCGTCCATAAGGCAGCAGATTCATGTTTTCTCATCAACAACTTGTTCATGATGCTCACTCACACTTGAGCTGTGAAGTCTGTTACTGAGTCACTCTTTCATTTGTTGCTTGTTTTTTCATACCCCATATTAGCCTATATCCTTTCCTGCATTATAAATCCATAACGGACTCTCATAACTGACTTAAAGTCACCTTAACCTACCTGTCTATAATCTCTCAAACACGTGGCAACCTTCTCCTCTTCATGCACATGAGAAAATGTCAGTAGACTTGCTTGCCTTTGCTTCTTCCTTATATTACCCAGACTTTCTGTCTATTGCAGACATTTGTCACTTGCTCTTTGATTTTCACTATTTCTGTTCTAATTTCTTCATTTTTTTTCTGTGCTCTACATTAATTTGTTCTAAAATTCAAAATATCTATTTTTCTCTTCAAAGCATTTGGCTTCATTTCTTTCCTTGAGAGCTTTCTTCAAATTATTTTTTCATCTGCACCAATCCTTTCTGACAGCTTGAAATGAAAGCTGGGCTTCTCTCCCCTTGATCATTCCTCATCGTTTTCAATGCCTTCTCTTACTTATATGAATTTGCTCATCCTCCATTTACCTCTGCCAAATTTCCAAGCTTTTAAGAAATTAATTTAGGCTATTACCATTGCACGATCAGAAAAAGTGCTATCTTTCATTTTATATGTCGGACCTCTACTGCCTCTTGCATATAAATCCTGTCAGCCCTACTGGATCACTTCCCTTTTATGTAAGCATATTGCAAAGTGTTAGCATACACTTCCAAATAATCTTTCAAGTTACATTTTTGCACACAATTTTCTAAGTATTCAGCTTCACTGGTCAATTTCCAATTATCTCTGGCCCTTTTCCCTTTTCTGAGATGTAATTGAAATGTCCCTCCACTCCAAAACCACTCTACTTTATGAAGAATGAAGAAAGGGCACCACATCCTTAATTTACAAATCCAAGCTCTTCTCCTCCCTAATTGACATCCTTGATCATGCCCTCCAATTCAGATCTCCTATCTTTCAAACATTTGCATGGTGATATTTTACCAAAAATCTTCCTCTCTGTTGTAGTCTCTTTCTCCTTTTCAATAACAAGAACATCAAACAAAGCCATGTCATATGAATAATGGACGTGTACTATAAGCAAACAACAGTATGTTATGGATATAAAGTAAATAGATAAATTATCTATGGGTAAGAAGAAATGTAGTATATTTCTTTAACATTGAAGAATTTGAGCTGTGTTTAGAAGCATGGATAGCAATTAAGGGTATGGGATATGATCACATTCCAAATGGCTGGGGAAAAATGCACACAAGTGTAAATAGGGTGTATCATGTCATAGGGTGTATTTTCAGAATGGCTAGTTCCTGTTGGCCGAAGCATGGGCTGCAAGAGTCATAAATCAGTAAAGGTAAGGTGGGGGCATGCTGTAGAGCATATTGTTGACCTAAGAAGTTTATCTTTTATTCTATAGGAAAGAGTAAGCCACTGGAAGTTTAAAAAGGAGTAACAAAGTAGACTCTCAAATCTTTACCAAAAGAGTGAATGAGTGAATCAAAGATAAATCTAAAATGCTTTATTTGGATGAGTAGGAAGAGAGCAACGCTGTTAACAAAGGAAAGAAGGAAAGGGAGCTGCTGGCTTTGGTCAAAGGGAAATGGGCTCAGCTTTGGATATAAGTGAACATAAGGTGCTTGAAAGCCATCCAAATCAAGCTATTCATCAAAAACATGGATATGAAGGTTTGTTGAACATACAGATAAAGATTGAAATTCTATCACATAGAAAGAATAGTTAAAATTATAGGGGTGAGTGAAATCACCAGGCCTAAAGTCAGAGAAAAGGTCAGAAGGAGTTTCCATGGAGAATACCCACAGGGGTAGGAAGAGAAAGATGGGAGGTTAAGGAGAAAAAGCATTGTATGGGAGTTAGAAGAAGAATCCAGAGACTGAAATATTATTGAAGCCAAAGGAATATAGAATTTAAAGGAAGGGGGTGATTAACAATGCTGACTGTTTCAGAGATACAGAGGAAAATGTGTTCTAAGAAGCATTAGATTTGGCAATTAGGAAGTGATCGGAAACCTTCAAATAAGGTATTTCAGTAGACAGGAAGGTGCAGAAGCTAGACGGTGGGGTGGGGGGGAAGTGAGAAAGTAGAGGCAGCAATTGTAGACTACTCTTTAGTGAAGTTTGGTGATAAAGGGAAGGTAAGAAATGAGATAGCTCATGAATTTATCAGGATTAAGGGATGAGTGCTCTTAAAATTGGAGAATCCTCTGTATGACTGTAAGCATAAGGAGTTTGGTACAAATTGGGATATATATATATATATATATTTATATTTATATATTTATATTTATATAGTAAAATTGGTAGCATGGAACATGAGGATAACTACTAAAGCAAAATCCTGAAAAATCAAGAGGAAGTGAAATCAGTTAACCACGTATGTGTTAGCTCTGACAAGAAAGCAGGTGGGAGCTTCTTTCTTAGAGGTAGAAAAAAGTATAGTTTCGGATATAGGAAAGAGTTAAAATTGAAAGGAGAGAAAGGAGCAAACAGATATTATTCCTCTTTGATCAATCTAAATTTCTATTACCCATTTCTTTATTCCTTGTACTTCTGTGTCTTGAAGTCCATCTTCAGGAAATCTGTAGTATTTATTTTCTTGTGTATGTCTCTATGGTCCTTCTTTCCCCACTCTGTAGATGTTTTATGTAGCATCTCCACATTGTCTTTTTCCTTCAGTTTACCCCAGCTTTTTTTGCTGCACTTCCATTTTACTGTTTTCCTTTACTCCTTTCTCTACCCCTCCTAATATCCATTTTTATTCCTCCCTTCAACATAAACCTATCATCCACACATATTAGTCCCTGAATCTCTCTTTTTCATACAGACCTTTCCTGATTTGTGAAGACTATAGCTAGTGACTACTACATTTTTCAAGAGGTTGAACTGTGATAAAAAGTGATAGCCAGAGAAGGGATAGCATAGTGGGGAAAAAAAAAAAAAACTTGAACATGCTTATAGGATAAGGGAAAAGAGTCAGTAGAAAAGGGAAGTGAGGTGTCAATACAAAACAAAGTAAATTATTTTATTCTACAGCAAATAAAAGGAAATGGAATCCAGAGCACAGGTAGAAGAATTTCTCTTAGGCATAATGAGGATTCTTTTCCACCAAGGCAGGAGGGAAGGAGTCGGTGATGAATCAAACATATACCTGTTTGTAGGAGGAGGGGACTGGAAGTGTAAGAATTCTAACCTGATGACTTCTATTTTTTGGAGTGTTAGAGAAGTCAGGTACTGAGAGTGAAGGTAGAAATGATGAAGGAGAAGATAAGGAGAGGCTCATGGAGGTTCCAGTAAGCTATTGTGAGAAATGGAGAAGAGAGCAGTCTAGGAAAACATCACATTATCATGACATGGAGGGCCAACGAGAGCTTAAAAGCCATAAATATGTAGAAGCATAAATTCACAAAGGTGTGAGATCTTGTCTTGGCAATATTTAGCAGTCTACATGTAGTAAAAGATGGCCTGAATAAGGCCTACGTGTAGGAAAAGAGTAATTAATTCACATGATATTGAGATAGGGATGAATTCCAATGTCCCAAGAGAGTATGCTGTGCTTGAAAAACTATAGGAGTTTGTTATGGCTGAAAGCATAGTATCTGAGGCTGAAAAAGTTAATCAGGGACCTAAGAGTTGATTTTCTCACATTCCTTTGGCAATGGAGATCCATTGAAGGGTTCTGAGCATGAGAATTACTTGATCACATTTGTGCTTTGAAAACCTCTCTAGGGAATATCTGCGGAGGATGGATTGGGAAGAGATATTGGAGGCAAAGGCGCCATTTAAGGAGTTTTTTCAATAATATAGATGAGAAGACCTACCCAAAGTGGGCACAGAGTGGAGGAAATGGATTAGAGAGAACTACAGAGACATCTGGTTGAGGATAGATTTGAGAAAACTTGGTGACTAAATGGGATTTTAGTTTATTTGAATCGCTGTATTTCTTCCTAAAGATCCTTCTTCATTACTCCACTCTGTAGCTGATAGCTATAAGCAATCCTTCCTCTGATAGAAACCAAGAGAAAAAAAAAAGCTTAGGACTAAATGCATCTGAAGCTTAGAGTGTATTCTTGAAACTTGAGCAGTCTAATGAAAAAAGCATGGACTTTGGAGTCAGACAGTCCTGGGTTCTAAACCTAGCTCTGCCACTTAATATCTGCATGATTTTGCATAGTTAGCTTCACTGAGCCTTAGTTTCTTACTGTATAAAATGAGGATCATACTTATTTTCCAAAGTAGTAATATTTAAAATGAAATACTGAAAAAATGTATAGAAGGTAGGTGGTTTGAATACTTCCTGGTACATAGTAAATGTTCAATAAATGGTGGCTAGTTCTGTTTTCATTGTTTTTGATATTATTAGTATCTTTGTTATTGCTTCAATATTCATGTAGTCCTTTTGCCAGGTTCTGCTGTCCCTTCCAGGGCTAGTTTCATATGTCACAAGCTACTCCTGCCTTCTTTACACTGAAGGCATACATACATTATACATACGTACATTCATACATTATAGATAGGTGACTCCTCAAATATATCTAAATAAGCCATTGTGCTTTAAGTACCCTACATGCTTCAGGTCACATGGTTTGGAGGACCCTCCCCTCTTCTCGTCCACCAATGAGTCAGCTGGTACCTGGTTCACACCAATAGCAGAGGCTGTCCCTGAAATCAGATTGTATTTGGCTGGCAGATAAAACCATACCATATAAAGCTGGCTTCTCAAATCATGTGCTTAATGGTTGCTGCCATATTGTATGTACAAATAAATATCATATCATTCTATATGTCATATGTGAATATGTTATATTCATATTGTCCCAGTCATGCCGCACATCAACTACCTGAAAAAGTATGAATTGGAAGAAGCCCCTCAAGTCCCATCACTTAAGGAGCTCCTCCAAAAGCAAAATCATAGCAGCCAAGACCCCTCTAATTGCATCATGGGCAGCTGTCCCTGAAATGATATCTGCCAAACTGGATGGCTGTCCACAGAGACTGCCCTACAAATAACCTTTGGTATGAGGTTGTGCCTCTAGTTACGTCCTGTGAATGACAGAAATCCTGCCACATAGTGGCTTTCCTTGGGTTATAGGTGTATAGACAGAATCAAAATAGCTTACTGTTTTATTCTAAATAAATCCAATATGGTTCCTTTAACAAAGTAACATGTTTAGGGTTCCTTCCTCAGAAATCTACTAGGTTGTTGCTCAAAGGGATCACTTTTCCAGAACTAGGGTTCAACTTTAAGTGATAACCTGAGGTAGGTGTACAAAATAGCTTGCGCATGAAAAGAGATCCAAACTATCAGGGATTTTCCAAAATTTCCCTTCAGCATCAGCCCTAAGGCCCTAAATTATTAAGACCTCTGATAAGACCTTATTAGGTGCTTTTGACAGTGTTTTCAATCAGGTATTCTAGAATATTTTGCTGCCGAAGCTAGAACCAGGCTCAATGGCATTCTCCATGTTTATGTTTTCCTGATTGTAGTGTGGAACCACTTTACCCAGAATGTAGCAAAATGGGGCTGTGAGAGGAAGAGAGACAAGTGGTCTATCAAATACTGGTCCTAACCTCATCTCACCCTCAAATATTCACAAGGCTTCTCTCCACATGGTGGAGACCTTTAACAAGTGTGAAGAGTCTGCTTGGCTATGACAGAAGGAGCAAGGAGTTTGCGGCGACAAATTAGGAATACATTTCAGGTAAAAGCAGGTAGACCTTCTGTTAGCCTAGAGATTTCAAGGACATTTAGGACAAGAGCACCCAGTCACCTCACTATTTGAAGAGCAGTTGACTGAATGTTTATGGAGTTTAAGATTAATGTAAACTGTATTTAAATAATTAATTAAATAATTTTAACACATTTTTGTAAACAACAGCCCAAAAAACAATCCACAGGGCTAATTTCAGGGGCAGGGACAGGTAAGCTACATCAAGGAATATCTCCACTCTAGTCCTACAAAGGTTTATGCCACTTGCCCCCGGCTCCCAGTGTTTCATTGCCCTTGAGGCACATCTGGCCCACACTATCACTGCCTAACACTTTTCCAGTAGAGTTATGTAACTTCATCTCCTGCTAGTGTACAGTGCAAAGCACCTGGGCATGATAGTGAATTTTAAGCATTTATGCACAGTAGTAAACACAACCTCGTGGTTGTGTTTCACTGTAAAATGGGCCCTTCTGGCTTTTCTGGTATCCACATGTGTGTTTGTGTGTGTGCATGTTTACATGCATGTATGTAAACAGTAAGTAACAAGCAAAAACACAGCAGTGTGCTATAGGAACTAGAGCAATGAGTGCTGAGTGCAACTCTCTATCCTCATTCCAGGCTGAATCATGTGCCCCTCCTGTGTACCGAGGTTAAATAACCACTAATATCTATGATATTACATAGCACTTCCACGCTAGAATCGTCAAAAATTTACCAGCATTTTCTGAATACATTGGCTTGAGTAGCTGGACCCCAGAAATACAACTATCTAAACACCGATTTACTTCTAATGGCAGACATAAAATTGGTTGCTCTCATGGTGAACTAGATGGAACCAACTGAAACAGAAGGTGGTATGAGGGTATCCACGGGAGTTTGAGTATATAGTTCAAACATAACTTTTGTCCCAGTTCTAGGAGGTCATGTAGACCATCGTTCCAGAAATATTAAAATATAACTGGAACCCTACATAAACCAAAGGGTGTGATACTGTAATTGAAATGCTGAAGTCTGCTTTCATCTTGAGTCTTTTCAGTACAGTAAGTCACTGTATGTCTACCTGAAAATCCAAATTGGAGAATAACTGGGTGCCCCAGGGCTTGTCTAGAAAGTCAGAGATGAGGGAGTGCCATTTTCAGTCCTACATCATCATTGTTCAATTTCTAGTGTATGGGTAAAGTATCCCCAGCGTGGAATGTTGAAAGGCAGGCAGATGAACCTCTTGCCCAGCTTTTTATTGGTCTATCCCTTGCACTTCTAAAGAAGAGTGCTGGAAGAAATAGCTGAAATGAAAGACACTGAACAAAGAGCCACAGGTTACAGTTGGGCTAAAGCCCTTGAGTCAGCACTAGCTGGCAACAGAGAAACTGAGAGATGGCAAACATGAGCAACTTAATGTGGCCCTCTACTTTACTCTGGGGTAAGGTTTCTGTGAAATGGATTCTCACCAAAAAGGGAGAGACAAAGAAGCAAACAATTATAATACAGTATGTAAAATGCTGTAAAGGAGATAAACACAAGATTCTATGGGATTATAGTGACACCTAACACAGGCTTAAAGGATAAAGGTACCAGGGAGGGCTTCCTGTAAGATATGACATCTGAAATGAGCTTTGAGGGATGAACAGGATTTTACTGGATGAAGATGTTGTGGCACATATTCCACATAGAAAGAAAAGAGCCTGTTCAGAGGAGTGAAAGCATTAAACAGAAGCATGGGCAAACCAGAAGCAGCCCTGCCTGGCTGCACTATAGGGTTTGAAGGGGTAGGGAAGAGATGGCAAGATAGGGCAGAGGATGGAATGGCAAGATGAGACGCTGAGGCAGGGAGCAGGAACCAGATCATGCATGGCCTTCTGCGGCACTATACTGTAAGCTCCAAATACGTTATGACTTTAATAATTAAGCTTCATGAAAGAAGAGACTGTATATGCTTCATTTATGAATTCATCCCCAATGTCTCTAACATAGTACATAGTACATAGCACAGAATAGATTGTCCAAAAGAAACATGAAGGAGTCCTATGCTAAAGCATTTACACATTATCCTGAAGGCTAAGAACAGCCATTAAATGTTTTCAAGCAGAGAAGTAACATGGTTAGATTTAGATTTTAGATAGAGTCTGGTTGCTGGGTAGAGAATAAATGGGAGGAATCAACACAGGATGTGGGGAGAGTGTCTATAAGGTCGCTGCAGTAATCCAAGTGAGAGGAGATGGTGGCCAGGAATGAGGAATGTGGAAAATTGTGTAAGTTCAAGAGCTATTTAGGAAATAGAATGAACAGGAAGAGGTAATTGAATGAAAAAGAAGATAGAAGGAAGAATGTGTCAAAGATGATACCACCAGTTTGATGACTTGAACAAGGTGGTGCTGTTTAATGAGATGGGGAATACTGGGAAATGAGCAAATCTGGGAGGCAAAGAAGGGGTTTTGACATGGGATGGAAATGTGAGGAGAGTCGATGGCAAGGAGAGTAAGGAAAATATTAGTTCCCTTTTGGAAACTTTGAGTTTAAGGTGTCTGATGGATATTCAATTGGCTATATATCAAGTAGCCAGTTGTGTGTATGTATGGTATGTGTGTATGTGTGTGTGTGTGTTTGTGTGTATATATATATATATATATATCTGAAGCTTAGAAGAAAAATCTGGAAATATACATTTGTGAATCTGCATGCAGATGATAGTTGAAAGTATATATTCCTTTTGATTGACTTCTTTAATGTCTCCTCTCATGCCCGTGGCTCAGTGAGGTCTGCCTAAAAAGTTAGGCCACCATTGCCTGAATTCCTAATCAGTATTTAATCTTTTTCCTTATGTCCCCAAACCCAGTCCAGGCCCTGGTGGCACCATCTGATAAATCCTTCAGGAGGCTGGGCAAAATTCTCTGCATCCCACACAGTTATTGCGGCATCTAATGATTCCCACAGCTCTCAACTTCTAATAGCACAAGAGTGCCCTCCAGTGTTCCACACGATGCATTCAGGGGCAAAGAGAAGAGAGCTGGGAACCTTTGCTTTCAACCAGCATCATTGCCCTGTTCCTCTTAATTCAGGGGAAATTTCACTAGCAACGTGCAACCCCAAGTTAGGAAAGACTCTAGAGACCTCCAATTCTGACAGAACATGAGGAAAGTCTGGCAAGCTCGATTCTCTTAGGCAATAATTTTTTTTTTCAGTAGCCCCACCAGTTAGGAGACAGCCTATAGTGCCATTGGTTGACTAGAAAGAATAGGCCCTTTAGTCTGAGTTCTCAGAGAGTCTCAGGGGAAACTACTAGATGGATCAGTCAGAGTAGTATTACTTTTTCAGAAATAATAAGCCTCAGGATGGGAGGGGAGGGGCAAGATAGGGATAGGGGATTAAGAGGTACAAACCACTATGTATAAAATAAATAAACTACAAGGATATACTGTACAACAGAGGGAATATAGCCAATATTTTATAATAACTTTAAGTGGAGTATAATTTATAAAAATTCTGAATCAATATATTGCATAAGGTATACAATATAATATAGTATTGTAAATCAACTGTACCTCAATTAAAAATTAAAAATTAAAAAAATAATAAGCCTCAGGGCATGAATACAAATGTGTCCACAAAACTAGAGAAATAGAGGAACCCATGCCAGAGGACTCCTGGACACACTAATCTCTGAATATGTACCAAAGTAGAGCTAACCACTTTGCCCATATATACCATCTCCGCCATTGGAAACTCCTACTAACCAGGGTCCCAGGGTAAGGGTAGAAGGTTCACCTTTTACTCTTACCTGCCAAGGGCAGTGCGAAGGGCATTTCATAACATAGAATTCTGGGTGGTATGCTCTGGCCTTTACACTGGTGACAAGGTCCAAGGTTATCCTAGTTTAAATGGAAACTCTTTTAAATATCCCATATTGGGAGGGACAGAGATAATTGAATTAACATGCTCATAAGATAACATGCAAAAAAACCCAGTATTGTCAGCGCGTTATTGCTCATAACCCATTCCCTGGTCTATTGCCTTTACAGATAGAGATCCAAGTGCCTGGGATCTTAAGAAAACCTTTGTTTTTCATCTTATTTTGCACTTCTGCCTAAGTTCTCTAGCTCTGCCCACTATGGCCCTACACCATCTGTCCCTTCCTTGCCTGAGATTCCAGACAAGTCTGCCACTTACCAGAAGGCACTTTCAGAATTGAAGGCAAAACTACATGTGAATATGATTAATCTGGGATCTGGGGCCCAAGATTATGTCAAGCACTTGAATAGTTTCTCTAAGCCCAAGGCCAAGTCCTTCCAATAATATACAGATAACTTATAGGAGAAGTACGTCAGACCCCTGTACTAGTCTTATACAAAATGGAGAGTTCTGCCTCTTCCAGGCATTACCTCAGCCTTGTGGCAATAAGCTTCTGACCACACCTATTGATTCAGGACCTGTCAGATCATCTTGGCAAAGCATAGCTTCTTTTAAAAATCTTTTTTTTTGAGATATAGTTTACATACAATAAAATTCACCCATTTTGAGTATACTTTATGAAGAGTTCTGACAAGTTTATATACCCCCTGGAAGTAACAACTACCATAGTCCAAATATAAAAGATTTTCATTACCCCCAGAAGTTCCCCTGTGCCTATCTCAGTCAACTAGCACCCCAATCCAAGCCTCAGGCAACCATGAATATGCTTTCATCATCTAGAATAGATTTATCATTTCTGGAGTTTCACATAACGGAAGTATATACTATGTACTCTTTTGTGTCTATCTTCTTTCACATAATATTTTTGAGATTCATCCATGTTCTTGCATATAGAAGTAGCTTATTACTTTGAATTGCTAAGTAGGATTCAATTTTATGGATATATCACAATTTTTTCAGTTTAGCTGTTGATGGAAATTTGGGTTGTTTCCAGTTTTGACCATTTTCAACAAAGCTGTTATGAACATTCACATACAATTCATTGTGAAGACATATGTTTTATTTTCTCTTGGGTAAATACCTAAGAATTGAATTGCTGGGTCAAAGAGTAAATGTATATTATTTTATCAGAATTTGGCAAGCTCTTTTCCAAAGTGGTTGTGCCATTTTACAATCCCACCACAATGCAGGAGAGTTCCAGTTGCTCCACATTCTTGTCAATACCTGGAGTTTTCAGGCTTTTTAAATTTTACTCATTTTAGTCATACAGAGTGAAGTAAGTCAGAACGAGAAAAACAAATATCGTATATTAACGCATATATGTGGAATCTAGAAAAATGGTATAGATGACCTTATTTGCTAAGCAGAAATAGAAACACAGACGTAGAGAACAAATGTATGGATACCAAGGGGGAAAGGGATGGGGTGGGAGGAATTGGGAGATTGGGATTGACACATATACTCTATTGATACTATGTATAAAATAGATAACAAATGAGAACATACTGTATAGCACAGGGAACTCTACTTAATGCACTGTGGTGTCCTCAATGGCAGGGTAATCCAAAAAGGATGGGATATATGTATATGTATGGCTGATTCATTTTGCTGTGCAGTAGAAGCTAACACAACATTGTAAAGCAACTATACTCCAATTTAAAAAAATAAGACCAAAAAAATTTTACTCATTTTAAAGGGTTTATATTTGTATACCATGGTGGCTTTAACTTACATTTCCCTAGTGACTAAAGACGTTGAGTATCTTTTCATATGCTTTTTGGCCATTGCTATATCTTCTTTTGCAAAAATTTTTGAGTCATCGTTTTTACCAAACTGGAGTTATATCTTCAACATGAGTGAGAGTGATGTGTGGAAGGTGGTAGACTACATGTGTCTCAGACAATATTTTTCTGTCGCTTGTCTTATTCAATATCCATTTTCAGAAACGGATAAATTGAAATCCCACATGACTGCCTAACCATGAGATCATGGTATACCTCAATGACATTCTGGTTTTATTTCTGATAATGAGATCACAGTTTCCCGATCACCTGAAATAGCACCACTTTTGGAATAACTCTGGAAGAAGACCCATTCGAAAGTTCAAAGGTAGAATTATTGGACCATGGCCTATATATTCTGTATGGCCAAGATGTTCACATGATGTCCTATAAAGCATCAGTCTTATTAAACTTAGGAACAGCCCGGTTAAATACAATTTGTCCTGGAATTGCTGCTGTTTACCAGGTTCTATCCACAGTTCTAGTTAGCCCAATAACTGATTCAAGAAGAGGAGAGGATTTTTTTTTCATTGGCAACTTTCCGACCTACTTACTGGATTATATGTTTGTGAAATATTGATCCTCTTGTCCCTTGGAATGGCCATGAAGATCTGGGACATCCAGAGCACGAGGGCCAGTTGCCATCAGCTGTGAGTAATCTTGTCCAATTCCAGTATGCCATATAGATATCATTTTCTATGTACTTCATAACATGAAATTTTGGGGGAGTACTAGTTATAGCCATCTAGCAGATGAAGATGAGAATCCCCTATTCACTTCCCTATATTTTGTTCTTTTCTCTGGCCCTAACATTATCGTACTTGAACCTGGCATTGTCTTATACCATAAAGAAAAATGCCTTCAACTACACAGTGAGGACTATCCTACCTCCAGAAGACTCATCTTTTGGGGACACCCATTTCAACACCTATGTCTCCAGGAAGCTGTATCTACACTAAGTCCACCATATGCTACGGGAATTAGGGTATTGACTATCGAGGCTTTCTTTGAGATTTAGAAGTGAGACTTCACTCAGAACTCCATAGCTGAGAACACCTAAGGCAGACCCAGAAGCTCAGCTTGTGCCACCATACAATTATTACTGAGTGCTTACTATGTATAAGGCACTAGTACAATGCTAGGTATATCACATTTCTGGAATCCTTTGATTTTACCAGACAGCCCAAATCACCAGATTTTGAGGCCAGATTATTTGCCCCAACAAGCATGCCCTGGTAGATTACCCAAACTGATCATTTCAGGGGCATCCATTTCCAACTACAATTAAATAAAATGATCTGACAGAGAAAGTACACAAATACCTGGGCATACTGGTGCTGGACTGAAAGTCAGGTATATCCAGAAACAAAAATGGAAAGTACAGAATAATAGGCTGCCTCCCATTTAGGAGGCCTGTCCTCAAATACTGTGCCTGTGCAAAGACATTTTATGCCCAGTGATCATTCAAGATATTAATTAAAGTTTACAGAGACTTTTGGAGCATCCATATCTACTATAACATTCTCCAACATAGTAGCATCTGGAGACCTGTGGGCAGAACAAGAAATACCCTTAGTGATTTGAAGAAACAATGTACTACCCACAGCCCCTATATGTGTCTCTAGGATTCCACAACATTAGAACTTATCTTTAACTTGCTCCCTTTCCACTGCCATAACTTCAATCTGGTGATTACGGAATTCCTTACTAAAAATGTCACACAGTATCCCTCTTCTGCTTCTCAATTCATTTGCATAGAAAATAATTTAAATTATTGATCTATTTTGCTTCCAGGATCTTTGAAGTTTCCAATTCTAACACGAAGTCTGAAGAATACTATTGAAGGCTGTTCATAATGGCATCCACTATTAATGGCTAAATGGAGCACAACCAATTTTTTGAGGAATACTTCTGATGTCCTACCTACTAACAATTCAATACTGTCACGTACTTATAAGAGTTTGACTACAAAATAAAACATTCTTTCACATGAAACACCTCTTTCAAAGCAGCCATGTCTTCTTCCCCTAGGACAAATAATACCTGCTAAATGGTCTGTACTAAGAGAACTGCAAGATCTTCACAAGGGCTGGAAGTCAAGGACTGATATATATTGGGGGAGGATATGCATATGAGAAATCTATATAATTGCTTATAGGCAAGTACCTACCATCCGTGCTGAAAGATGATTACTTAGGACCATTTGAATGATGGATTGTCAATTACCATCTTTTGATGCCAACTGCCATCTTTATTTGCATACATTTTACTTCCACTATTCTCTAGAATGTCTGTTCACTTGGGACCTGAATTCACTACCACCTCCAAGCTGATCCAACAATCTAGAATAGAGAACCAGAGTACATCACAGAAAAACTGCTAGACTTTTGGTAGGAAAACTACCAAACCAATTGAGAAGACTATGGTCCACAGAAGCAGACATAGAAATACACTTTCAGAAAAACCTTCAAGAAGGCACTGTTTTTCCATAGGTCAAAATCCTGACCTGCCTTTCCCAAAGAAGAAGGTAATGAGGTAACGTGGTAAATGTCAACATATTTGACTGCTACCTACCATGTTTATGACTGGGTTAATGAGCTCTGCAAAAGAAGACACAGCAAGCATCTGAATTCTAGCTCTTGCATTAGCTATCTTTGGTTCCTAAAGCTCTTGGTTTTTTTTCATTTTGTTTACAACTACCAGGAGTTAAAATATGTTATTCTAGGAAACATTCTCCCCTGGACAAATTTAGAATTTTCCCTGCCAACATTTGCCTTTTTAACTCATCTTCTGAGTGCTCTCAACAGGATGAAACCACCTCCATATTAACACATTTTTTCCTTAAGTTACATTAATATCTTGAGCCTATATTTGCTCTTTATGGTGAATTTGCATATCTTTGCTATGATCAATTATTATGCTCTGATTTTCAAGCTATAATATCGAGGTCGGTTCCCCAACTGACCCTGAGATGAGCCCTATAACCACGCCATTCTTTTTTTATGGCCTGCCCACTTTTTGAAGTGCCACACATGTAGTAGGAAGCCAAGCAGAGTGAAGTAGTACCAATGAGTTGAGAAGACAGAGCCTGGATGATACAGAAGATAAGGTGGCTGGAATTTGCAAAGCTGAATACCAGAGAGGGGAAACTATGCAGAGAAAGTTGCTAAGCGGTCCCTGTAACTATTCTGGTGAATATTAAGGTGTGTATGCAAAGGGTGAAATGCCAAAAGGCTAGGCAAATAACAGTTACCAGAGAGATTTACGTTGAAAAATTTCTAGTGCTCACACAGGAATGGGAAACATTTGGCTTCATCCAACAAAAGGGGATAAATTTTACTGAAATCTGGAGCATTCAGTAGAGATCTCAGAAGGATTAATTTCCTGTGGCTACTGTAACAAATTACCACAAACTTGATGGCTTAAAACAATAGAAATCTATTCTTTCACAGTTCTGGAGGCTAGTAGCTTAAAATTAATGTGCCATCAGGGGTGCACTCCCTCCAGAGATTCTAGAGGAGAATGTGTTCCTTGTATCTTCTAGCTCCTGATGACTGATAGATGACTTGGCATTCCTTGGCTTGTGGCTGCATCACTCCAATTTCTGCCAGCTTCTTCACATCACTTTCTTGTGTGTGTGTGTGTGTGTGTGTGTGTGTGTGTGTGGTGTGTAAACTCTCTCTGCCTCTCTCTTATAAGGATACATTGCATTTAGATTGCATTTAGTGCCTACCCAGATAAGTCAAGATAAGCTCCTCCTTTCAAGATCCCAAACTTAATCACATATTTTTACATATACAATAATATTTACCCTTCAGTCATAAAAGGTAATGTTGATGGGTTCTGGGGATTTAGAAGTGAATATTCTGGGGGAGGAAGGAGCATTTTTTTCAGCCTACAATAATACCCTACTAGTAAGGCTAGAGTAAGACATATTTGATCCACCCTAACAAAGCTTTTAAAAAAGCCTTGAGAGTGACATCAGGAAGATGGCAGAGTAGGAAGCTGGGGGCCATTCTTTCGCCCACAAACACACCAATTCAGCAATAATTCATGGACAGATTCGCTTTGTGAGAAATCCAGAAACGAAGTGAAAGGCCCCTGCACTCTAAGCAACCATGAAACCAGACTGAAGCAGGTGGAGAGATTCAGGATATCCTCTTGCCAGAGTCCTTGCCCCCAGTGCAATGCCATACGATCAGAAAAAGACTCCCAAGATCCTGGATTTTGTCAGGGGAGGTATAAGGGGATGATTTGTGCATCCAGTGTCCCGACTATTCTGAGGAGGCTCCCCAGAGGACTGACCTCTGCCCTGTCAATCTTGCAGCTTGGATGAGTCTAGTAGGCTAGGAGAGAACACAGATAGCAGCTTCCATAGCTCTCTCTCCTAGCTCAGCACACAAGAATAAGAAGAAAAAAAATTGTCAGTGGGTCACTTAGGGTAATAGTGGGTGGTGCAACTCCTATTTCCATCCCTTGATTCCAAGGACCCATGAATTGTGACCATCAGAGAAATAGCACCATATATTGGACATTGATTCAGAGCACATTCAGCCTTCTAGAGAGCCTAGCCCCAGTCTTAGAAGGTAATGCCATCTAGCTGGCACTGTAACTGAGTCTTGAAAGGGTCATTTGACCATTTTAACAAGCCAGATGCTTCATGATGGTGGGGAACATGGTAAGGCCAGTGAATTCCATGAGCATGGGCCCATTGCCACACTTTTTTTTGCTGCAAAGTGAGTTCTTTGATCAGAAGCAATGATGTGTGGAGTAACATTACAGTGAATAAGGCATTCTGTAAGTCCGTGGAGGGTAGTTTTGGCAGAAACATTGCATGCAGGGAAGGCAAACCATATCCAGAGTGTGTATTCCCTTAAGGACAAAACACTGCCCCTTCAATGATCAATTTGTGACCAGGTAGCTGGTGAACAGGTGGATACCAAAATTAAATTTTAAAAACATAATAGCATTTATAATTGCTCAAAAAGTAAAAGACTTGGGCTTCCCTGGTGGCGCAGTGGTTGAGACTCTGCCTGCTAATGCAGGGCACACGGGTTCGAGCCCTGGTCTGGGAAGACCCCACATGCCGCGGAGCAACTGGGCCCGTGAGCCACAACTACTGAGCCTGCGCGTCTGGAGCCTGTGCTCCGCAACGAGAGAGGCCACGATGGTGAGAGGCCCGCGCACCGCGATGAAGAGCTGCCCCCGCTTGCCACAACTAGAGAAAGCCCTCGCACAGAAACGAAGACCCAACACAGCCAAAAAAAAATAAAATTAATTAATTAAAAAAAAAAAAAGTAAAAGACTTAGATGTAAATCTAACAAAACATGTAAAGGAATTGTATGCTGAAAACTACAAAATAAAAGAAAGCAAAAAAGATCTAAATATATGGAGATATATAGCATGTCCATGAATTGGTAGACTCAAAAAAGTAAAGATGTCAGTTCTCCCCAAATTGATATATATATGTAATATAATTCCTACCAAAATCCAAACAAGGTTTTTTGTAGATCATATAATATCTACTATATATAGATATATAAACAATATACCTACAGAAATATCTTGCCTAGATTTTAGCAGGGATTATTGTAAAACTTATATGAAAAGTTAAAGGAACTAGAATAGCTAAAAAACAGTTTTGAAAAAGCTCTAATTGGGAGAATCAATCTATCCAATTTCAAGATTTATTACATAACTACAGTAATAAGGACTGTCTGGTATTGGCATAGTGATAGACACATAGATCAATGATGCAAAATAGAGAACCTAGAAATAGATATACACAAATATGCTCAACTGATTTTGGCAAAGGTGCAAAAACAATTCAATGGAGGAAAAATAGCATTTCCAAAAACAAATGGTATTGGAACAGATGGAAATCTATAGGGGAAAAAGTGAATCTCAACCAAAGATTCATATTTTATACAAAAGTTAACTCAATTTATTGAGCTAAAAAATGCTTGTTATCACTCTAAAAAATTAACTCAATTTTTTAATCTGAAACCAAAAGCACAGGCAACAAAAGCAGAAGAAAAAAAAAAAAAAAAAAAAACAAGTGGGGCTACAACTACTTAAAGTTCCCGTATGACAAAGAAAAGAATCAATACAATGAAAAAGCAACCTAGAGAATAGGATAAAATATTTGCAAACCATATATCTGATAAGGAGTTAATACCAAAATATTGATACATAAGAAACTCTTACAACTCAATAACAAAAAACCCCAAATAACTCAATTAAAAATCGGCAAGGAATGCGTGTACACTGTTGGTGAGAATGTAAATTGACATAGTCACTATGGAAAACAGTATGGAGGTTTCTCAAGATATTAAAAGTAGAATTACCATACGATCCAGCAATTCCACTTCTAGGTATATATCAAAAAATGAAATCAGTATCTCAAAGAGCTATCTGTACCTCCATGTTTGTTACAGCATTATTTACAACATCCAAGACTTGGAAACAACCTAAGTGTCTGTCGACAGATGAATGGATAAAGAAAATGTGATATATGTGTGTGTATGTGTGTATTCAGCCATAAAAAAGAAGGAAATCCTGACATTTGTGACAGCATTGGTGGACCTTTATGGCATAATACCAAGTGAAAGAAGTCAGACAGGAAAAAACAAATACTGTGTGATCATACTTATATGTAGAATCTAAAAAATCAAAATCATAGAATCAGAGAGTAGATTGGTGGTCACCAGGGGCAAGAGGGTGGGGAAAAAGAGTGATATGGTCAAAGGGTACAAATTTCCATTTATAAGATGGATAAGTTCTAGAGATGTAATGTACAGCACGATGACTACATTTAACACCATGGTATTGTATATTTGAAAGTTCCTAAGGGAGTAGATCTTAAAAGTTCTCACCATAAATACAAAAAGGTAACTATATGAATTGGTGGATGTGTTAACTAACTTTACTGTGGTACAATTTCACAATGCATACGTATATCAAATCATCACTTTGTACACCTGAAACATAAACAATGTTATATGTCCATTGTGTCTCAATAAAACTGGAAAAAGGGAGGAGCTTCAAGACGGCAGAAGAGTAACACGTGGAGATCAACTTTCTCCCCACAAATACATCAGAAATACATCTACATGTGGAACAGCTCCTACAGAACACCTACTGAACGCTGGCAGAATATCTCAGACCTCCCAAAAGCCAAGAAACTCCCCACATACCTGGGTAGGGCAAATGAAAAAAGAAAAAACAGAAGCAAAGAATAGGGACGGGACCTGCACCAGTGGGAGGGAGCTGTGAAGGAGGAAAGGTTTCCACACACTAGGAGCCCCTTCGCGGGCAGAGACTGCGGGTGGTGGAGGGGGGGAAGCTTCCAGGCCACGGAGGAGAGCGGAGCAACACGGGGTGCGGAGGGCAAAGCGGAGAAATTCCCGCACAGGTGCCGACCAGCACTCACCAGCCCGAGAGGCTTGTCTGCTCACCTGCCAGGGCGGGCGGGGCTGGGAGCTGAGGCTCGGGCTTCGGAGGTCGGATCCCAGGGAGAGGACTGGGGTTGGCTGCGTGAACACAGCCTGAAGGGGGCTAGTGCGCCATGGCTAGCCGGGAGGGAGTCTGGACCTACCGAAGAGGCAAGAGACCATTGCTTCGGGGTATGCAAGGAGAGGGGACTCCGAGCACCGCCTAAACCAGCTCCAGAGACGGGCGCAAGCCACGGCTATCAGCGTGGACCTCAGAGACGAGCATGAGACGCTAAGGCTGCTGCTGCCACCACCAAGAAGCCTGTGTGCGAGCACAGGTCACTATTCACACCTCCCCGCCCGGGAGCCTGTGCAGCCCGTCACTGCCAGGGTCCCGTGATCCAGGGACAACTTCCCCGGGAGAACGCACGGCGCGACTCAGGCTGGTGCAACATCATGCCAGGCTCTGCCGCCGCAGGCTCGCCCCGCCTCCGTACCCCTCCCTCCCCCCGGCCTGAGTGAGCCAGAGCCCCTGAAGCAGGTGCTCCTTTAACCCCGTCCTATCTGACTGAAGAACAGATGCCCTCAGGCGACCTACACACAGAGGCAGGTCCAAATCCAAAGCTGAAACCCGGAAGCTGTGCAAAAAAAGAAGAGAAAGGGAAGTCTCTCCCAGCAGCCTCAGGAGCAGCGGATTAAATCTCCACAATCAACCTGATGTACCCTGCACCTGTGGACTACCTGAATAGACAACGAATCATCCCAAATTGAGGAGGTGGACTTTGGGAGCAATGATACATATATTTTTTTCCCTTTTTCTCTTATTGTGAGTGTGTATGTGTATGCTTCTGTGTGTGATTTTGTCTGTATAGCTTTGATTTTACCATTTGTCCTAGGGTTCTGTCTGTCCTTTTTTGGTTTTAGGTTTTATTACTTTTTAGAAATTTTTTCTTAATAATTATTTTTTATTTGTTATTTTAATAACTTTATTTTATCTTATTTTATCTTCTTTCTTTCTTTCTATTTTTTCTCCCTTTTATTCTGAGCCAAGTGGATGAAAGGCCATTGGTGTTCCAGCCAGGAGTCAGGGCTGTGCCTCTGAGGTGGGAGAGCCAAGTTCAGGACACTGGTCCACAAGAGACCTCCGAGCCCCACGGAATATCAAACGACGAAAATCTCCCAGAGATCTCCTTCCCAATGCGAAGACCCAGCTTCACTCAACGAACAGCAAGCTACAGTGCTGGACAGCCTCTGCCAAACAACTAGCAAGACAGGAACACAACCCCATCCATTAGCAGAGAGGCTGCCTAAAATCATAATAAAGCTACAGACACCCCAAAACACACCACCAGACGTGGACCTGCCCACCAGAAAGACAAGATCCAGCATCATCCACCAGAACGCAGGCACTAGTCCCCTCCACCAGGAAGCCTACACAACCCACTGAACCAACCTTAGCCACTGGGGGCAGACACCGGAAACAATGGGAACTACAAACCTGCAGCCTGCAAAAAGGAGACCCCAAACACAGTAAGTTAAGCAAAATGAGAAGACAGAAAAACACACAGCAGATGAAGGAGCAAGGCAAAAACCCACCAGACATAAAACATGAAGAGGAAATAGGCAGTCTACCTGAAAAAAAATTCAGAATAATGATAGTAAAGATGATCCAAAATCTTGAAAACAGAAAGGAGAAAATACAAGAAACGTTTAACAAGGACCTAGAAGAACTAAAGAGCAAACAAACAGTGATGAACAAGACAATAAATGAAATTAAAAATTCTCTAGAAGGGATCAATAGCAGAATAACTGAGGCAGAAGAACGGATAAGTGACCTGGAAGATAAAATAGTAGAAATAAGTACTGCAGAGCAGAATAAGGAAAAAATGAAAAGATTGGGGACAGTCTCAGAGAACTCTGGGACAACATTAAATGCACCAACATTCGAATTATAGGGGTCCCAGAAGAAGAAGAGAAAAAGAAAGGGACTGAGAAAATATCTGAAGAGATTATAGTTGAAAACTTCCCTAATATGAAAAAAGAAATAGTTAATCAAATCCAGAAAGCACAGAGAGTCTGACAAAGGATAAATCCAAGGAGAAACACACCAACACATATTAATCAAACTATCAAAAATTAAATACAAAGAAAAAATATTAAAAGCAGCAAGGGAGAAACAATAAATAACACACAAGGGAATCCCCATAAGGTTAACAGCTGATCTTTCAGCAGAAAATCTGCAAGCCAGAAAGGAGTGGCAGGACATATTTAAAGTGATGAAGGAGAAAAACCTACAACCAAGATTACTCTACCCAGCAAGGATCTCATTCACATTCCATGGAGAAATTAAAACCTTTACAGACAAGCAAAAGCTAAGAGAATTGAGCACCAACAAACCAGCTTTAAAACAAATGCTAAAGGAACTTCTCTAGGCAGGAAACACAAGAGAAGGAAAAGACCTACAATAACAAATCCAAAACAATTAAGAAAATGGTAATAGGAACATACATATCGATAATTACCTTAAATGTAAGTGGATTAAATGTTCCAACCAAAAGACATAGACTGGCTGAATGGATCCAAAAACAAGACCCATATATATGCTGTCTACAAGAGACCCACTTCAGGTCTAGGGACACATACAGACTGAAAGTGAGGGGACGGAAAAAAATACTCCATGCAAATGGAGATCAAAAGAAAGCTGGAGTGGCAATACTCAAATCATACAAAACAGACTTTAAAACAAAGACTATTACAAGAGATAAAGAAGGACACTACATAATGATGAAAGGATAGATCCAAGAAGAAGATATAACAATTGTAAATATTTCTGCACCCAACATAGGAGCACCTCAGTACATAAAGCAAATACTAACAACCATAAAAGGGGAAATCGACAGTAACACAATCATAGTAGGGGACTTTAACACCCCACTTTCACCAAAGGACAGATCATCCAAAATGAAAAAAAAGAAGGAAACAAACTTTAAATGATACATTAAACAAGATGGACTTAACTGCTATTTATAGGACATTCCATCCAAAAACAACAGAATACACATTCTTCTCAAGTGCTCATGGAACATTCTCCAGGATGGATCATATCTTGGGTCACAAATCAAGCCTTGGTAATTTTAAGAAATTTGAAATTGTATCAAGTATCTTTTCCGACCACAACGCTACGAGACTAGATATCAATTACAGGAAAAAATCTGTAAGAAATACAAAACATGGAGGCTAAACAATACACTACTTAATAATCAACAGATCACTGAAGAAATCAAAGAAGAAATCAAAAAATACCTAGAAACAAATGACAATGAAAACACGACGAAATGAAACCTATGGGATGCAGCAAAAGCAGTTCTAAGAAGGAACTTTATAGCAATACGATCCTACCCTAAGAAACAAGAAACATCTCAAATAAACAACCTAACCTTACACCTAAAGCAATTAGAGAAAGAAGAGCAAAAAACCCCCAA